>NC_067478.1:31506804-31854304 GCF_947179515.1 Apodemus sylvaticus
TTTTGACACTCACAGATTGGGAGAAGGATTTCGGTTATAAACCATGATATTTTTTTAGTTACCATAATCCCCCATTCTGACTGGTTGGTTTCTGTAAGACTCCACGCTGAATGGGTGGGCTCCATAAGCCCACACTTTCTGATTGGTTGGTTTCTAGATACCCCTAGTGTGATTGGTAGTCCATAGAGATGTTGATGGCCTTCTAGAATAGTATCAGTTCTGAGACAATGTGTATCAGTTTTTGAATAGTTTGATTAATTCCTTTCCTTTAGTACAGAGCAATCATTAAATAAAAGCCACTTTTTAAAAGGATCCTTTGACGAAAGGGGAAGGAAAAATTAACAATAAGACTTTCAGCATTATTCTTATAAGGTTCTTCCTAAGAAAATTGGGTTTCAAGGAGTCCTGGGTCTATAAGACTGTAAATGGCTGGTTTTATATGAAATTGTCACAAGTTTGAGTCCTGTGGGACTAGGGAACCTCCATTGAGAAAACAGCCTTCCCAAGACTGGCTTATGGTTCATCTTAATTGATGATTGATGTGGAAGAATCCAGATCACTGTAAGTAGTGCTACTCCTAGTCAAGAAGAGATGAAGCCAGTAAGTAGCACTCCCTCATGGTCTTTGCCATGGACTGTGATATGGAACTATGAACTGAAATAAGCCCCTTCCTCTCCTCTTCCCTGCAAAATCCACAAAACTTTAGATATAAACTACTACTAATGAGATAAAGCAGAGTGAGGCTACATGTCACCTCACAGGCTATAGGTGCCAAGTTTCCTTTCACTCCCACCCCCACCCCTTTTAGCCATTAGGGAATTTTTCTCATCTACTTAGATTCTCTTTCTTTTCTTATAACATTTTACAATACAATTCTAGCCAAAATATTATGTAAGTACCGTAATTTCCAGTTGTACAAGCAAGAATTGTGTCATCTTAATCCTCCCTTAATAGTTAGCAAATGTTTCAGATGTCAGTCAGCAACAGTGAAGCACATTCTGCATTGAGATTGGCTTCTGCCTTTGTCATCTCTGGAAACTCGTTCTGAAAACTGAGGCACATCTCAGGTTAGTATACCAAAGCCCAGAAAGTCCTGCTGAAGTTTTGGCATTTGGGGACATACGATTCGCACAGGGTATCTACAGGTGACTGGACCATAAGAGAGAGAGAGACAGGAGTCAGGACACAGACAAAGCCAGGTGGGGCGGGGCTCTGCTTCTTTGCAGGTGTTACTCCAAGTGATGCAGCCACAGAACACATACTAAACCCCACGTATTCTAACCTACCTTTGTTGCTGTTCTTTTCTTATACATAATCTTTGCCAACATATTATGTAAGCAGGATAATTTCCAGTTGTCAGAGGCAAGAATCCTGTCTTAGTCCTGGAAAAGTCAGTGAACGGAGGGACTTGTTCCTGTCACTCAATGGAGCTAACCAGGCTGAGACCTGGACAGAGAAGATTGCTCTTAAGTTTCACTTGTGCAAATCATGACATGATGTAGCATCCCATAAAACCAGAAGTTCTAACACACTCATAGCGATTTGAAAGTTCAGCCACAAGACCCAAGCTGGTCAGAAATTCATACTGAACCCTGGACACGGGCTGATCTCTGGGAAGGAAGGTCCTTTTTTTTTTCTTTTGTTATTTTGTTTGTTTGATTGATTGCCACGTGAGGATATTCAAGCAGAGGCTTGAAAACTGGAATATGCATCTAAAACCCTGACATTTGCATGTCTTTTAAATACTTCACTTTTTAAAAGGACCAAAAGGATGCTCAGTTATTCCTGCTTGTCAGCTAACTTAGCAAAGTCTTATACGAAGTACTCAAGTCTCCTGTCTGTTCAGTGAAATCTAACATGCAATTATTTCTGAGCCACAATATCCTTTTTATATCTTAATTCTCACTTAACCACACCTGGAGGTGAAAAGAAGACCGGGCACCCACCCAATAGTGCACGCCAGCACATGGTTGACAGCATACACCCAGGTTTAGGGTGTGACACTGAGGTGACAATGAGAACCAGGCTCTTTTCCAGGTTGTCCTGTGCATCACAGAAAGAGTGACTCTGGGACCAACCTCCAAGAACTGCAGTAAAATGAATAGTCCCATACAGACAGTGTGAGGCCCACACACAATCGTGAGATGATTGGCATTACTACCAATTCACTAGTATGTTGGGCATGGACAGCAGTACTGTTTAACACACCCTGGCACTCAGATGCTCAGCATTTACCAGCTAAAGAATTTCCAGAGCAACCTGGCTTCTGGGCAGACACTGTCCTCTCCCAGAGAGGGAAGTTCTAGCAGACAGAATTGTAATCAGGCAAAGGAGCACGCTCCCTAGTTGTAGCCAAAAATGAGGTAAAGGTTGACTAACTGGATTTTTTTTATCAAGCAGTATATTGTATAGAGAACAAAAAGTAGCTACATTAATAATCTCTCTGTCTCTCTGTCTCTCTGTCTCTCTGTCTCTCTGTCTCTGTCTCTCTGTCTCTCTGTCTCTGTCTCTCTGTCTCTCTGTCTCTCTCTCTCTTTCTCTCTGTCTCTCTCTCTCTCTCTCTCTCTCACACACACACACACACACACACACCTTTTCTTTTAAGAGAGACAAGCTCAATAGCTTAGGCTAGCCTGGATCTCATAGTATGGCCTAGATTGTTCTTGAACTCACAGAGAATCTTCTGCTTAGGTTTTCTAAGTCCTGGGCTTATAGCCCCGAGCCACCATATCAAGCCCATTGTATTTTCGACATCTATGATCTTGGGCTAGAGAATCAACTAAGTGTCTTAGCCTAGTTCTCACAGTTGAAGACCTACATGTTGTAGGCATATGAGCGGTGCTTTATTTGTGTAGGAGTTATTACATTTGGTGAATGTGAAAAGGTTAAGTAAAATATAATAATTATTCTTTTTAAATGTTCACATTTAGCCTCATATGCCACAGGATTATTGTCTTAATAATTCTAGGGAAATTTGTAGACCTTGTCTAATGAAGGAAAATCTGTCAGACCTTAAAGAATGCTTATCTACAGAGTGAGTTCCAGGACAGCCAGGGCTATACAGAGAAAACCTGCCTCGGGGGAAAAAAAAAAGAATGCATATCTGCTAGCTCTTGCTACTGTCTAAACCATTATTTTCTTCTACCTCCACTGAAAGTGATACTAATTAAACTCTTATATGTGCAATTTAGTGCTAGATAACAACAAACCAGTGTGCCTGGTCTTTTCCTAAACTCTTGAGATGTGTCAGTGACAGGGTCATTCTTGTTATACATGGTATATATAACCTTAGGATCACACATGAGATTACCCAGAGGGGATGTCTCATGATGCGGACTGGTCATATCAGAAAGACACATCCATCACATGTTCCGAGGGCTAGAATGTTCTTATCTGGCTGACCTCAATACAAAGAACACTCAATTTCAAGTTAGTTGCATAGCTTCCCTAGTTAAAGAGATGGATGCTTTGTGTTTAGGACAATAATTCAAGCTTTACACAAAAGCCATATTGTGTAGGTGACAGTGTTGCAAGAGGCATGTCAATGTATGGAGGTCAGGACACAACATTCAAAATCAGTTTCTTCTTCTACAGTGTGAGTTCTGGGCCTTGAACTCAGCTCCTTAAGTTCAGTAGAAAGCAGCATCCTAACTCACTAGGCCCTCCCACATGCTGTTTCTTTGGCTAATCTTGATTTGCATTTCTTAAAGGAAAGCTTTACTCCCTTGGTGAGCCCTGAGTCCTGAGTCCTATGATTTATGACAGAAGATGATCCCACCTAAAGGAGTGGTTGGGTTCATTAGGTTGTCAGAGTGTAAGTGACTTGGAAACCTCACACCTGTGTATGTCAAATGCCTGAGGTGAGGGAATGCTTGTTGGCAAATGTGAGACTGCTGAGTCTGTATTAAATTAACTGCTGAGTCAGTTAATTTAAAGTTGGAATTAAATTGAAATATATACTGAAAAGGTTGGTAACTACTTTGATTATAGAAGCAAGAACACAGGGCAAGAAGCTTTTAGCTTGTTTCTGGTACTCCTGGCCTCAGAATAGTCAGAAACACATGGAGAGGCACTTGGTGGCTTCAGGACATGTATGCTTTTTGTTGTTGTTGTTGTTGTTGTTCTGGCTTGGGTAGGCAAGGGTGACTCTAAAGAATTCCCAATAATGTTTCCCAGAATCTAACAAAGACCTGGAGATCCAAACAAGAGAGAGCAGTGCCCAAGGGAGAGACTGAGTGCTGGGTGTGTTCACACTCAAGAGCTAGCTGAATGACAGAGAAAAGAAAGCTGCCATTGAAGTCACACACTCAGAAGCTAGCCAAGAAGGGAGGCCTCCAACCAAGGACATGCACTGCCTGACCAAACTGTGAGAGAGTCAGCTTTCTCCATGGAGTTTAACAAGAATCAGGTTCTCCTAAATAATACTCAAAATGTGCAGGAAACAACATAAAATAATGGCACAAAAAAAAAAAAAAGACTAGAATAAGGTCAATTCCTAGGGAAAAAATAACAAAACATGTTAATGCTTGGATTACAAATAATTTAGGTATTTAAAAATAATTCTCCAGGGCCAAGACATGGTTTGCTGGGTCATGGAACTGCCACAGAAGCATTGTGACCTGAGTTTGATCCCCAGAACCTTTATAAGATGAAAGAAGAAACTGACTCCTCAAGGTCCTTTGACCTCCACATGGATGCTCTGGACACAGGTACCCACACACATGCATCATATACCCAAATACAAAAATGAAGTAAATGTTTTTAAAAATGCCCCAATACTGAAAGTCTCAGCAAAGGCATGAAAGATATAAAAAGTAGATATGTCTTAGAACTGAGCAAATACAATAACAGAAGTCTAAACATCACTGGATGAAATCAATAGACAAAGGGAGACTGTGCAAAAAGCTACTAAGTTACTAGCAAACCACTGAAAATTGTTCAGTCATACAAAGAAAATATAAAAAAAATGAAGAGATGAATTATAGAAAAATAAAGGAACACAGTCAAGCATGCAACTCAATGGTGAATGAGTTCTCAACGTGGGTGAGGTCCTGAGTTTGAGCCCCAGCACACACACAGTTTAGATCAGCCCAATAACATAGGGATTCCTAGAAGGCCCCACCTCTAAAAGGTGACTTGGTAAGAAGCAGAAAACCTGAACAGAATTACAGTAAGACAATGAGTCAGTATTACAGAATGTTTCCACAGGGAGAGAATAAGAACATAGGATTCCTCTGATAAACTACAAAATTCTTTAAAAAAAAATAAATGAATGCTCAGCTTTCCTAGATCTCCCAGAAGAATGAATGTATCCTAATTAACTTTGTCAGGTTGTCAGGTCAGAGTGGTCTTGATATATCCAGACTCAGACACTATACAAACAGAACTATATTAACATTGCTTAAGAACTTCAGCCCAGAAGCTAGCAAAACACTACAGAACAAACTAAGGTCATATCACTATACATACACTGTATACAAGTGGGATTTGTCTCAATAATACAGGATTTTACTTACATGAATATATTTCATTTTTACTTTTTCTTAAAATTTTTATTATCTTATTTTATAACCAAATAATATAATTTCATATAGAAATCAACCAAGAATCATACTAGTAAAATGAAAAGCAAAACTTCATTTAATCTCAATAGACCCTAGAAAAACATCAAAGGAATTCAGTTTCCTTTTTTGGTTAAAAATATAAAGCCAAACACTTAATAACCTAGAAAGAGAATGTGATTTCCTTAACCCAGCCAAGACCCCCGGAATCTAGCAAAAGAAGCAAAAAAAAAAAAAAAAATGCTTCCTCTAGGACCAAAAGCACAAGGGTGTTTATAGTGTCCTCTCCGTTCATAGTTATCCTGGAATTTCCTGCTAGGACAGTTATGTTAGGAAAAAAAAATGAGGCCAGGAGATTAAAACTAAAAATGTGACATTTCTACATTTCCTCTTTATAACAGTTTCTTGGAAAGTCAGTAAGAACTCTTGAAAAATGAGGAAGCTGTGTAAAATGTGGTCAGATAGAAGACCAGTAAGCAAGGGAAAGAGAGAGGGAGGAAAGGGGGAGGGGCAGGAGAGAACACCAGAAGAGGGAAGAGAACGACCAAAGATACCATACTAATGTACCTTCTCTAAAGTCTTTCTGGAACCTAAGCAATCTTTCTGTTTTAAGACCAAAGATTCATTAATAGGTTTGCTTTAAGTGGCATTTTTGTTTTCTGTAAGCAAGCAGCAGTAACCGTAAACCACATGCTACAGTAGCATGCTGGCTGGGAGAGCACTTCACATTGGAACATCATAAACTGATAATCCAGGGAAATAGAGATGCAAATGGTCTTCCCAGAAACATGTGATGTTTACAGAACAATCAATCCTGTTACAATACAGTTTGTTAAAATACAAAAAAGGAGAAAATCTGTCAAAAAACAACATTCTTTTTTTTTAACATTTTCTATAATAGGTATATTACAATGTGAACATTAAAAAAAATCAACTGGAAACAAAAGTTGGCAATGTACTCCTTCTAGTGAATTCATAAGGAAAGAGCCCTTGAAGCTTGCCAGACATAAAAGTTTAATGGATGTAACTCTGTGCATAGACCTTAAGCCAGCTTCTTGGCATCTGCCGTGTGAAGCATTGATTCGTTTTTGTGGATTTCTTTTTTCGCAGAGAACCAGTTGTGGAGAGGCTGACTATAAAGGGGCACTAAATGACCCAGTTAGCCATATTCTACAGTTCTGTGATGAAAGAGGTGCTGGTACAAAGGCTGGCATTAGGAAAGTATCCAATGCAGGCAGTGTAGACAGGGATTTTTCATTGTCAAGATAAGGGGGACAGGAAAAAATGTCATGCAGATAAATCCATCAGACCTATATGCAAAACATATATTTGTAAAACTTCTCTGCATAGTCAACCCTCCAAGAAACCAGAGAAGCTACTTCTCAATGAACGAATGAACCCACGGCAAAACCCAGATCAAAATTGGCTGTTGCATTTATAACCTAAACTATTCTTTATTTTAGTCACACCATGAATCCTTCCAAAGAAAAACTGTACAGTTGACGACGATTTCCTTAAGATCTTGTGGGACCATATTCCAAAATAAAGGATGGATTAAAACGGAAGCAGAGTGAGCAGCAAGCCCTCAGGCAATTAACATTATACCTGCCCGAACTGTTTAAAAAAATGATTTGCTCTTTTTATTTTAGCTATCACAAAGGAAATGTTTTTATTATATAGTATACAAAAGTATTCTGGCTACATTTATATAGACCATCACCAAGCCTAGTGAACTATCAACAATGTTGTCAAGTCAGGACTGTTATCTCCTCACTAAACAGAGGCCTGTGGCTTACTTTAAATAAGCTTGAAAAGACATACTTATTAAAGAGAATTCTTAAAGCATACATTGTCTCAAAGTAGAAAGTGAGTATTTACTCAAGCCCTTAAGCAGTTACATAAAAAAATTATATACCCTCTTCTCATCTGTATATTGTACTTTTTGTATCACAGCTATATATACTTCTGTATAGTTTCAGTGTTTGTAATATTTTGTGTGTGTGTCTTTTAGTAGAGAGTAGAGCCTTCCATATTTTGTCTTATTAAAGTCTATTCTCACTTTCAAATCGAATATATTGAAGTGCCTGGCTTGGCTCTTTAACACTGAAATTTTAAATTATTCCACAATTTATGATGTCACAAACAATTTGGAAACACGTATGTTGATAACTCTGTATATGAACGTTTTAAATTCCAGAAGTGAAGTCAGCAGGAACAATATTTGTGCGTTTTATACATTGGTAAACAGCTATCTAAAGAATGTAAATCAGTTCACACACTGGACAAATAAGTGGACAATAGAGTGGGGTCTCACAGTGTTTGTTAATGCCCAGCTTTCAGGAAAAGAAAAATTGGCTTGATTTCTCAAATGTCTTGTAACGGATGAGGGTGAGTAGCTGTAGCTTCATCCGGAAGTCATTTACATCTCCACAGCTGGACAGGTCCCATTTGTCCTCTGTTCATTTTCTGTTTTTTACTTTTCTTTTCTTTGTCATTTATATGACGAGCATTAAAATTTTATTTTATGTTAAGATTTGACCCAAAGTTTTCACATTTCTTACTCAATGTTTTAATTTCTGTTTTTCTCAATAGATGCTTTTCTTCTTGAAGACTATATTTATGTATTTAATCCAGAAGAATATGTATTATTAAGGTGTGCTTTAGCACAATGTGTTGGTGAATTATAGGAATATGAATTCATCTATATTTTCTCCTTTTAGTAAAGTTAATGAATATGACAGTGTGCAAAATTTTGTACTTTTGTCTCTATAATAAACATCATAACTGTCCATATTCATGAAGGACAAAAGGGAGATTTCCAGGATCTCCAAAAGAAGAAAATGAAAAGACGATGAAAATTCTTTAGGAAAGAATACTTTTTTTTCCTATAGTAACTGATAGCTACTCTATCTGTAAAGGAAATACATACATGGATAACAAACCATGGATACTCTGTAACTTTATTACTTTTATTATAACATTTTCTTTATAAACATGCACATAGAAATATGTAAGAACATATAAACACCCAAGGTATCAATATTCATTCTGTATTCCAAATGTCTCAAAGGCTGCAGCATACATACATGCTGTAACTATGTGGATACACTCTTTGTGTACCTGTAGCTCCTGTCTGTATTCTAACTAGCTCTTTGCCACACTTTCATGTGAGAACATTTAGGCCTTCACAGAGTTTAGGAGTGTGTATTTCCCATCTCCTGATGCTTCAAATTAAACAACTGAACCCTAACAGATGATTTCCAAACAGTCTCAAAGCTTGCTGCATTAGGAAGAATGCTACCATAAGCATCTTTAAGGCAGACTTTTGACAGAGATTTTTATTTTATCCTGGGCATGTATTGTTACAGGACAAATTACAAAAGATAACTAATGAATGCAAGTATTCACAGCTCTCTCTTTATGATACATTTTGCCAACTCCGGGAAGTTTATAGGTGTACATTTCACTCGCTGTGTCAGTAACAACAAAATGATTAGATATTCAAATCAGGTCAAATGCTAGTAAAAGTTAGCATTGTATTTTAACTGCATAACTTTTTCTCTTTTTTTTGATCATCCTTGTATTTGGGAATCTTACTCATCATTTCCTTGAGTTTCTTTCAGCTGTGCTCCTGATAAGCACCAGTACAAGTTGTGGTTAAATTACCTTTCTTTTTTCTAGCAACAGTGTCCCTCATTCATATCTAAGTTTTATGTACATCTTACTCCCAAGCATGTTCTGAATGGGCCCAGGTTTTTCGTGATGCTTCCCATTTTTAATGTACACAAACCTCCAGGTTTCATGAAATTGGATTCAAATGAGTAAGCTCTCCTGATTTCATTTTATCTTAACACATTCTATATTAACTATAATAACAGTTCTATTATTAGTTTATCCAAATAAATGCCAAATGGTCCAAGCATGATCAGTTTAAATGCTATCTGAAGGCCCCTTCTACTGACTTAAAATGTATACTTATTAAATACCTGTTTTATTTTGTCCTTAAACCTCTTTCTTTAGTTTTACTGTAATATCTGATAGCATTCTATTATATGTCCATTCTTTAAAATACCTTTTTATTAGATATTTTCTTTATAGAATGCCTCTTTTTTATATAAAATGAGCTTCCCTGTATTTTACTTAAATTGTAGTGTGGTGATTTTTTTGCAAATAGGCTAGCTAAACAGCCAGTTTCAAACTATGCACCAGTTAGGATTCTGTTCAATTATATATTATTTATGGACATGATATTTTTACCAAAGAAAATATATTTTATTGGACTCTCCTGTGTAGCATAATTTTAATTCCTAAAGTTTCATATTTATTTTTAATTCACAATCCAAAGTTTAAATTAATTTGTCAATTTTTGTTTGTTATTTTATACTAACGTATGATTTCCCTGTACTTTCCAGTTTGCCTGTAGTTGAGCCTCAAAAGACTTTCAAAGTGGGATGGAACCAGAAGGCTTATTGACTTTGTTATTGTCCCTACAGGTGCATCAGCTGCTTCTTGTGGATATTTAAAGTATGTACTTAAGTTATGCATCCTGTGACATCTTTGTGTCCTCTGTTCAGGTGATGTCACTGGCCCATACAATGTGACAGTGTGGCTAATTTAATAATGTCTTACTTCCTTATTTCCCATAACAAGGAGCTGGAAGGTGGAGGTTGTGTGTTTACTTCTGCAGTAGCATCTGTATCCCAGAAATATCTTGGAAATCAACCCGATTGCATAATGTCTTCACAATGTATTTCTGTTGCTCTTGCTGGCTCGACTCAAAATACTCTATATAAAATACAACCCCAAACATACTACCGTTCTTAAGAGTATACGCATTCACACAAAGATATAAAATTCTAAGTTCTAAAAGGCTAATATTATACTTTGTAAAAGAATGTGGAAAAAAAAAAAAAACTTGGCTCTATCTTTTAGCCCCTGCCCACAAAACCTTGCAAAGTTATCTGAAGACATCTATGCCCAAGGCCTGAGGAGAGACCCACAGAGCTGCAAGGAGAGGACAGGCTGCTACTGGTGTAAGAGGGAAACCTGTGGAAAAGGTCGCCAGGGAAGGGTCTGCATTCCTGAGAGTTCATGTCACCAGGGCCGAATGATGCTTCATAGAGCCTTCACCTGGCACCCCATTGTCCTATTTAGACCCGTGGGGTACCAAGAGGACCCCAACACAAGAAACCCCCGCCCCGCTCCACAAAGCGAAAGTTGGAAAGTTGCGCAACCACCTGCAGCTAAGCTGCAGCCTGGGGCGCTGCCCCGCCTCCTCCACTGCCTCGGATCCCGCGGGCTCCATCCCGCATCCCCCAATTCTTTCGGGCTCCCCGCTCCCCGCTGACCCCTCTCACCACCCGCAGCTGCAGGCGTTGCCAGTCGTGTTCGCTGTTCTGCCTGGAGGAACTCGGGAGGCGCAGAGGAACTGGGGTGATGCAGGCGGGACAGCAGGGGGATGCCTTCCCGGGAGGGCTTTCTGCAGGGTGGGGCGCCGGCGTCCTGAACCCCAGCCAAGCGCAGGGTAAACAAGTTGTGGGCGCCAGTGAAGCCCGGGGGCTGAGCTCTGAACCGCTCCTCTGCTGGCGACTAGGAGCAGCCGCTGTCTAGTCTCCCAGCCTCACTGCTCAGCTCTTATTCCCAATCCTGGAGGAAACAGTTTGATCTGGGAGGGACAGGGACTGGGAATAGGGTGTGGGTGGGAGCGGGAACAGGCCAGCTCAAGATTTCTGGCTCACTAAAGAGTCCTTTGGTTACTTGGTTAATCGCTGCTCTCAGGCACACATACTTTCTAACAAACTAAAGTCGGTCCAGCCCTGCACAGGAAGCTGATGGAAGTGGACAAACTCAAACGCCCCTTGACCTCACTCAGAACCACAACTGGACACAGCTTGACCTGATGAAGCCGAGGAGAACTTGGCCTTGCAGGCTGCACTCTGGGAGGAGTTTACAAGGGGGCAGGCACTTGGGAGTGTAGTTCTGGAATTTTCCATTTTCTTTCACACGTGATTTGTCAGAATAGATTTAACAATTAATAATGTTCTGGTCGGTAATATCTGCCAAGAATATTTCTCAAATGAAGAAATACACTATTTTATTGAAAGCATGAAACAAAGAAACTGACATCAAAAAGTCTTAGCGAAGTCTAATGTTTTGAGTTTGTTAGAGGGACCAAGAAATTGAGCTTGTGAATATGAATACTGGCCACATGAGAGATACCAAAAACATTCAAGATCAAAACATGTCTGCGAAGTGTTGCTTGGAAGACAAATCAAATATGTGAGAGCAAACACATAGGCTCTCAGGAGCTGTGAGCCACAGAAGAATTCAAGGGCTTTTGCATTCCCAGAGCAGGTGACCCTCCAGCCTGACCTCCTGAGGGTTTGGGGGATAGGGGACTGATGAACTCTTTCGCCAAGAATCCCTACTGCTCTGTGCTTTTGAAATTCTTGGGGGTGGGTGTGGGTGTTTTGCATTGTGCTTACAACAGTCTTTTGTTTTTATTGTTTGTTTTTGGTTTTTTGTTTTGTTTTGTTTTTCAAGACTGGGTTTCTCTGTGTAGCCCTGGCTGTCCTGGAACTCTGTAGACCAGGCTGGCCTGGAACTCAGAATTCCATCCACCTCCCTCAGCCTCCCAAGTGCTGGGATTAAAGGCATGCGCCACCACTGCCCGGCTACAAGAGTCTTAATGTCAGTGTTGGAGCAGTTCAGTAAAATTAAAGATTCCTTAGGTTCCATTTCCTCAGTCCTGTGTTTTTACTGTAATGTTAAAAAATGTACAAGTTGTAAAATTATACAGAAAACAGAATGCGTCAGCAATTGATCACTTGGGTTTTGCCAAAACTTAGAGAGAAATAAAAGGTAGCATTTATCATGTCCCGTGTGCGATTTCTTGTACTTTGCTGGTTTTGTTTGTTTGCTTGCTTGCTTATATCTGTATTTTTCAGTTCTCTAATTGTGTTTTTCTTTTCTGGCGCAATCGTTAAGCTGATTCCACAGTCTTTCTAAAATCTTAGCACACTTTATTCTGTATATTATGTTGACTTCTAAAATGGATATTTACCCACACAAAGTAATGGACTACACTGTGGCATCTTCTTACATATATGCCAAATGCTTTGTTGTTATCCAAGCTTCTTCCCACTACCCTCTCCCATTCCTCTTCCTCATCCCTCATCCCCTCTGCCTCTCTCTTCTTGGGGTCCCCTTTCTCTTCAAGAGCCCCCCCACCCCCTTTCTGGTTTCATGTTCTATTCCATTTATATTCTATTTATCTCTCTGCCCATAGTTTCTTTTTCTGTTGCTCTGATAAAGTTTTCTGGCAAATGCTACTTAAAAGAGAAAAAAAAGTATTTTGGTTCATAGTTCAAGGCTACAATCTTTTATAGATATACCCAGAGGATTTTCTCCTATGTATTTCTAAATTCTAATAAATTAATGGCACTAACCATCATATGGACCCCTTACTTCTCCCGTGATCTACTCCTCCCATGATCCACTGGGGTGGAAGGAGTGAGAGGGAGGGAAAGAGGAGAGGAAAAGAGGAAGAATGGATAAATAAAGGGAGGGAGAGAGAGGGAGGGAGGAAGGGAGGAAGAGAGAGAAGAAAAAAGGAGGACAAGGAAAGAGGAAGAGCTACAGCTACATCTAAATCTAAAATTTCACATATGGCAAGACCTATACTTACTTATCTGGGAATATAAGGATAAATATTTAGAATGTAAACAGATATTCTTCTATTACAGTAAAGTGGTAGTTGTAGACTTGTTTTCAAGATCCCTGACTTCATTAGCCACAGGTAGTTGTCTAGGTTACCAATACCAGGCAACTATTTCCCTGTTGCTGAGTAGACTTTATATCCAATAGAGAGATGACGGTTATCAACAAAGTGTGTGTACGACTGCTGTAACCTTAGTATCTCCCTATACTGGCCATTGTTCTGGTTCAGAGGAATCGCAGCTGGGTAAGACTACTGGTTGCCTCCCATGGAGAGAATCCATGACATCTTTGGGTACTATGTTAACTAGTCCTCAGGAAGGAGGATTTTGGGTTAGAATCAGTTCAGATCTTCCAGGTTCCCTGTCCAAACTTCACGGTATCTTCAACAATGGGACTTGGTGTGATATTTGTCCTTTTAAATCTAGCTTACTTCATTAAATAGAATGATAGCCAGTTTCATCCTTTTTCTTACAAATCTCCTAATTTAGTTTTTGTGACTGAATAAGATTTCATGATGCAAATGTATTACATTTTCTTTATCTATATGTTCTTCTATCCATTTAATGGTAAAGCCGTATATTGAGGCCTTCCTTCATTTTGAACTGAGTTTTATACAGGTGAAATGTATGAATCTAATTATCCAAGCAACATTTACTAAGGAGCCCATCCCCCAATCTAAGTTTTTGACAAGTTTGTAAAAAAAAAATGACAATCACTCCTTGGGCTTTTTTTTTTTTTAAGTTCTTCTATCTACCCTGTGTCTGATGACAGTACATGATTTTTTTTTTTACTGTAGTTCTTACAGAACTTGAGATCAGATATTGTGGTACTCCAGCCTAGATTTTTCTGCTCAGGATTGCTCTGGTCATTGGAATCTTTTGTCTTTGCAATATGAATTTGGAATTTTTTGTTGTCCTGTGAAAAACTCATTGAAAATTTGGGAGGGATTATGTTGAAGCTGTGATTTTATTTCTGTAACATCGTCATTTTCACCATATTAATTTTGCCAGTGGCACATCATTCTATTTTTTTTTTTTTGGTGTATTCTTCAAGTTCTTTTTCTTGTGCCTTAAAATTTTGTGCCTCCTCATTTCTTGTATTTAAAAGAATATTTTCAAACTACTGTAAATGAGATTTCCCCCCTTATTTAGAGAGATCTGACATATAGATGCTGACTTTGTAATCTACTACTCTGCTGAAACAGTTTATCAAGACTAAGACTGTTCTATTTTAATTTCCATTGCTTTGATGAAATCGCCTAGTGAAAAGCACCTTAAAGAGGAGTTTATTTGCCTTGCAATTCCAGTTATATAGTTAATTAATGAGGAGGCAGGAAGCATCACATCACAGTCAAGAGCAAGAAGAGATTAAAGGCATGGATGCCTGCTTGTTCTCGGTTAACCCTCTCCTCTTATTCAGGTCCCTTGCTTAGGGACAGGGACTACCCACAATGAGCCAAATCTTCTTAGATCAATTAAGAATCAACAGATATACCCACGGCCTACTTGTTCTGGAAATTTTTCTATTCAGGCTTTCCTTCCAAGTAATTCTAGGTTGCCTTGACCATCAAATCTAATCATCAGAAAGTGTTTTCTAGAACGTTTGTGTCTTTTAAGCATAAGTCCATTTCATCCACAAAAAGGATCCCTTGACTCCTTCCTTTTCTATTTCAACCTATTTATTTCTTTCTCTTCTCTTATTACTGAATACAAACATAGAGCACTATACTTACTAAGAGTAATAACTGAGGGAAATTTTTAGCTTTCTCCTATTTAGTATAATATTGGCTCTTGGTTTTCCATATATAGCCTTTATTGCGTTGAATCATAGTCCTCTGACTTTTCTGAGTCTTCTGTCATGAAAGGATGTTAAAGTTTGTCAAGAGCTTTTCTGCACCTATTGAGAGGATCTTCCTTTCTGTCTTCAAGTCTTTTTTTTTTATATTCTTTGTTTACATTCCAAATGATTTCCCCTTTCCCGGATCCCCCCTCCCCATATGTCCCATAAACCTTCTTCTCTCCATTCCTTCTCCAATCACCTCCCTCCTTTTTCTCTGTCCTTATATTCCCTTCCCATGCTAGATCAATCCTTTCCAGGATCAGGTCCCTCTCCATACTTCTACATGGGAGTCATTTGTTATGCAATTTGTGCCTTGGGTATTCAGGGTTTCTGGGCTAATTAATATCCACTTATCAGAGATTGAATTCCATGTATATTCTTTTGTGATTGGGTTACCTCACTTAGGATGATATTTTCCAGATCAAACCTTTTGCCTAAGAATTTCATGAATTCATTGTTTCTAATTGCTGAGTAGTATTCCATTGTGTAAATATACCACATTTTCTGTATCCATTCCTCCTTTGAGGGGCATCTGGGTTCTTTCCAGCTTCTGGCTATTATAAATAAGGCTGCTATGAACATAATGGAGCATGTGTCTTTATTGCATGTCGGGGAATCCTTTGGATATATGCCCAGGAGAGGTGTAGCAGGGTCCTCTGGAAGTCTCATGTCCAGTTTTCTGAGGAACCTCCAGACTGATTTCCACAGTAGTTGTACCATCTTACAGCCCCACCAGCAGTGGAGGAGTGTTCCTCTTTCTCCACATCCTCGCCAACACCTGCTGTCTCCTGAGTTTTTGACCTTAGCCATTCTGACTGGTGTAAGGTGAAATCTCAGGGTTGTTTTGATCTGCATTTCCCTAATGACTACTGATGTTGAGCACTTCTTAAGGTGCCTCTCCGCCATCCGAATTTCTTCAGGTGAAAATTCTTTGTTAAGATCTGTACCCCATTTTTAATAGGGTTATTTGGTTCCCTGGGGTCTAACTTCTTGAGTTCTTTGTATATATTGGATATTAGCCCTCTATCAGATGTGGAGTTGGTGAATATCCTTTCCCAATTTGATGGTTGCCGTTTTGTCCTTTTAACAGTGTCCTTTGCCTTACAGAAACTTTGTAATTTTATGAGGTCCCATAGTTAAAATGGCCATCTTGCCAAAAGTGATCTACAGATTCAGTGCAATCCCCATCAAAATCCCAACTCAGTTCTTCACAGAGTTAGAAAAAGCAATTCTCAAATTCATCTGGAATAACAAGAAACCCAGGATAGCTAAAACTATTCTCAACAGCAAAAGAAATTCTGGGGGAATCAGTTTCCCTGACTTCAAGCAATACTACAGAGCAATAGTGTTAAAAACTGCATGGTATTGGCACAGTGACAGACAAGTGGACCAATGGAATAGAATTGAAGATCCAGAAATGAATCCACACAACTATGGTCACTTGATCTTCGACAAAGGAGCCAAAAACATCCAGTGGAAAAAAGATAGCCTTTTCAACAAATGGTGCTGGATCAATTGGAGGTCAGCATGCAGAAGAATGCGAATTGATCCATTCTTATCTCCATGTACTAAACTTCACTCCAAGTGGATCAAGGACCTCCATGTAAAACCAGACACACTGAAACTAATAGAAAAGAAACTGGGGAAGACCCTTGAGGACATGGGCACAGGAGAAAAGTTCCTGAACAGATCACCAATAGCTTATGCTTTAAGATCAAGAATTGACAAATGGGACTTCAAGTCTTTTTATGTGTAGAATGCAGGGATTGATTTGCGTGTGCTGTACTAATCCTTCCAGGAGAAGAAGGCATCTTACTCTTAGTGTTCTCAATATGTTCCTGAATTTGGTTTGCATATATATGTTTGAAAATACTTGTGTCCATGTTCATAAGAGCAGTTGATCATGTTTTGTTTTGTTTTGTTTTTTCTTTCCTATATTCTAAGCCAGTTTTGTTGCCAGGGTGATGCTGGCTTTTTAAAATGAATTCAGTATGAACATATTTTTCTTTAATTCCTCAATTTTTTTTTTACTTCCATTTACATGCTGGAACTCATAGCCATGATCCTAATATTAACATTTCAACATTTATGTTTGTGCATTTAGTCATACTAAATGTGTGATTTCTTTGTATTCATACTGTGTGGTTCTTTGAGCTTCATAAATGGCTTGGTGTAATTCATCTAATTTTGAAAGCTATTAGCTATTTTTTCTTTTACCCAGTCCCTTTGGACATTTTCTTTCTTTTCCAGTTGCCAATTCAATTAAGTGTGTGTTAGACTCACTGACTGTCTAACAAGTCTTTGTTCATATTTTCTCTGCTAAATTTTATGAACTTTAATATGCTGGGGAGCCTATAGCAAATATTGGATTTGTATAGTGTCGAGATTCTTTCTGGAAACTTTCATGTCTCTTGATGAAATTTCATAACCACTAATTAACTAGAACCATCATTTCTTTGAATTCTTGAACATCATTTTAGCATTTGTTTTCTACTATATTCCAATATTGTTTTGTCTTTTTCTATGGGCTGACACTGATCTTTAGCAATGAGTAATAAGTTCCTCTTTTTTTAGGATGCATTGCAAAATTTTATTGTGTATAATATATTGTGGGTAATAAAGATTTTGACTTCTGCCTTATGCCTCTGAAGAGAGTCATTCAGGTAGTTAAAGGCTATTCAGTAACTTCTGGAGCCCTTTGTATATACTTTGGTAGGCAGGACAACTATGTGCCTGAAGGTGAGACCAAACTTTTTTATCTTTATAATTTCTCAAATCTCAAATTCTGTCTCCCCTGCAAGAGACATGGCTTCAGGTCTCAGTCTAGTCCTCTCATCTGCTGCTTTCTATTTCCTGCTCATATCGTAGGAGTCTCTCTAAAATGTGCTGCTAACCTTTCTTTGTCCCCCAAAACCTCACCATTCAAGAGCCTGAGAATAAATGCTTGTTCCTTAACCCTGGCGTTATTGGAAGATATTGGAACTTGTGGGGAGTGAGGCCTAGTGGAAAACCAGTGGTTGCAGCGATGCCCTTAATTGAGAAGTGACTCTTCATCTCTTCTCTTTTGTTCATGGACCATTTTAGAAGAATATGTGAAAGGAAAGTAAGCCATGGTGGATGAAGATGAGACCAGTGAGATGTTGACTTCTAGAGAGAATGTGGTTGCTGATATAATTTACTCACAGCAGCTGTGGTTACCTGTGCCAGACCTGTACAATCTTAAGTCAGTCTAAATCCCAACCTGAGTTATAGAAGGCCTCCAGAGTACCACCCTTAACAGACTAGTTGCTTATGATGGGTTGTTGCTAAGCAATAAGAATCACTCTCTTTTGGGACATGTCTGGTGGTCAGTTGTACATGTGAATGGTGCCACACCCATAAACATATGGCAGGATTAATTGGGCTTGGGAGATTAGTAACATATAGGGGACATGAAGTTGGGGGATGGTAGGGTAGCGACCAACAAGACGAGTTTGGAGGGAGATAATATTGATGGATATGATCTGGCACCATGATCTTGGACTTTCTTGCCTCCAAAGCTGGAAGTCATAAGTTGTTACTATTTTTAGTATATTCAGTCTAAGACATGAGCAGTATATACACAGGGCTGGTGAAATGGGTCAGTGGTTAAAAAAATACTTTAGGTGCAATTCTAATGACGAGTTTAATCCTCACAAACATGTAAGTCTATGGTGGAAGGAGGGAATTGGCTCCAGAAAATTGTTTTTTAACCTCCATGTGCATTGTGGTACATCCCACTCATGCATCTGTACTTATACACTCACATTGTAATAAATTAAATATTAAAAATACATGCAGTATGCATATATATAGCATCTATACTTATACACTCATATGCTAACAATAAATAAAAGATAAAAAATCTATATAATAGTTTTACTTGTATGAGCATAAAAATGTAAGCATAAATAGCTGTTATGGATACATGGTATGTTGTAGAACACATTTATCTAAGCAAAATAGCCACCATCTTCAGTGGATCAGCTGTGCTATGGAAGATCATCATTATGAGGTTGTTTACTGTTGATGTCCTCTCACTAGAAGGAGGAGTTGAGGAGGATCACTGGACTCCCCTGAGGTTCCAGTTGCTCCTCCCACACATTCATATGTAACCCAGTTTTTACAAGCTGTTCAATGCTCTCAGGAGATACTAGAGAAAATAACCGAGGGAGGTTAACTGAAATGGGTTCTGTCTATAGTGTTATGAGGAGACCATCATCCACCTGGGATAAGACTTTGCAGTATGAGCTCTCTCACCCATGCCCTATAAGTAAGTCCTTTAAATTCATTTATTCCCTAGGGTAGGATCACACTGATTGGCCCCTGGGATCTTATGAGGAGAACATAGTCAAGAATTGTTACAACAGGCTATCTGGGATGTAGCGGTGGTGAATCGTGGCAAGGAATAAGGACAGTGTGACTTGAGAGAGTAATGTGGTCACACTGGCAAAGGGACCAAGATCTGAAGCAGAGTAACACTGAACTCTACATTACTACCATAAGCTTTCCTTGAGTCATAACTGTGTTATTCTAATTTAATGAGACTGACTTCTTGAGTTCACATACTACAGTATCATTTCTGAAAACACGGACCCATATACATAGGAACTACATACTCTTATACAGACTTATTCATTCTTCAAGATGCTCCTCTTCTCTTTCCCCCTCCTTTCTCTCTTCTTTTATCTTGGCCTTTCTTCTGTACTTCTCTACTCCTAAATATAGGATGATTGGTTTTGAAAGATAGAGTTTATGAGGGATCTAATTCCTTATTAAATGAATATGCTTTCTTGGTTATATAAAAGAGACTGAGCTCTTGACTATCAGTTTAGATATGGTGGACCACACCTATTGGATATACCAAAAGCTCTGGGGAAGAATAGCCTGTTAGGTTCCACCAAGTGTGCCCTGGTTCCTCCATTAACCTGGAAGATGTTTGCGTGAAGCCACACAGAGAACTAGCATATAATGGCTCTGAATTGCTAACAAAATGAAGGAATGAAGCAATGCAAGGATGCCCACTTAAAATAGGGCATGTTACTTAGAAAAGAGGGTACTATCACATAAGTCACCAAACCATCAAACTATGAATTTTTCATGCTAAAAAAATAGTAAGAGAATAATTGTTCTTTGTAGTTAAAATTTGATTCATTGTCTTAATAATAAATATGGTTTAAATTATAATGGCATAATAGTATTATAGTTTAGAGAAAACAGACATGAGGATTTAAAAACCATTTTTGATCTTAAAAGAGTTTTTGAACAATTACGTGTTATTGGCCCAATAATGTCAGTCCTTCTATTTCAAAGAAACTCGTCATCCATTAAAGGAAAAACAACTACAGAGGACAACTTCTTCATTGCTGACACTTGAAGAATTAGAGCAGTCCCAGCACACTAGGCAGTTAGGAAGTGGTGGTGACTGGTATCTGCAGGGAACACTGTTATGAGTGCTTTACAGATGAGAGTCTAAAAGGCAAGGCTCATGGAAACCTCTTTCCACTCAGTATGGACCTGTGGGGGAATTTTGGTGGCCTCCATGCCTATAGCCTAGATCATATGTTCTATATCTCACTTTGTTTTCTCTATGCTATTTATACTGATAGTGATATTTAATTTCCCTCTACCATCACGGGCAAGGCCAGGACCACTGTAGTTGGAAAGTCCTGTGGATGATTTAATGATTTCTCAGAACTCTTTTTTTCCCCACAGAACTCGATATGTAAAACCCTCCTCTCCTTTCTCTATCTCTGTTGACCATTAATCCAGAGTGTTTTGGGACATGTATGTAATCATGTCCCTAGAGAAACAGCTATAGTCACACAGAGTAAGCCTGTAACATTTGTGGAGAGCAATGAGTCCTGCTTATAAAACTGTTCTGGGGAAGCTGTGTTTAATCAATAGAGACTTAAAAGTCATACTTGAAAGATGCTATCAGGAATTGAGGGTGCATATCAGGAAAGGCTGCTTGGCACAGTGTGTGCATCTGGGCATTATGACAAAGAGGTGGTATTTGGTGACTGGGGGAAAAACTGACTTAAAATTGTTATCTCAAAGATAGAAAGGGATGGACTTATACCCACAAATGCTTAATCTGTCTCTCACCTTGCACAAGTGTGTAACTGCCTTTGCTGCCAGCTAGTTACATGCTCAAGTCCACAGGACCTACCTGGCTAGACCATTATTTTTGGCTTGCTGAAATTGTGCTTTGTAGTGCAAAATCAGATTGTGGGTGATTGGTCCAGTGGGAGGGGGAAGGAGGATAGAAAACTTTTGGGAAACATGGGCTTTTTCTAATGCTGCTATTATGATTACATTTTTTTTTAAAAAAATTACTGTTCAGGCAAGCAGGCTTGTAGCCATATAAATAAAAACAACTTGAGCTGTTGAGGGTCACTTGTTTGGATTGGGTGGTTAAGGTGAGCTGGGAGCAGTAGAGGGAGGGAGCCATATTCAGGACATATGGTAAGGGAAACGTTTTCATTT
Organism: Apodemus sylvaticus; assembly: GCF_947179515.1. NCBI lineage: Eukaryota > Metazoa > Chordata > Mammalia > Rodentia > Muridae > Apodemus > Apodemus sylvaticus. The sequence continues at coordinate 31,528,431 of NC_067478.1, forward strand.
CATTTAAAAATAGAAATAGAAATATTCATTAAAAATGTCTTTCTGAGCTGGGCAGTGGTGGTGCAAGCCTTTAATCCCAGCACTTGGGAGGCACAGGCAGGTGGATTTCTGAGTTTGAGGCTAGCCTGGTATACAGAATAAATTCCAGGATAGATAAGGCTATACAGAGAAACCCTGTCTCGAAAAGGGAAAAAAAATGTCTTTCTGAATATACACAGACATTCATTGTCCCTGCTAGTCTTCTCTTGATCATATAATAAAAAACAATTTACACAGCATTATATTGTACTCAGTGTTACATGTAATATAGAAATTACTTTAAAATAAATGGGTACGTAGTTATATGCAAACATTTTTGCTCCTGTGCCTGACCATCATGAATACTCCCAGATTTTTGTGCTGGAGCTTGGGCCCTGGATCTATTGTCATATTGTGATGGACAGATGTATTCTGTATTTTAACAATTTGTATCAAAGGAACCTTTAGTTTCTATCTTCTTCCTCCATCCTCCTCAAAAGAATAATACTTCTTGAAGTTACTGTTAATTTCTTTTTGACCTGTTCAGTTAAAATGTAGACTGGGATGGCTTGGAATGGCACATGTTGCTTGGCTTTTTGTAACTTGACTGCCATTGCTATGGTTTGACCCTACAGTTCTCAGGTTGGAATCCTCTACATCAACCCAGATGGTGAACCTGCCTGACTTTAGCCTGCCTGCACCACACCTAAGACCCAGGTATTTTCCCAGATCTTTACCCTTCACCAAGGTGCAGTCCAGTGAACTCTGATCTCTGACTCGCCTGCACTCTCCCCGATTTCCAGACCTACCCTGGTAGTACATCCTGTGCACTGGCTCAGCATGATTCATTCTTCCTGCTTATTTTCTAACATCCAGGGATGGACCTGATTATTCAACCTGTACGGTTCCTAAACTCCATGCTTGGCCCCGCTTGCATCATCTGTGTGCTAAATCACTTTGGTGAGTAGTCTAAACATTGGCCATCCTGTACCATATTGAATCTGCAAGTCTAGTATGGGACTCAGATATGAGATCGGATCCAGCACAATGAGTTCCTGGAAACTTGCTTGCCGATACCATCTCCAACTCCCACTACATAACCTGTTCAGTATCCCAGGGCTCTGGGGTAGCCACGACATGCCAGGTAGCACAGCCTACACACTAGCTCAAGCACATTCACATTTGTCTCATTTGTATGCATGCCCTCTAGCTTGTTACTAAGTAAGATGACTCCTGGCTCCTCCAATCCCAAATCTACATTGAGAATCTGAATGTTTGACCAACAAATCCCTCATGTCTGATGTGAAATCAGCCAAGCTCAGAAAACAACAACAACAACAACAAAAAGACACTTTCCCACACAACAAATGCATCTTAGAATCATACATCAGATATACAACCATGAAAGAAGCCCACGTGGAGAAGGCTCATCCAAGAACCAACAACAACATGAAAAGCCAAGATAATATATCTCTTCCCACACCTAACAGTTCTATAGAAATATTTTCCAATGAGAATTACATTGATAGAACTCAGGATATAGGACTTAAAAGAATAGTCATAAGCTTCATCTAAGAATTCAACGCATTTAATACCATTTAATACCATTAATTTAATACCATTTCAGGTGTTAAAAGAACTGGCAAAACTGCTCCATTTATGTTTTTTAATCAGTAATAGTTACTGATTGAACATATATAAGCTTACATTAACATATTAATAGTTTATTAAGCCAAGGTAGATAAACGTAAGTTTTATCAAGAAAAAAATAATAATAACCTTAGCTGTGATAACTGTCATAAAGTACAGTTTGGTGACTCTCAACCTCATTCAAGAGGGTTGTTATAACAGTGAGTTCAAAGCCTGATTTACAGTGAGCTATTTTTCTACTGTATCATATAATGCCCACTAAAACATAAAAAATTTAATAATTTAAGAATGAAAAGTTAGCATAAATGAAATAAACATATAATTTAAAAAAATCATGGTTATTACCCATTATACGGAACATGGCACTGCCATTGAATGTGGCTGCTGAAGATGTTGGTCCAAAGTTAATCTATGTTAGTTGAGATCCATTGCCCCTGTACAGAAAGTCCCATTGGTTATACACTCTACAATGATATGAGTGGTTTTGGAATATCATTTAATTCCTGGGCCCTCACTGCAGACAGAACTGTGGAATACAAAACCGCTGCAAACAAGGATACTAAAGCAAGAAGCTATCTACAAATGTTTTAATTCAAACAATGCTACACTGAAAATAATTAGCCCAGAAAAATAGAAACTTAGGAAGGAAGCAGGTGAGTCACATGCCATGAGACATAGAAGAACTATTTAGAAGCAACTTTGAATCTCAATGTGTTATAGGTAGAAACCAGTAATAGAATTTACAGAGAAAAAGCAAACAATTCCCTTTCGGTATATAACTTTCTAATATTCAGAAGCTTTAATAGGCTTCCATTCAGCTCCATGGAGTTGTTATGAAGGTGTCTGTACATATACATTGCTCCTATTCACCTTACAACAGTTTAATGTGATCATGGAAGCCAAGATGTTCAATAAATAATATCTGATTCTTTTATCATGAGAAGAGCTTGTCTACAAATGATAATGACAATTAAGCTAGGTCAAAATGATAATTGTAAAATAGAAAAACCATGTTTTCCCACAGTTGAGAAGTTATAGAGAGTACATTTGCTTTCCTGCTCTTTCTCTCTGTTTTATTTTAATGAGTAATTCAAATTAATATACTACCCCATTGTTTCAAAATACCCTTTGGTGATCGCAAGACAAAATGACAGTCAGAGATTCTGTTAATACCCTCTACATAAAAGCTGCCTCTTTAAGGGAAAGAGAGCCCTGGAGCTAATGCTTACAATTCTTGTCTTGTGTCATTCTGGCAGAAAGATGAGAATAGAGAGCTGTTTCTGCCTAACTCTGTTGCAAGCTGAATGGTGCTCACTGGAGCAAGTCTTGAGTTGCCTAATAGGTCAACCAGAAGGGAGGATTTTGTAACACAGATTTACATCTTTAAAAATGTTTCATATTCTTCGGGTTTTGATGTCAGCATCTGGGGGGCTTGGTGCAGACACTGTGGTGCTCAGTCTGACAAGATCAGATGTTACTAATGTGCACTTGAACTTATGGATATGCCCCTTGTGATGGCAGAGTTTCCTCAATTAGTGTTTACTGATGAAAAGTTTTGACTGTAAAGAACACTGGATGGGTAATGAATTTAATATATACAGAATACCAAAAATAGTTTATCATTGTATCAATGAGTCTTATTTCAAGCAATAGTAATTCTAGTTAAGGTTAGATCCATGAAGAACTCAAGGACAGGTTATTATAATATCACGACTTAGGTTTCTTTGTTCGGCAATTATCTAAGTAAAAGTGTGGTTTGTTAAACATCATGATATTCAAAAATCCTTGTTAAAAAAGTCAAGTAAGAATCCTCCATCTCATCTTCTGCTCTGTAGCAGAAAACCTGCTGAAGTTATCCTTTCCTCTCCGACTCTGTTCTCAATAGATCAAGAACATCTTTTTCTCCAACTTTCCTTTCCCAAACTCATCCCATTACCCCAGGCACCAACACCAGCAGGTATTCACAGGGAAGGCACCAGCTAAGCAGGCCAGGGAAACAGGTACGCTAACTGAAGATCTGAACCATCCCCTCCTCCCCTCAACATCAAATCCCCTAGTCTTGTCCCTAGCACTGTAACAGCACACTGGCCTTCCTCCCTCTCAGCCCCCTCCCACCTGTATCTCCTGTGGATCCACAGGCCATTCCCTCCAAACCTTCCTCTCTATATTAGACACTTTAACTTAGCCCCTAACTCTAGCAGACACCCCCTTATTAGCCAGATAGCTGCCTGCAGATATTCTGTTGTTTTTTCCTCTGTCTCCCATGTTCCAGTACCCTAAACTCATCCCCAGTTCTGTAGCAGAATACCTGTGGCAGCCTTCCCTGGCCCCACTTTGAGTCTCATCCATTTGTAAGCAAGACAGGGATAAAGTCTTACAAACTGTCTTTGTGGACTGAGTATGACCTGCCTCCTCTTTTCTATCTTTATGTCTCCTGACCTTTCTGTGTCCTCCTCTGGGAAAGTTCAATTCTTGTATCTTAAACTCATTTCTTTTTTTGTTTTCTTGCCTTTAAGCCAAAATTCGGAGTTACCTTTTGACCAGATTCGATTTCTATTGTAATAAGCACCCCAACCAGAAGTAACTCAGGGACAAAGGATTTATTTGGTTTACACTTACAAATTATAGCCCATTGTTGAGAACTGCCAGAGCACAGGGTTCACAGGAACGAGGTTTTTCTTTCCTTTGCCTAGCATCCTTTTGGTTTTCATCCTTTTCAGTATTTGACTTTTGCATGAGCTATTCTTTCCACACATGCCATAACATTCATTTTTTCTAAGATTGCATTACTTTGGCTCACTTTTATTGAACAATATCTTTTAAAATGTTATCAATGGTTACTAACTTGTTCAAATTCCCAAATTAGCTTCCACATAGGTCTTTGTCCTCAGACATCAGTTCCATCAAGCTCTAGACATTACCATTTGAGTGCTACACAGAACCTCAAGTTCAAGAGGTTCAAAATAAATTGATTTTACATCATACATATGCTTGTATTGTTATGCCCAGATCCCAGGGTCCCCAAAGCCCACTGGGAGTCAAATATAGAGCAGAAAGTTTATTTAAGTTGGAGCTCAGACCCTCAGGCTCCACTGATGTAGCAGGTAGTGAAGAAAAACCTGAGCACCTAAGATTTAGCCTTTTCATTGCAGTTATAGCAGAGTAAGGGCCTTTATAACTTGGTTGTTACTTGACTGCCATTTAAAACTATAAGTAGTCATAACATCATTGGCTAGCAATGAGCTCAGTAAGCTTAGGCAGTCTACGACACCTAGAACTTTAGGTACTTTTAAAAAAAGAGCTGATTGGTTCCATCTAGGGGTGGAGGGAATTTTTTGGAACAGCTTGTGTTTTTTTTTAGTTACTGGGTTTAGTCTGGGGTCAGGCCTAAGTCTAAAAATGGAGCCTGTTCTAATGGGCAGGGCTTTTTAGTGTGTTCTGTCTTGATGGGCAGTGCTATAATCTTCTTAGGTAGATATGTTCAAAACTTTTTTTATACTTCTCCAATCTATTTGTCACCAGTGGCTTTCTATAAATATATTTTGTCTTCCTAAATATTTCCAAAATAGTGTTCTCCTTTATCTCTTCACTATCGCCTAACATAGCCATGCTAGCTTAATCCTATACACAGCCAACACAAGGTAACCAGATGTAATTGCAGCTGAATTAGGCCTCTGTTGAAATCCTTCAGGGTCTCACTGACACACACAGGGTGGTATAAATACCCTCTGTCATATTTTCTCCTGTCACTTTCCAACACTGTGTTCCTTAGACCCCAACCAGAGGCAAAGCCTCAGGCACCACCATGTTTACCACCTTTCTCTCATGCTTCCTCTCTCTTCTGGAACCCATGCACTTATAGCACCCATTTCTTCTCTTCCCCTGGATAACTCCTACTTAAGACTTGGCTCACTTTACTCTAGAAGCCTTTTCAGTTGTTTCTCAGTGTTGCCTCTTGTATTAGTCAGGGTTCTCTAGATTCGCAGAACGTATGGCTAGTCTCTATATAGTTAGGGAATTTTTTGATGACTTACAGACTGTAGTCCAACTCCCCAACACTGGTCAGCAGCAGCTGTGGATGGAAGTCCAAGAATCTAGCAGTTGCTCAGTCCCATGAGGCAAGCAGGAAAATAGGAATGAGTGAGAATAAATCTTCCTTCTTCCAATGTCCTTATATAGGTCTCCAACAGCGAGTGTGACCCAGATTAAAGATGTATGCCACCACGCCTTTAATCCCAGATGACCTCGAACTCAGAGATCTCCCTATCTTAATCTGGAATTCATAGCCATTATGCCTCAAGACCTCCATGCCAAGATCCAGGTCAAAAACTTGTATCTCTCAGCCTCCAGATTAGGATCACAGGTGAGCCTTCCAATTCTGGATTGTAGTTCATTCCAGATAGAGTCAAGTTGACAACCAGGGATAGCCACTACACCTTCCTTCTCCACAGAGAGTTAAAAACATGCTGTGTTTTCACAAGAATCCTGTCAACATTCTCACTGGGCACATTAGCATTAGTTTTGCAGGTTTAGCCACTAGTTTTTCCAGTTGACTTTGGGCTCAGTTGGAGCAAAAAATATAAATAATGACACATCTATGACCTCAATGGATAGCACAGTGTTTGACAATGGTTGTTTTCACCACAGAGATTACAACTGCACATTTGCATCCTGTCTTAGTTACAATCATTAGTCACTGTGTTCTAAGTACAAAATATGAGATGCACAGTGGCTCAGGACATATTGTTTGCTCCTTATTTCTGATTTTCACCTTGTTTTAATTATATTGAAATCAAAGAACAATTAAAAACACATCCTGAAAACTAACAGTACACTGCACACATATTTGTTAAATCACAAGTTTCAATGTTAATTTCTGTTCCAACTATTTTCTCCATTACTATATTACAAGGTTATGTTTCTAAAAATTTAATTGTGTTTATACATTCCTGCTCATTTACCTTGAAGAGGGTTTAATGGCATTACAACATTGTTGCACACAGGAAAAATATAACAAATATTATCACATCTGTTGGGAAATTAGCCATGAGCTAGACACGGTTTAATTATAGCAATTACATTCTTATTTTTCATTTAGTATTTGCTTGTGTTCTCCTAACCCTGCCCCAAGCTTTTAAGCTTTAAAAAATTAGTTTAAATAATTGACGTCAGCAAATATAGATGTGCTAAGGTTTGTACTCATAATAAATAAAGTGGGAAAGGTAATTGATTTCATTACAGCACATACATGGTCAAATGTTTATAAAACGAGAATATCTATTTTAAGAAATATGTACTTTAAGAAAGTTTGTTTTATCTGAGTATTTCCATTAAATATATGAAGTGTAATTAAGGAATATGGTTTTGATATTCCTGATAGTTCTGAACACCTTGAAATAGCAAGTGAATTTCTTTCTCATGCTAATTCAATCAATGCTTACAGCACGCTATACTGATTAAGAAAGGTACTATGACTTCACCCCTATTCTCCGCGCGCGTGTGCGTATGTGTGTGTATGTGTGTGTATGTGTGTGTATGTGTGTGTTTGTGTATTACTCTGTCTCTAGCATATCTTTAGGACTGACCATTGGTATTCACTTGATGTGTTCTTCCCTTGAAAAGACACTTTCTCTTGTTCTCAGCACCATTAATCTTTAACTGTGTTAAAGGTGTGACTGGTAGAGGGTCTTTCACTTTCAGCTCTATTTATCCACAAAAATGTTGTGTGCACATCTGGAAGGTGCTTGGTATACAGTTTCTTCCCACATTTACTCGTCAGGAACTTTTGCCATATATTCTAACTGTGAATTTTTTAAAAATAAAAAAACACCTTTGCTGATGTAAAAATCCATATATTACAAAGTCACATTCGCAAAATAGTGGTTTTGTGTATGTTTGGAGCACTGTATAAGTGTATCACTGAGTATAAAACAAACCCTGGACTTGCAATAGCCTGGCTATCTTCCCAGACAGTCCCTCCTCTTGTGTTCCTGGACTGCCTCCTCCCAGATTCCACTGCCATCTGTTTTCTGACTTTTTGTGCCTTCTCTCATTAAACACTGGCTTTTGTGCTGGAAACTTGGCTCGGATTTCTTCTATCTGCCTGTAATGGTCTTCCCCGCATCTTGTCTTAGAGTTTCTCACCAGCTTTCTTTTGGGGGATCTCTTGCCTTGTTTCATCTTTGACAATCTATCCATGAGCCTAGTACACCTCAGTCATCTCAGCAGAGGAGTGTTTGAGACATTAACTTACACGTTTTATTCCTTCTGACTCAGTCTTAATAAAGCTGTAGGAACCTGGGTGAGTTCAGAAACTTTTTTTGAGAATGAGGAAGGCTTTAGGGTCTACTGTCAAGAAAATGGAAATTTCTATAATTCTATAATTCCTTTCTCACCCCACCCCCCTCTCTCTCTTGAACAGCCTGGTGTATGAAGACAGGAAGCTATCCCAGTAAGGAGGAGAGTAGATCCAGTAAGGTACACCATCACCTGTGGCTCCTGACTAACTTGCCTTTCAAACAACAAGCCTATACACAGGACCCTGACCGGGTTACTCTTCAAATATCCACCAGGAAACCCCAGAACAACAGCCTGATGCAGTCATTCCCCAAAGAGTCACCAGAAGAATGGGGACCCAAACATTCAGATTAGAAGAGGTCTATGTAAAGCCTATCATAAGGACTTCTGTAAACTCACTGGTTCAACAGCAGTATAGAGGGAAGACCTAGCCAAGATGTTCAGGTGTTCTTCACGACCCATGTCTTTCATTGAACTTCAAATACTTGAAGTAAACCTGCAGAAAATATATGACATTAATGCTGTTGGGTTAAGGATCATTGTTTATCCCATCACCATCTCTGTCTTGCTGCTACCTTTGACCCTTCTGCTCTAACCAGAACTTTGGGTCATCACCACTGCACTGGCCTGTGGGCCATGTATTTTACACACACGTGTGATAGAATCCTCAGGGGAAAAGCCTAATGCCCTCTAACCTGTGAGTAAGCTACATAGTGGTCTTAGGATTGTCACATTTCATTAGCTACTCCAATTCAGGAGAAGCCTCCCTGAGCCAGAACTTGTGTTTCAAAACAACTTGACAAGTGAGGAAAAAGACTCTACATCTGGCTCCTAGGTTTTACCTCTAGCTTTTCAGCCCACTGGCAGAAAGGTGGGTTAGGAGTTACACAATGGTATGGGGCCTCCATTTATGGGGTATATGTCTCTCTACTGGCCTTGAAATTTTAAAAGTCCTTATAACAATTTTATCTCTCTCTCTCTCTCTCTCTCTCTCTCTCTCTCTCTCTCTCTCTCTCTCTCTCTCTCTGTCCAACAAGTTATATAGCCACTTCTGTAGCTAGAAAGTTCCTTAAAATTTGGTGAGGTATGAAAAAAATAACCTAAATTAATCTTTGGAAAAATCTTGGTGCAGTTCATTTCTTTAAACAACCCTACATCTCTACTTCACTTCTCTTTTGCTCAGGAGGAATGGTTCTGGTGTTTCCACTCCATCCTGCAGCACTGTGTCCATGGTGCTGCCCCCTGGAGCTTTTAGGAGGACCTTTCAGTAGTTCTCTAGAAGGTTGTGAATTTGGCCAGGGGAAACTTCAGGAAGCAAGGGATGTCCTTTGATTTCCTTAAGGCCAAGGCTTACCCTTCTTGGAAATCATCTCTGAAATGAAAGGATGGGGAGGATCAAGGAAAGGGGGAGGGAGGACAAGGAGAGCAGGAGGAACTGGGCAAGAAGGGGGAAGGAAGATGAGGGAAGCAAGCAGAAGGCAGACTCAGCACTTTTTACAGATATTGTCCCCCGCCAGAAAGAAACCATTTCTCCTCCATCCTTTTCTTAAAGGACATGGTCTAAACTGCTTCCACTCCCCACCTGGTAGAGATTTGAATCTGCTGGTTCTTTACTGGGTTAAGCAATCGATTATTGACTCATCAATGTTCATACTTGGTTCACAACTTTTTGGAAAAATTTCATGAGATATTTGGTGAAGTTAAAGGCAGTGAAATAACAAAATTTTCCATGATTTCAACATTTTTACACATTTCCAGGGGAATATGTGGGAACAGTCTCCAACTAGGACTAAAGGGAACTCGAACATGGGTGCGTAAATGCTTTATGACTTAAAAACACTGTTTAAAATTAGCTTCCTCCTTTGGTTTTATTTTTTCTAGTATAATTTAGCTATTGCTTCAGCTATTATGCTCTCCATCCTGTTTGTTATATGAGGTGTGCAGGAATGAGCTTCCTCTTCCCAGCCGATCATCAACCGCCCATTATGCATATTCAACTCTGCATTACCCATTGATATAGCACAATAAAATGAAATATAATTTTTGACATGTGCTGTATACATATCCTGGTGAAATAACATTACAATTAGGAAAATGTTTGGAAAAATAATAAAAGGAAGGAAAGATGAGCAAACATATGAAAAATGAACTGTAATCATTTGTACTTTCTGTAATTTACTTTGAAGATTGCACCACTTGGTTAACGTGAAACAGATGTACGAAGATGATAACTAATGAGACAAATAGAATCCTGGCCAGTGTTTTGTTATAACAACCCCCAAATGTAGAAATGGAATGTGTTCCAGTGAACACCCATGTACTCTCACTTAGAGCTAAGTACTACATTAAAACAAAATTCTCCGATGGGTTTCCCATCAGTTTCTAAGTCTTGTATCACTGCATTATTCTACTGCTTTTACATGTTCATAAAAATATTATCCTGAGTGTTTGTTAAACAGTTTTTGAGTCAGTGTGTTTAGGGCAAGGTCCTTGAATTTGCTTCTTAGAAATTGTATATGTTAATGCTGCTGATTCAGAGGACATGAAAACATGGCTATGGTCTGCTGGGCTGTCTTGTCAGGTGCTTTGGACGCCTAGGCCAGCCTCCTTGTTTGTTGGCATTCTCGGGGGGGCGGGGGTGAGGGACAGGTCTGTTGCTCTTCTTTGAGACAAGGAAAATAAGGCATAGCATGGTTCATGCTAGATGAGGTTGTTGGTAGATGAACAGAAACCTCATGGTGGTCTGTGGTGGTAGTTTCAAACATTTTAGGCTAGTTCTGCAGTCTAGAATGATCACAAGATTTGATATGTGAATAATCACAATGCAAAATTGAATTGTAGACCACCTTGCTATTATGTGGATGAATATTAACAGCTCAAGAAATATGTGTAGTTGTGATCATGCTGATTTCAGCATTTTCTCACACAAGAGCAAGAAAGCAATGTGTATTACTCATGTTCCTAATATCCACAGAAGAGAAAAGACCAGTCTACTTAGAAGAGGAATTATCTTTCAAAGATTTAGCATCCAAACTAAACCATCCCTATCTAATGCAGGACCAGCAGCCTCAATTAACCTAGACCCCTGAGATCTCTCAGACAGTGGACCACCAACCAGACACCAGCTGATATGAGGCCCCCAACATACATACAGCAGAGGACTGCCAGGTCTGGATTCAGTCAGAGAAGATGCACCTAACCCTCAGGAGGCCCCAGGGAGTGGGGAGGTCTGGTAAGGGAGGGGATATGTGGGGACATCCTTGTGGAGTTGGGGAGAGGAAGTATAGGATGTGGAACAGTCAGAGGGTGGACTGGGAGGGGGACAAAATGTGTCTGTCATGTAAAAAAAAAAACAAAAACAAAAATAGAAAACAAAGATGAAATAAAATTTTTAAAAAATTAAAAAGAAAAAAGAAAATGAAACACTCTTCTAGTCATCCAGATATTTGAACACAATCTGATTCCCAAAGCCTTCCTTCAGGCTTGCATGGGACATGGATGCTGACAGTCTAAGTTGCTCCTCATTGTACTGTGGTTGTAGTCAACAACACAGAACCTTAAAGGCAAGTTTTCTTTGCACATCAGTAACTTACTCCATAGTGTAGATACAAACACTTTACCTACTGTCCTATTGATGGAAAAGCTATTTCCAGGCTTTAGATATTATGGGTGAAGTCCTAAAATCATTCTCATGTAAGCATTTCTCTAGATCAGTGGTCCTCAACCTGTCTAATGCTGCAGTTCTTTAATACAGTTCTTCATGGTGTGGTGACCCCCAACCAAAAAATTATTTCTTTTTTTTTCTCTTGTTGTGATTTGTAATGTAAGTCTTTGATATTCAGGATATCTGATGTGTGACCCCAGAAGGGCTCTCAACTCATAGGTTGAGAACACAAGAACCACTGCTATATGTAGAAACACTCATTTTTCTTGGGTAAACCTTTATGAAAATCTGAATTGCTATGTCAAAAGAAAACAGAGCTTCAAGCTTACAATTTATAAGAAATTACCAGTCTTTTTACAATGTGCTCTTACTATTTTATACAACCTTAGGGAACATAAGGAAGTTAAAACTGTTTTTACATTCTCCTCACGATTGACTGAGTTCAGTGTTAGTCATGTTAGTCATTCTAGAGACATGCGGGGATATTTCCTTTTGATTTGATGAAGTGTTTTTTCTGATGCAAAATGCCATTGAGCAATTTTTCATGTACTAATTGGTTATTTATAGCTCTTACTTGCTAAATGCCCATTGGAACATTTTACTCACATTTATTTATTTATTTATTTATTTATTTATTTATTTATTTATCTTTCAGTTGTTTAGATGTAAAATGTTTTGGGATATATTTGCAAATATTACATTTTAGTTATTTGTGTTTCAGAGTGTGTTTTTTTTTTAGTCCTTTAATGATATAAATGTTTAGTTATGAAGTCTGGCTGATTTGATCACCAACATGTCTATACATTTCATTGTCTACAACATTTTTAACTCACTGTGTGTCTTTCATTTTTAATCTTTTGTCCTAGATTCTTGTTTCTGTGGTTAAAAAAAAAGCCTGACAAAACAACCTAAGGGGAATAAGTTTACTTTAGCTCAGAGTTTAAAGCACAATATTTTATGAAGAGGAACTGAGGCAGAAAGATTGTGAAGCAGGTAGTCATTACAGCCACAACCAGGAAAGAGAGATGGGTGAATTCACATATGCCTGTGCTCATCCGGCTTTGCCTTCATGACTTGATACAGTCCAAGATCCCATGTCCAGGGGCTGCCCTTGCCTGTGATTAAGCTGAATCTCCCCATATCAATTAACATTACCAAGAATAATACCCACAGGCATGTTTAGAACCACAGACCCCACATGATCCTATACCTTCTCAACTTAATAATTAACACTATTCATCAGACAATCATTCGATCTCTGTGATCTCCTTCTTGTCGACAAGCTACACCTGATACTCTTCTACTAACTCATGACCTATTATTCTGATGCTGATGTTGCTTCCTATGCCTGATTATACCTCTCCTCCCCTCTGTTTCCCCAAAGTCAGAAAATACTTGTCATGATTGTTCTAAGATATTGAACACTTTTCCTAACTCCCTTTATGACTTGCCCTTGCCCCACAAACTGCACAACTCATCGAACACAGTCCTTGGCCCCTCAATGAGCCCATTAGGCACTAAATATCATTCTAACTGTATAATCTTTTGACATCTTCTTGATAACTAGCACCATATGCACAGCAAGGAAAAAAACTGTGAGCTAAGACTGCCCCCATTTACAGATCTGTTTAATTCAGTTCTATGGTGAGGCAGGGTGGGACAGGCCTTAGACAGCTATTATTTACAGCTTAAGTGATCTTTTGTCTTTCTAATTGATTATCTGTCTTGCAGTACTGCCTCATTTGTTAATTCTCAAATCCAGTTTGTTTAGATCTGGAATTTAACAAGAGCAGAGAAATGAAGATCAATGGCTTTAACCAAGACAGCTGTGCAAACACGCTTTTGAAACTTTCAAGAAAAAATGGTTTATATAATTATCTCAAGATCAATTCTCTGTGCCTACATATAAAATAGTGACTGTTGCATGCATGGTTTATTGCATAGGAAAACAGTCATGAAAGCATCATTTTCAAAGGAACTACAATTCCATGGCACAATGACAGAAGTACCCTGTATGTCATCTCACATTAAAACCAAAGATAAGCCTTTGAAAATTGTTGTCAGCAATCTTTGCTCCATGATGGAGCAGACTAGCAGCACCAGGTACTGAGATATCACGAGTATAACATTGCTTGGGGCAAGACACAGCAGGGCTCCAACAGCACACAAGAGGAGGGCAGCACATCAGCAATCAGTGCCAGGGGAAACCCAGTCATCCAGTGGTGTGGAAATAGCCTTACAGGCTCACAGGAGGTTGAAGCACCAGCCAGTGACAACAAGACCAACTAACACCAGTGAGAACCAGATGGCAAAAGGAAAACGTAGGAACATTACTAACAGAAAACAAGGCAATATGGCAGCATCTGAACCCAATTCTCCAACAATAGCAAGTCCTGGATACCCCAACACACCAGAAAAACAAGATTTGGACTTAAAATCACTGATCAGTATGCTGTTAGAGGAACACAAAAAGGATATAAATAAATCTCTTAAAGAATTACAGGGGAACATGAATAAGTTAGAAGCCCTTACAATAGAAACACAAAAATAACTTAAAGAAATTCAGGAGAATATGGGTCAACAGATAGAAGCCAATAAAGAGGAAACACAAAAATCCCTTAAGGAAATGGAGGAAAAATTGAGTTAATGTACAGAAGTCATGAAAGAGGAAACACAAAAATCTCTTAAAGAATTACAGGAAAACACAAACAAACACGTAAAGGAACTGAGCAAAACCATCCAGGATCTAAAAACAGAAGTAGAAACAACTAAGAAATCACAAAGGGAGACAAATTTGGAGATAGAAAACCTTGGAAAGAAAACAGGGCCATAGATGCAAATATCAACAACAGAATACAAGAGATGGAAGAAAGAATCTCAGATGCCGAAGATACCATAGAAACCATTGACTCAACAGTCAAAGGAAATGCAAAATGCAAAAAGCTTGTATCCCAGAACATCCAGGAAATTCAGGACAGAATGAGAAGACCAAGCCTAAGGATTATAGATCTCTATAGATAAGAGTGAAGATTTACAACTTAAAGGCCCAGCAAATATCTTCAATAAAATTATGGAAGAAAACTTCCCTAACCTAAAGAGAGTGATGCCCATGAATATACAAGAAGCATACAAAACTCCAAACAGACTGGACCAGAACAGAAATGCCTCCCGTCACATAATAATCAAAACCCCAAATGTACTAAACAAAGAAAGAATATTAAAGGCAGCAAGAGAAAAAGGGCAAGTGACATATAAAGGAAGACCTATCAGAATTACACCAGACTTCTAACCAGAGACCATGAAAGCTAGAAGATCCTGGGCAGATCTCATGCAGACTCTAAGAGAACACAAATGCCAGCCAAGACTACTATACCCTGCAAAACTCTCAATCACTATATATGGAGAAATAAAGATATCCCATGACAAAATCAAATTTATACAATATCTTTCCACAAACCCAACCCTACAAAGGATAATAGGGGGAAAACACCAATACAAGGAGGGAAACTATACCCTGGAAAAAGCAAGATAGTAACCTTCCTTCATTAAACCCAAAAGAAGATAACCACTCAAATATAAAATTAACATAAAAAAATGACAGGAATTAATAATCACTATTCCTTAATATCTCTTAACATCAATGGACTCAATTCCCCAATAAAAAGACACAGAGTAACCGACTGGATACGTAAACAGTACCCTACATTTTGCTGCATACAGGAAACACACCTCAGGGTCAAAGACAAACACTACCTTAGAGTAAAAGGCTGGAAGACAATTTTACAAGTAAATGGTTTCAGGAAACAAGCTGGAGTAGCCATTCTAATATCAGATAAAATTGACTTTCAACCTAAAGAGATCAAAAGAGACATGGAAGGATTCTTAGGCACATGTTTGGAACTGGAAAATATCATCCTAAGTGAGGTAACCCAATCACAAAAGAATACACATGGAATGCAATCACTGATAAGTGGATATTAATTAGCCCAGAAGCTCTGAATTCTCAAGACACAATTAGCATATCACATGATTCCCAAGAAGAAGGAAGGAGAGGGCCCTGGTTCGGAAAAGACTTGATCCAGCATTGTAGGGGAGTACCAGGACAGAGAAATGGGAGTGGGCATATTGGGAAATGGGCCGAAGGAAGAGGGCTTATGAGAGTGATGGAGTGGGGGGAACTGGGAAAGCACTGGTAATGTATACGAACAATATAGAAAATTAAAAAAAAGAAAATTGTTGTCAGCAATAGCAATTCCAAAGCAGGGACTGGAGAGATGGCTCAGCGTTTAAGAGCACTGGCTATTCTTCCACAGGTCCTGAGTTCAAATCCCAATAATCACAAGGTGGCTCATAACCACCTATAATTAGATCTGATGGCCTGTTCTGTAGGCAAAGACACAGGCAGAATGCTGTATACATGATTAAATATTATTTTATTAAATATATTCCTCATTTACATTTCAAATGTTTTATGTCTTCCCGCTTTTCCCCCTCCCCAAAACCCCTAACCCATCCTCCCACCCCCTACCTCTAAGAATATGCCCCTGTACCCAACCCAATCCCACCTACCTCCCCTAGATTTCTCCATGCTGGGGCAACTATGGAGCCTTCATAGGATCAAAGATCTCTCCTCACACTGATGCCCAACAAGGCATTCCTCTTCCACACTTGGCTGGAACCATGTGTACCCTGTGGTTGATGGCTTAGTCCCTGCGAGCTCTGCACATCTGGTTGGCCTATATCATCATTCTTCCCATGGGGCTGCAAACCCTTTCAGCTCCTCCAGTCCACCCTCCAGCTCCTCCATTGGGACCCATGCTCAGTCCAATGGTTGGCTGCTAGCATTTGTCTCTGTATCTGTAAGGCTCTGGTAAGGCCCCTCCAGAGACAACCATAACAGGCTCCTTTGGGAACACACTTCTTGTCATCCATAATAGTGTTGGGGTTTGGTGACTATTTATAGGATGAATGCCCAGGTAGGACAGTCTCTAGGTGGCCTTTCCTTCAGACTCTGCTCCACACTTTGTCTCCATAAATGCCTTTGTGAGTATTTTGTTCCCTTTCTCAGAAAAACCAAAGCACCCCTACTTCAGTCCTCCTTCTTCTTGAACTTCCTGTGGTCTGTGAATGGTAACTTGTTTATTTTGAGCTTTTGGGCTAATATCCACTTATCAGTGAGTGCACATCATGTGTGTTCTTTGTGATTGGGTTACCTCACTCAGGTTGACACTTTCTAGTTCCATCCATTTGCCTAAGAATTTCACGAATTCTTTGTTTTTGATAGCTGAATAGTACTCCATTGTGTAGATATACCACAATTTCTGTATCCATTCCTCTGATGAAGGACATCTGGACTTTTTCCAGCTTCTGGCTATTATAAATAAGGCTGCTATGAATGTAGTGGAGCATGTGTCCTTATTACATGTTGGATCATCTTCTGGATATATGCCCATGAGTGGTATAGCTGGGTCCTCAGGTAGTACTATGTCTAATTTTCTGAAGAACTGTCAAACTGATTTCCAGAGTGGTTTTACCAGCAATCCCACCAGCAATGGGGAAGTGTTCCTCTTTCTCCACATCCTCTCCATCATATACTGTCGCCTGAGTTTAATCCTAGTCATTCTGACTGGTGTGAGGTGGACTCTCAGGATTGTTTTGATTTAAATTTCACTGATAACTAAGGATGCTGAACATTTCTTTAGGTGCTTCAGAGCCATTTGAGTTTCCTTAGTTGAGAATTCTGTTTAGCTCTGTACCCCATTTTTTAACAGGGTTATTTGACTCTCTGGAGTCTAACTTCTTGAGTTCTTTGTATACATTGGATGTTAGCCCTCTATCGGATGAAGGATTGGTGAAGATCTTTGGTTGCCATTTTGTCCTATTGACAGTGTCCTTTGCCTTACAGAAATTTTGCAGTTTCATGAGGTCCCATTGTCGACTCTTGTTCTTAGAGCATAAGCTATTGATATTCTGTTCAGGAATTTTTCCCCTGTGCCCAAGTGTTCAAGGCTCTTCCCTACTTTCTCCTCTGTAAGCTTCAGAGTATCTGGTTTTATGTGGAGGTCCTAGATCGACTTGGACTTGAGCTTTGTACAAGGAGATAAGAATGGGTTGATTTGCATTTTTCTGCCTGCTGACCTACATTTGATCCAGCACCATTTGTTAAAAATGCTGTCTTTTTCCCCACTGGATGTTTTTAGGTCCTTTGTCAAATATCAAAATGACAGTAGGAGTGTGAGTTCATTTCTGGGCCTTGAATTCTATTCCATTGATCTTCTTGCCTGTCTCTGTACCAATACCATATTATTTTGTTTTGTTTTGTGTTGTGTTTTTTTTAATCACTATTGCTCTGTAGTAGAGTTTGAGGTCAGGGATGGTGATTCCTCCAGGAGATCAGTGGTTGTGGAGAATACTTTTTGTTATCCTGGGGCTTTTGTTATTCAAAATGAATTTGCAGATTGCTCTTTCTAGCTCTACAAAGAATTGATTTGGAATTTTGATGGGGATTGCATTGAATCTGTAGATTGCTTTAGGCAATATGACCATTTTTATGATATCAATCCTTCCAATCCATGAACATGGGAGATCTTTCCATCTTTTGAGATCTTCGATTTCTTTCTTCAGAGATTTGAAATTCTTGTCATACAGATCTTTCACTTGCTTGATTAGAGTCACACCAAGGTATGCAATATTATTTGTGACTATTGTGATGAGTGCCATTTCCCTAATTTCTTTCTCAGCTTGTTTATCCTTTGAGTAGAGGAAGGCTACTGATTTGTTTGAGTTAATTTTATATCCAGCCACTTTGCTGAAGTTGTTTATCAGCTTTAGATTTCTCTGGTGGAAGTTTTGGAGTCATTTAATTATATGATCATATCATCTGCAAATAGTGATATGCTGACTTCTTTCTTTCCAATTTGTATACCTTTGATCTTCTTTTGTTGTCTAATTGCTCTGGGTGGGACTTCAAGTACTATATTGAACAGATAAGGAGAGAGAGTGGGCATCCTTATCTGGTCCCCGAATTTACTGGGATTGCTTCAAGTTTCTCTCCATTTAGGTTGATATTGGCTACCAGTTTGCAGTATATTGCTTTCACTATGTTTAGGTATAGGCTTCGAATTCCTGATCTCTCCAAGACTTTTATCATGAAGGGATGCTGAATTTTGTCAAAAGCTTTTTCAACATCTAATGAAATGACCATTTGGTTTTCTCCTTCAGTTTGATTATGTAGTGGAATACATTGATGGATTTCTTTTTTATTCGATATATTTTTCATTTACATTTCAAATGCTTTCCCCTTTTCTAGACCCCCACTCCCCGAAAGTGCCATCAGCCCCCTTCCCTCCCACCCCCCCTCTCCTCCCCGTTTTCCCACCTAACCCCTCCCACTTCCCTATTCTGGTTTTGCCCTATACTGCTTCACTGACTCTTTCCAGAACAAGGGGCCACTCCTCTGTTCTTCTTGTGCCTCATTTGATGTGTGGATTATGTTTTCGGTATTCCAGTTTTCTAGGGTAATATCCAGTTATTAGTGAGTGCATACCATGATTCATCTTTTGAGTCTGGGTTACCTCACTTAGTATGATGTTCTTCAGCTCCATCCATTTGCCTAAGAATTTCATGAATTCATTGTTTCTAATGGCTGAATGGTACTCCATTGTATATATATATATGTATATATATATATACCACATTTTTTTGCATCCACTCTTTTGTTGAGGGATACCTGGGTTCTTTCTAGCTTCTGGCTATTATAAATAGGGCTGCTATGAACATAGTGGAACATGTATCCTTATTACATGCTGGGGAATCTTCTGGGTATATGCCCAGGAGAGGTATAGCAGGATCTTCTGGAAGTGAGGTGCCCAGTTTTCAGAGGAACCGCCAGACTGATTTCCAGAGTGGTTGTACCAATTTGCAACCCCACCAGCAGTGGAGGAGGGTTCCTCTTTCTCCACATCCTTGCCAACACCTGCTGTCTCCTGAATTTTTAATCTTAGCCATTCTGACTGGTGTAAGGTGAAATCTCAGGGTTGTTTTGATTTGCATTTCCCTAATGACTAATGAAGTTGAGCATTTTTTAAGATGCTTCCCTGCCATCTGACCTTCTTCAGGTGAAAATTCTTTGTTTAACTCTGTACTCCATTTTTTAATAGGGTTATTGGGTTTTCTGGAGTCTAACTTCTTGAGTTCTTTAAATATATTGGATATTAGCCCTCTATCTGATGTAGGGTTGGTGAAGATCTTTTCCCAATTTAGTGGTTGCCGATTTGTCCTTTCGATGGTGTCCTTTGCCTTACAAAAACTTTGTAATTTTATGAGGTCCCATTTCTCAGTTCTTGATCTTAGAGCATATGCTATTGGTTCAGAAACTTTCCCCCTGTACCGATGTCCTCAAGGGTCTTCCCCAGTTTCTTTTCTATTAACTTCAGAGTGTCTGGCTTTATGTGGAGGTCCTTGATCCATTTGAAGTTGAGCTTAGTACAAGGAGACAAGGATGGATCAATTCCCATTGTTCTGCATGTTGAACCAGCACCATTTGTTGAAAAGGCTATCTTTTTTCCATTGGATGTTTTCATCACCTTTGTAGAGGATGAAGTGGCCATAGATGTGTCTGTTCATTTCTGGATCTTCAATCCTGTTCCATTGATCTGCCTGCCTGTCACTGTACCAATACCATGAAGTTTTTAACACTATTGCTCTGTAGTATTGCTTGAGGTCAGGAATACTGATACCTCCTGAATTTCTTCTATTGTTGAGGATAGTTTTAGCAATCCTGAGTTTTTTGTTATTCCAGATGAATTTGAGGATTGCTCATTCTAACTCTGTGAAGAATTGAGTTGGTATTTTGATGGGTATTGCATTGAATCTGTATATTGCTTTTGGCAAAATGGCCATTTTAACTATATTAATCCTGCTGTTCCATGAGCATGGGAGGTTTTTCCATTTGTGAGGTCTTCTTCCATTTCCTTCTTCAGAGTCTTAAAGTTCTTGTCATACAGATCTTTCACATGTTTGGTAAGAGTCACCCCTAGGTACTATATACTGTTTGTGGCTATTGTGAAGGGGGTCATTTCCCTAATTTCTTTCTCAGCCTGCTTATCCTTTGAGTATAGGAAGGCTACTGATTTGCTTGAGCTGATTTTATAACCTGCCACTTTGCTGAAGTTGTTTATCAGCTGTAGGAGTTCTCTAGTGGAGTTTTTTTTTTTTTTTTTTGGGTCACTTAGGTAGACTATCATATCATCTGCAAATAATGAGAGTTTGACTTCTTCCTTTCCAATTTGTATCCCTTTGACCTCTTTATGTTGTCTAATTGCCCGAACTAGTACCTCAAGTACAATATTGAAAAGATAAGGAAAAAGGGGGCAGTCCCTGATTTTAGTAGGATTGCTTCAAGTTTCTCTCCATTTCTTTTGATGCTGGCTACCGGTTTGCTATATATTACTTTTACTATGTTTAGGTATGGGCCTTGAATTCCTGTTCTTTCCAAGACTTTAAGCATGAAAGGATCCTGAATTTTGTAAAATGCTTTTTCAGCATCCAATGAAATGACCATGTGGTTTTTTTCTTTGAGTTTGTTTATGTAGTGGATTGCATTGATGGATTTCCGTATATTGAACCAAACCTGCATCCCTGGGATAAAGCCTACTGGATCATGGTGGATGATCGTTTTTTTATGTGTTCTTGGATTCAGTTGGCAAGAATTTTATTGAGTATTTTTGCATCGATGTTCATAAGGGAAACTGGTCTGAAGTTCTCTTTCTTTGTTGGATCTTTGTGTGGTTTTGGTATCAGCGTAATTGTGGCTTCATAGAAGGAATTGGGTAGTGTCCCTTCTGTTGCTATTTTGTGGAATAGTTTGAAGAGTATTGGTGTTAGGTCTTCTTTGAAGGTCTGATAGAATTCTGCACTGAAGCCATCTGGTCCTGTGCTTTTTTTGGTTGGAAGACTTTCTACGACCCCTTCTATTTCTTTAGGGGTTATGGGACTGTTTAGATGATCTATTTGGTCCTGATTTAATTTTGGTATTTGGTATCTGTCAAGGAAATTGTCCATTTCCTCCAGATTCTCCAGTTGTGTTGAGTATAGGCTTTTGTAGTAGGATCTGATGGCTTTTTGGATTTCCTCAGTTTCTGTTGTTATATCCCCCTTTTCATTTCTAATTTTGTTAATTTGGATACTTTCTCTGTGCCCTTTGGTCAGTCTGGCTAAGGGTTTATCTATCTTGTTGATTTTCTCAAAGAACCAGCTCCTGGATTCGTTGATTCTTTGTATGGTTCTCTTTGTTTCTACTTGATTGATTTCAGCCCTGAGTTTGATGATTTCCTGTTTTCTACTCCTCCTTGGGGAATTGACTTCTTTTTGTTGCAGGGCTTTCAGGTGTGTCATTAAGCTGCTAGTGTACGTTCTCTCCATTTTCTTTTTTGAGGCACTCAGGGCTATGAGTTTTCCTCTTAGCACTGCTTTCATTGTGTCCCAAAGATTTGGGTATGTTGTGCCTTCATTTTCATTAAATTCTAAAAAGTCTCTGATTTCTTTCTTTATTTCTTCTTTGTCCAAGGTGTCATTGAGTAGAGTATTGTTCAGCCTCCGCGTGTATGTGGGCTTTCTGTTGTTTTTGTTGCTATTGAAAACCACTCTTACACCATAGTGACCTGATAGGAGGCATGGGATTAGTTCGATCTTCTTATATTTATTGAGGTCTGTCTTGTGACCACTTATATGGTCGATTTTGGAGAAGGTACCATGAGGTGCTGAGAAAAAGGTATATTCTTTTGTTTCAGGGTGAAATGCTCTATAAATATCAGTCAAATCCAATTGGTCCAAAGCTTCAATTAGTTTTACTGTGTCCCTGTTTAGTTTCTCTTTTCCTGATCGGTCCATTGAGGAGAGTGGAGTGTTGAAGTACCCCACAATTATTGTGTTAGGTGCAATGTGTGCTTTGAGCTTTTTTTTTTTTTTTAATTTTTTTTATTCGATATAATTTATTTATATTTCAAATGATTTCCCCTTTTCTAGCCCCCCACTCCCCGAAAGTCCCGTAAGCCCCCTTCTCTTCCCCTGTCCTCCCATCCACCACTTCCCACTTTCCCGTTCTGGTTTTGTCGAATACTGCTTCACTGAGTCTTTCCAGAACCAGGGGCCACTCCTCCTTTCTTCTTGTACCTCATTTGATGTGTGGATTATGTTTTGGGTATTCCAGTTTTCTAGGTTAATATCCACTTATTAGTGAGTGCATACCATGATTCACCTTTTGAGTCTGGGTTACCTCACTTAGTATGATATTCTCTAGCTCCATCCATTTGCCTAAGAATTTCATGAATTCATTGTTTCTAATGGCTGAATAGTACTCCATTGTGTAGATATACCACATTTTTTGCATCCACTCTTCTGTTGAGGGATACCTGGGTTCTTTCCAGCATCTGGCAATTATAAATAGGGCTGCTACGAACATAGTAAAGCATGTATCCTTATTACATGGTGGGGAATCCTCTGGGTATATGCCCAGGAGTGGTATAGCAGGATCTTCTGGAAGTGAGGTGCCCAGTTTTCGGAGGAACCACCAGATTGCTTTCCAGAGTGGTTGTACCAATTTGCAACCCCACCAGCAGTGGAGGAGTGTTCCTCTTTCTGCACACCCTCTCCAACACCTGCTGTCTCCTGAATTTTTAATCTTAGCCATTCTGACTGGTGTAAGATGAAATCTCAGGGTTGTTTTGATTTGCATTTCCCTAATGACTAATGAAGTTGAGCATTTTTTTTATTCGATATAATTTATTTACATTTCAAATGACTTCCCCTTTTCTAGCCCCCCATGAAAGTTCCATAAGCCCCCTTCTCTTCCCCTGTCCTCCCACCCACCCCTTCCCACTTCCCCGTTCTGGTTTTGCTGAGTACTGTTTCACTGAGTCTTTCCAGAACCAGGGGCCACTCCTCCTTTCTTCTTGTACCTCATTTGATGTGTGGATTATGTTTTGGGTATTCCAGTTTTCTAGGTTAATATCCATTTAATAGTGAGTGCATACCATGATTCACCTTTTGAGTCTGGGTTACCTCACTTAGTATGATATTCTCTAGCTCCATCCATTTGCCTAAGAATTTCATGAATTCATTGTTTCTAATGGCTGAATAGTACTCCATTGTGTAGATATACCACATTTTTTGCATCCACTCTTCTGTTGAGGGATACCTGGGTTCTTTCCAGCATCTGGCAATTATAAATAGGGCTGCTATGAACATAGTAGAACATGTATCCTAATTACATGGTGGGGAGTCTTCTGGGTATATGCCCAGGAGTGGTATAGCAGGATCTTCTGGAAGTGAGGTGCCCAGTTTTCAGAGGAACCGCCAGACTGATTTCCAGAGTGGTTGTACCAATTTACAACCCCACCAGCAGTGGAGGAGTGTTCCTCTTTCTCCACACCCTCTCCAACACCTGCTGTCTCCTGAATTTTTAATCTTAGCCATTCTGACTGGTGTAAGATGAAATCTTAGGGTTGTTTTGATTTGCATTTCCCTAATGACTAATGAAGTTGAGCATTTTTTAAGATGTTTCTCCGCCATCCGAAGTTCTTCAGGTGAGAATTCTTTGTTTAACTCTGTACCCCATTTTTTAATAGGGTTGTTTGGTTTTCTGGAGTCTAACTTCTTGAGTTCTTTATATATATTGGATATTAGCCCTCTATCTGATATAGGATTGGTGAAGATCTTTTCCCAATTTGTTGGTTGCCGATCTGTCCTCTTGATGGTGTCCTTTGCCTTACAGAAACTTTGTAATTTTATGAGGTCCCATTTGTCAATTCTTGCTCTTAGAGCATACGCTATTGGTGTTCTGTTCAGAAACTTTCTCCCTGTACCGATGTCCTCAAGGGTCTTCCCCAATTTCTTTTCTGTTAGCTTCAGAGTGTCTGGCTTTATGTGGAGGTCCTTGATCCATTTGGATTTGAGCTTAGTACAAGGAGACAAGGATGGATCAATTCACATTCTACTGCATGCTGACCTCCAGTTGAACCAGCACCATTTGTTGAAAAGGCTATCTTTTTTCCATTGGATGTTTTCAGCCTCTTTGTCGAGGATCAAGTGGCCATATGTGTGTGGGTTCATTTCTGGATCTTCAATCCTGTTCCATTGATCCTCCTGCCTGTCACTGTACCAATACCATGCAGTTTTTAACACTATTGCTCTGTAGTATTGCTTGAGGTCAGGGATACTGATTACCCCAGATTTTCTTTTGTTGCTGAGAATAGTTTTAGCTATCCTGGTTTTTTTGTTGTTCCAGATGAATTTGATAATTGCTCTTTCTAACTCTGTGAAGAATTGAGTTGGGATTTTGATGGGTATTGCATTGAATCTGTATATTGCTTTACGAATGAGGGTGCTTTTGCATTTGGCGCATAGATGTTCAGAATTGAAAGTTCTTCTTGGTGGATTTTTCCTTTGACCAGCAAGAAGTGTCCCTCAGTGTCTCTTCTGATGACTTTAGGTTGAAAGTCAATTTTATCTGATATTAGAATGGCTACTCAGGCTCGATTCCTGAGACCATTGGCTTGTAAAATTGTCTTCTAGCCTTTTACTCTAAGGTAGTTTTTGTCTTTGACATTTAAGTGTGTTTCCTGTATGCAGCAAAATGTAGGGTCCTGTTTCCTTATCCAGTCTGTTAGTCTATGTCTTTTTATTGGGGAATTGAGTCCATTGATGTTAAGAGATATTAAGGAATAGTGATTATTACTTCCTGTCATTTTCAATGTTATTTTTATATTTGAGTGGTTATCTTCTTTTGTCTTTGATGAAGGAAGGTAACTTTCTTGCTTTTTCCAGAGTGTAGTTTCCCTCCTTGTATTGGAGTTTTCCTCCTATTATTCTTTGCAGAGCTGGGTTTGTGGAAAGATATTGTGTAAATTTGGTTTTGTCATGGAATATCTTGCATTCTCCATCTATGATGATTGAAAGTTTTGCTGGGTATAGTAGTCTTGGCTGACATTTGTGTTCTCTTAGAGTCTGCATGAGATCTGCCCAGGATCTTCTAGCTTTCATGGTCTCTGGTGAGAAGTCTGGTGTGATTCTGATAGGTCTTCCTTTATATGTTACTTGGCCTTTTTCTCTTGCTGCCTTTAATATTCTTTCTTTGTTTAGTGCATTTGGGGTTTTGATTATTATGTGGCGAGTGGTATTTCTGCTCAGGTCCAGTCTGTTTGGAGTTCTGTAGGCTTCTTGTATATTCATAGGCATCTCTTTCTTTAAGTTAGGAAAGTTTTCTTCCATAATTTTGTTGATGCTATTTGCTGGCCTTTTCAGTTGTAAATCTTCACTCTCATCTATACCCATAATCCTTAGGTTTGGTCTTCTCGTTGTATCCTGGATTTCCTGGATGTTCTGGGATACAAGTATTTTGCATTTTGCATTTTGACTGTTGAGTCAATGGTTTCTATGGTATCTTCGACATCTAAGTTTCTTTCTTCCATCTCTTGTATTCTGTTGTTGATATTTGCATCTATGGCCCCTGATTTCTTCTCAAGGTTTTCTACCTCCAAAGTTGTCTCCCTTTGTGATTTCTTAGTTGTTTCTACTTCTGTTTTTAGATACAGGATGGTTTTGCTCAGTTCCATCATTTGTTTGTTTATGTTTTCCTATAATTCTTTAAGAGATTTTTGTGTTTCCTCTTTCATGACTTCTGCCTGTTGATTCAAGTTTTCCTGCATTTCTTTAAGTTTTTTGTTTTTTGTTTTTGTGTGTGTTTCTTCTTTATTGGCTTCTATCTCTTGAGCCTTATTCTCCTGCATTTCTTTAAGTGATTTTTGTGTTTCCATTATACGGGTTTCTAGCTTATTCTTGTTCCCCTGTATTTCTTTAAGAAATTCATTTATGTCCTTTTTGTGTTCTTCTAGCAGCATCATGACCAGTGATTTTAAATCCAAATCTTGTTTCTCTAGTGGGTTGGCATAACCAGGACTTGCTGATGTTGGAGAGTTTGGTTCAGATGCTGCCATATTGCCTAGATTTCTGTTAGTAGCATTCCTGTGTTTGCCCTTTGCCATCTTGTTCTCTGGAGTTAGTTGGTCTTGTCTCTGTCTGGTGTTTGAGCCTCCTGAGAGGTTCTGGGGCTATTTCTGCAACACTGGATGGCTGGGTTTTCCCTGTAGTAGATTGCTGATGTGCTGTCCTCCTCTTGGGTGCCCTTGCAGCCCTAGTGTGCTTTGCCCCAGATTGTGTCTGTGAACCAGATGGTGCCTGTTTGTTCCTTCAGGGAGTGCTAGGGACCTTTTCAGCGTGCTGATCACTCTGCTGGGCAGCCTATCTCTCAACCAGTTTGGTGCACACAAGGCTAGCCTAGATGTTCAGGCCCTGAGTCTAGGCAAAAGCCAGGCAGGCCAAGGTCCCAGCAAAGTTCCCCTCGGGGTATGACTGTTAATTGGGTCTGTCAGGTGGCCAGGATGGCGGGCGTGCTTGTGCTCCCTAAAAGTGCTGGGAGAGTCTGCTGGGCTAACAACCTCCTGGCCGAGTTGACACACAGATGGCCCACTGAGCAGCCCAGATCTTGGGGTCAGTCCAGGGCCTGTTGGGTCCTAGACCCCTGCTATGTTAGTCTCGGGCTATGACTGTTAGCCGGCTTTGCCTGCTAGAACTCTCTGGCGTCCTGTAGGCAAAATGGCGGTGCGTGCTCCGGCCAGGGCAAAAAACCTCTTGGCCGGGTTGGCACCCCGATGGCCCCCCCAAACAGTCCAGGGCCTGGGTGCAGGCCAACGCTCGTCGGGCTTAGACCCCCGTGATGTTGGCCTCGGGTTATATTTACATACCTCAGTCTGTCTGATCTCTCTGGAGTCTGAGAACCAAGATGGAGGCAAGTCTCTCATGACTGGCGGGAGGCAGAGTTCTGATGTGGCTTCTGTGCGGTGAAAGGCACCGTAAATGTGCTGCTGCTTGTAGCCCGGCTGGCCAGCGATGGCCAGTGGTCGTGGGCGCAGGGCCTGCCTGAACCCTGTCACCTTGGTTCCACTGCTCCATTGATGGATTTCTGTGTATTGAACCATCCCTGTATCCCAGGGATGAAGCCTATTTAATCATGGTGAATTATCGTTTTGATGCATTCTGGATTCTGTTGGCCAGAATTTTGTTGAGTATTTTTACATCCATGTTCATAAGATAAATTGGTCTGAAATTCTCTTTCCTTGTTTGTTCTTTTTGTTTGTTTGTTTGTTTGTTTGGGTATAAGAGTTATTGTAGCGTCATAGAATGAATTGGGTAGTGTTCCTTGAGTTTCTATTTTGTGGAATAGTTTGAAGAGTATCAGTATTTGCTGTTCTTAGAAGATCTGATAGAATTCCCTACTAAACCCATTTGGTCCTGGGCTTGTTTTTTGTTGGGAGACTATTAACAACAGATTCTATTTCCTCAGGATTTATGATACTATTTAGATGGTTTATCTCATCCTGCTTTAAGGTTGGCACCTGGTATGTGCCTAGAAAATTGTCCATTTTTGTCCAGATTTTCCAATTTTGTTGAGTGTAAGCTCTTGTAGTAGGATCTAATGGTTTTTTTCTTTTTAATTTTCACAGTTTCTATTGTTATGTCTCCCTTTTCATTTCTGATTTTTATTAATTTGGGTAGTGCCTCTGTGCCCTCTGGTCAGTCTGGCTAAGGGTTTACCTATCTTGTTGATTTTCTCAAAGAACCAGTTCCTGGTTTTGTTGATTCTTTGTATAGTTTTTTTTGTTGTTGTTGTTTATTTTGGTTGATTTTGGCCTTGAGTTTGATTATGTCCTGCCACCTACTTCTACTGGGTGCATTTGCTTCTTTTTGTTCTAGAGCTTTCAGGTATGTTGTCAAGCTGCTAGTGTAAGCTCGCTCCATTTTCTTTTTGGAGGCATTTAGAGCTATGAGTTTTCCTCTTAGCACTGCTTTCATTGTGTCCCATAAGTTTTGGTATGATGTGTCCTCACTTTCATTAAATTCTAAAAAGTCCTTAATTTCTGTCTTTATTTCTTCCTTGACTAAGCTATCATTGCATAGAACATTGTTCAATGTCCATGTGTATGTGATTTTCTGTTGTTTTTGTTTGAACTTAAGACCAGTCTTATGTCCATGGTGATCTGATAGGGTGCGTGAAATCCTCTCAATATTCCTGTATCTATTGAGGCCTGTTTCGTGACCAATTATATGGTCAATTTTGGAGAAGGTTCCATGAGGTGCTGAGAAGAAGGTATATTGTTTTGCTTTAGGATGGAATATTCTATAAATATCTGTTAGATCCATTTAGTCTGTAACTTCAGTTAGTTTCACCGTGTCTGTTTAGTTTCTGTTTCCAAGATTTGTCCATTGTTGAGAGTGGGGTGGTGAAAACTACCACTATTATTGTGTGGGGTATAATGTGTGCTTGGAGCTTTAGTAAAGTTTATTTTATGAATGTGGTTGTCCTTGTGTTTGGAGCATAGATGCTCAGAGTTGAGATTTCATCTTGGTAGACTTTTCCTTTGACCAGTATTAAGTGTTCCTCCTTATCGTTTTTGACAACTTTTGGTTGAAATTCAATTTTATTTGATATAAGAATGGCCACTCCAGCTTGTTTCTTGGGACCATTTTCTTGGAAAATTGTTTTCCAACCTTTGACTCTGAGCTAGTAACTGTCATTGTCACTGAGGTGTTTTTCTTGTATGAAGCAAAATGTTGGGTCCTGTTTACTATCCAGTCTGTTAGTCTATGTCTTTTTATTGGGGAATTGAGCCCATTGATTTTAAGAGATATTAATGAAAAGTGATTGTTGCTTACTGTTATTTTCATTGTTAAAGGTGGAATTCTGCTTGTGTGGCTATCTTCTTTTGGGTTTGTTGAAAGAAGATTACTTTATTGCTTTTCCTAGGGTGTGTTTTCTTACCTTGTGTTGGTATTTTTGCACCCATTATCCTTTGTAGTGCTGGGTTCGTGGAAAGATGCTGTGTAAATTTGGTTTTGTCATAGAATGTCTTCTTTTCTCTGTCTATGGTAATTGAGAGTTTTTGTTCTGACATTTATGTTCTCTTAGGGTTTGTATGACTTATGCCCAGGATTTTCTAGCTTTCATAGCTTCTGGTGAGAAGTCTGGTGTAATTCTGATAGGCTTGCCTTCACATGTTACTTGATCTTTTCCCCTTACTTCTTTTAATATTCTTTCTTTGTTTAGTGCATTTGGTGTTTTGATTATTATGTGCCAGGAGGACTTTCTGTTTTGTTCCAGTCCGTTTGGAGTTCTGTAGGCTTCTTGTACGTTCGTGGGCATCTATTTCTTTAGGTTAGGGAAGTTTTTTTTGTATAATTTTGTTGAAGATATTTACTGGCCCTTTAAGTTATAAATCCTCGCTCTCTTCTATACCTATAATCCTTAGGTTTGGTCTTCTCATTGTGTCCTGGATTTCCTGGATGTTTTGGGTTATCAGCTTTTTGCAGTTTGCATTTTCTTAAGTCATTGTTTTCTATGGTATCTTCAGCACCTGAGATTCTTCCTTTTCTCTCTTATATTCTGTTGTTGATTCTTGCATCTATGAATTCTCAATTCTTTCCAAGGTCTTCTATCTCCAGAGTTGTCTTACTTTTTTATTTCTATGATATTTCTACTTCCATTTTTAGATCCTGGATGGTTTTGTTCAGTTCCTTCAGTTGTTTGTTTTTGTTTTCCTGAAATTCTTTAAGTGGTATTTGTGTTTCCTTTTTATGGGCTTCTACCTGTTGACCCATGTTCTCCTATGTTTCATTAAGGAATTTTTGTGTTTCCACTTTAAGGACTTCTACCTGTTGACCCATGTTCTCCTGTGTTTCTTTAAGGGAGTTATTTATGTCCTTCTTGAATTCCTGAATCAGCATCATGAGATATGATTTTAAATTCAGCTCTTGCTTTTCTGGTGTGTTGGGGTATCCAGGATTTGCTGTTGTTGGAGAACTGGGTTCTGATGGTTCCATGTTGCCTTGATTTCTGTTGATAACAGTCTGGCCTTTTGCCATCTAGTTATCTCTGGTGTTAGCTGGTCTTGCTGTCTTTGACTGTGGCTCATCTGTCCTGCAAGCCTGTGTATCTGTACTCCTGTAATTCCCATTCTCTCTGTACACACAGATATGTAGGCACTCCTGGGAGGCCAGGTCTCCTGTGCTCCCAGCCCTCTCTGCACTCCAAATGCTGTGAGTGTGTCTGGTTCCCTAGGAATTATCAGGAGATGGTGTCTTTACTGTGGCAGACCTGGCAAGAGTCTCCCACAGCAGAAAGGGCAGGCAGTAGCAGAAGGGGCAGAAGGAATAGAAGGGCAACTAAATCTTTTAAAAAATTCCAAAATGAAAAATTATTTCAAATTTTTTGATGCATTTTTCTTTACACACAGAGAGAAACCTCTAAGCTGTTATAAAATCACTAATAACAAGTCAGTTTTTGGCAGTGTTACAAGGAAGTTGTAACAAAGAAAACTATGAGAGCTGAGTTAAGGGTAAGTAAAATCATTGCACCTATAAAAAAGGGTTCTAGATAAATCTTTGGAGGTAAAAATGTAAGTAGTGATTTGTAAAATATGAATTATGTAAGGAATGACATTTTTCAGCTTCTTTAGAGGCGAGTCATTAATGCCTAAGAGATTTAATTTTTCCAGTCATTAACTGGTATATTGGAATAAAAAGCCTTGGAAATATTGTAATAGAGATTTGTGTAAAAGAAGAATCCTTAGGCAAGCACATCTAGTATAAAAGATGAACTTGATAATACTCATTACAAAAGAAAAGCAAAATAACATGCTGACTGGTTGGGGCCTGAACTGGAGGAAAGGAAAACGTTGCTGAGAATTCACAAGCTTAAGACTTTGGGTAGCTTATTTAAGACATCCATGTGACATGGGAGAGAAAGCTTGAGGAATAGCATCCAAAGTGAACTTAAGTTGGTAACACACTAGAATGTCTTCAGAAACAAGACATTCTTGGAAACTACATCTCATTCTGCACTTGAAACTCAAGAGGCAAGATGACACCACTCACTTGCCTACTTCTGTTCCTGAGTTTCTGCGTTAACATGGCAGTGTGATGAAGTATGCCACAGAGAGGAAAGGGTCCTAGCATACCATGGTATAGGATGCTGCCCGTGAAGCTGGTCACAAATGATGTCATTCTGTATTTACATCAAGCTAGGTGACTTGGGCAAAATAAGTAACTTAATTTTCTCCTGTCTAAAATGATATATCTACCTTTGATGCATGGAGAATTAAATGTGCCATTGTATGGAAAATTCTAAAAGTTGCAAGAACACTGGAGACACTAAGATAAAAACAGATGAAAGACTGGCACCTTCATCATCATTGATATTACAGGTATTATTCATGGCATCTCACTATTTTACAGTGAGATTTCTAGCCCTACAAATGTGTCTGGACTCTTTTTGTTTGTTTGTTTTATAATAAAATCCCAAGACAAACCTGAAAATGATGTATTTCAAGACTATGTGACTTCACATGATTGGACTATTTGTTGAGAATCAGCAGAACTAAGAACTCTGGGAAAATTGATACAACCAATTAATTTACTTTTTATTTCAAGCTGTTAATAAATTCAATAATTTGCTTTACAACTGTAGTTTGATATTGCTGTATACATACATACATGCATACATACATACATACATATATGCATACATATTTTGGAGTATATAGATACTCCAGAATCCAGAAAAATGTGTGTGTGTATATAATGTGTATGTATATTTATACACATAATATATATATTAAAGCATTTGCATGTACCCTAAGATACATATATGCTTGAGTGAAATGACTGTAACTTTAAAATCAGACAAGATTTAGGAAGGTCACAAGAGCCTTGCTGGCTAGTATTATGTCCGCTTGACATAAGATAAGGCCATTTGGCTAGAGGGATTCTTCATTGAGAAAATGCCTCCATAAGATTGTACTATAGGCAAATTTGTATTGAATTTTCCTGATTAGTGATTATTGTGATGACCAATGTGATAAGCCTCAGCTTACTTTGGGTGGTCCCATGCCTGGCCTGATGATCCTAGATAATATAAGAAATCAGGGTGAGCAAACTATGAGGAGTAAGTAGCAGCCTTCTGTGACCTTTGTACCAGGTTCTGTTTCCAGGATCCAGTCTTGAATTCCTGCCCTGACTTTGCTAGAAGATATACCACAGTTGTAAAGCTGGAAAAAAATAAACCCTTTCCTCCTCTCATTGCTTTTGGTTATAGTGTTTTATCACAGGAAAAGAAACCCTATCTCAGGCACTAGTCCTATCACTTCCTACTTCTACCTCTGCATTTTGCACAAGTAATGTGAACTAAAAATCCATACCTGGGGATTGGGAAAGCAAGGTTAGGGTGACAAGCTGCCTTCTGAGTTTTCATTCAGGACTCACCCAATTCTGTAAGCCCTCATACTCCATACCTAGCATCTTGTTTCTGGCTGTTTTTTTCCAACTCCTTTCAGTAGCATGACAGTCAAAAGGGAAGGAAACTGGGGGAAGAAGGAAGAAAGGAAGTTAAGGCTCACTTCATCTCCTGATAAACTCTCAATGAATTGTCCTTGAACAATGGAGTTGGTACAAATCCCCTGAAGTGGTTGTGATAGCCATACATAGGTAATGGTATTAGCCTGCATTTGTTTTATAACTGTAATTCTTGCTTGATGCCATAACTGTATCTACTGGCTTTATAGTTCTTTAAGGACAGAGTTCTAGTCAAATACAGTATCTTGCAAATATTGGCAATTTTGATCATTCAGTTGTTTAATCACTCAGGAAACATTTGTTGAGCATCTAGATATGCATTGCTCTTGGCTTAGGTGTATATTGATAAATGATCAAGTTTTTTTACTTCACCTTTTCAGTTGAACCTTGTCACAGGCATATAAGAGGCTGGCAAAGCTCCAGATACTTGGTTTATTTTTTTCTCTAGTATGCTATATAGTTTTTAGAAAGAAAATCACATCCTCAGTGAAACTCACAAGTGACAGGCTCATAATGAAGAAGCAAACTCCAAAGGTCATGGCTTTCACCTTCCCTTCAAGTCTATTGGGAAGTGAATGCCAAAGTGGTCAGCTCCTGCCACTGCTGTAACAGACCCCCCCACCTCCTTATCCTGCTGACAATATAGGGCACACTACCAAGGAATCTGACCTAGAAAGGCAAGAATGTAACTTTGTAATCATCAAAAGTGCTAGGACACGTGTTTTGTTTTTCTAACCCGAAGTTCCTCATATTGAGATAGTACAAATATGTTTCAGAAGGAGACTAATTATGTAAGCGAGGAAATTACTGCCAAGAAGAGTTAAGTGCCTTGGAATTCATATATCTCTAAGCTTGGATGCACAATTCTCATGGTAGTATTCTTTTCTAAAATTTCAGTCAGGCATTTTGAGGAGCCTGGTGCAAAAGTTAATTCCTAATTCTTGTCTGCTTTGAGAGTCACATGGGAAAGCAAAGAGGGAAGTGACCAAGCCTGCTCAGTCAATCAACAGGTCCTCCAGCACCAATCGAGGATTGAAAAGAAAAAGACAATTAGACAGTGCTGCAGCGTGACCCCAGTCAATTCTGAAACTGAAGGCAGGTTTAATTTTTTTCAATCCTGTTTTATGCCATTTCAATTACATATAAGTATTAAGGGCAAAAGTAGTACAATTATGTACTGTGAGTACTATAAGGAACAAGCAAGACAATGAAAACAAATGGTCAAGGCAATAAGCAAAGTTGTTTCCAAGGGAGTGTCATAATGTCTTACAATTGTTTCCAAGGGAGTGTCAGAATGACCAAAATACTTGAGTTTACTTCCTTGTCCAAGCCCAAAATCTTACCTGAAGATTACTTCCTTTGTTCCACCCTAAGATTAAAATTCCTGCCTTAACCTACTTCCCTACTATAGCCTAAAGTTAGATTCTTACCTGAATTTACTTCCCTGTCATGGTCTAAAGTCTGATTCCTGCCTGTAGCCCTTGGCCAAGCTCCTTGTCCAATGTCAGATTCCTGCCAAGTGGCTCCCCCAAAAGGCTCTCTACAGATAAGGAACTTCACACAACAAAAGCACTGGAGCTGGTGCGAACTAAATTGACTGTGCTCTCTCAAAGACACTAGAGGGTTTCTGTTTCTAAAATACAGTGTTCAGTATTTTTAATGGGGAAGCATACTCAGGTTACTTTGTCATGCAAGACCCCCAAAAACCGAGTGTACCCCAGCACCCCATGCCTCAGAAGGCAACACCCAAATCACTTACAAGAAATGGTCTCCATGCAAAAGCATGAGGATTTCTTTATTCCAGAATTCTGGGTTCCACAGCCTTACACCACACAGGGGTAGAGGACTGAGGACCCCATGCAACTGAAGTCAGGGGTATTT
The DNA here is from genome assembly GCF_947179515.1 of Apodemus sylvaticus. Lineage (NCBI taxonomy): Eukaryota > Metazoa > Chordata > Mammalia > Rodentia > Muridae > Apodemus > Apodemus sylvaticus. The sequence continues at coordinate 31,563,403 of NC_067478.1, forward strand.
AAAGGGGAAAAATCACAAGACAAGGGTGGGAGGACACAATTCACAAGGCAAGGGGTGGAGGACAAAACATACATGGAATGGGGAAGTACAGAATGAGGAAGTAAGGAAGGTTAGAGATTATCTGGAGCAAACGTCCTTGGGGCATTGTATAGTTAAACATTGGAACTAGAACAGGGTGGGCTATCTTTCTCAAGCTGAAAGCAGAAAAACAAGTTACTCTGTGCTGGGCTAGTTGTTTAGAGGTCTAAAAACATTGAGTTGGGGGGGTGTCTCTCATTCCCCACTCCTCTTGTTAATAGTTCTAATCTTAGAACTATAGAACTAAATCTCTGACTCTATATATTCTGGATTGTCCTGCCCTAATCTCTGATATTGTTTGGCATAGCATAAGAATCTGCACAGCACTTATACGTTTTCCTAATAAAAGCTATTAACTGGTTAGGCACACAGTTCCAATTTTAAGCAAAAGGAATAAAATTATAAGGGGTCTCATCAAAGCAGGAAGCAGGGTGGTCAAGAGTACAAGATAAGGGCCTTTCCACCGAGACTCAAGATTTTCTGCGCAGTGGCATCTAACGTAGATCGAATCTCCAAATTGGAAGCAATGTGGGACTTGCTAGTCTCTTTCTCTTGAGTAGGCCTCCCGGAGCTGCTTCCACACTTGCTGCCTCACTTACTCGAGGGCCTTGAGCCTAGAGAACAAAAGCCTGAAGCAAAAAGTGTAGGAGAGCTATCTAATCATTAATACCAGTCTCTGTGGTCAATTCGGTGAGGGTTTCTTTCATCAGGGTTCCAGCAACAGTTCCTGAAGCCTTCTTATACAGATCCAGTCACCTATCTGGAAGCAGTGAGGAGTCTCTGGCATTCCTGGCACTTTTAAGGCAAATCTCATATAGTGGGACACCTCCTGAGAGGGCCCCGTGGACACCAAAGGAGTTGGGGTATCAAAGAGGATCTCTAGGGGGGTTCAGATTAAAATGGTAGGGGCTCTTCAGAAACAAGGGAAGAGGCACCACCCAGCCTGAACCAGTCTCCAAAGTCAATTTAGTTAAAGTCTCTCATAGGGTTTTGTTTATTCTCTCTACCTGCCTTGAGCCCTGGGGGCAGTATGTCCAATAATGTTTCCAATTAGTCCCCAATATCTCTGTCAATTTCTGACATACCTTAGAAACAAAAACAAAACCATTATCTGATCCAATTACCTTGGGCATTCTGAAACTCGGGAAAATTTCTTCTAACCTTGGCAGCTGTTTCCTGCTTCAACCCATCTAGAGCAAAGTATCTATACTGGAAGATATTTTATAATCATATTCTCCTGCTGAAAGAACATTTGGCAAAATTCAGCATCCCTTTATCTTAAAGAGCTTGGAAATATCAGGAATTCAAGGCCCATACCTAAACATAGTAAAAACAATATACAGCAAACTAGTAGCCAACATCAAACTAAATGGAAAGAAACTTGAAGCAATCCCATTAAAATCAGAGTCTAGACAAGGCTGGCCACTCTATCCCTGCCTATTCACTATATTACTTGAAGTCCTAGCCAGAGCAATTAGAAAACTAAAGAAGGTCAAAGGGATATAAATTGGAAAAGAAATCAAAATATCACTGTTTGCAGATGATATGATAATATACTTAAGTGACCCCAAAAACTCCACCAGAGAACTCCTGAAGCTGATAAACAACTTCAACAAAGTGGCCGGATATAAATTTAACTCAAATAAATCAGTAGCCTTCTTCTCCTCAAAGGATGAATGGGCTGAGACAGAAACTAGGGAAACAACACCCTTCACAACAGTCACAAACAGTATAAAATATCTTGGTGTGACTCTCACCAAACAAGTGAAATGTCTATATGACAAGAACTTCAAGCCTCTGAAGAAATAAATCGAAGAAGACCTGAGAAAATGGGAAGATTTCCCATGCTCTTGGATTGGCAGTTTAAATACAGTAAAAATAGCCATCTTCCTGAAAGCAATCTACCAATTCAATGCAATACCCATCAAAATTCTCACCCAATTCTTCATAGACTTAGAAAGAAAAAATTCTCAACTTCATCTGGAATAGCAAAAATCCCAGTATAGCAAATACTATTCTCAACAATAAAAGAACTTCTGGGGAAATCGACATCCCTTACCTCAAGCTGTACTACAGAAAAATAGAGATAAAACTGCATGTTATTGGAACAGTGACAGGTAGGTAGATCAATGGGATAGAACTGAAGACCCAGAAATGAACCCACACACCTATGGTCACTTGATCTTTGGCAAAGGAGTTAAAACCATCCAGTGGGAAAAAAAAGCACCATTTTCAACAAATGGTACTGGTTCAACTGGTGGTCAACATGTAGAAGAATGAAAATTGATCCATTCTTATATCCCTGTTCAAAGCTCAAGTCCAAGTGGGTCAAGGACCTCCACATAAAAATCAGAAACACTGAATCTAATAGAAAAGAAAATGGGGAAAATTTCTCGAATACATGGGCACAGGGAAGAAGTTCCTGAACAGAACACCAATGGCTTATGCTTTAAGATCAAGAATCAACGTATGGGATTGCAAAGTTTCTGTAAGGCAAGTATATTGTCAATAGGACAAAATCACATCCAACAGATTGGGAAAAGATCTTTACCAATCCTATATCTGTTTGAGGGCTATCATCCAATATATAGAAAGAACTCAAGAAGCTAGACTTCAGCGAACCAAATAACCCTTTTAAAAACAGGAAACAGATCTAAACAGAGAATTTTCAAGTGAGGAATACAGAATGACTGAGAAGCACCTAAAGAAATGTTCAACATCTTTAGTGATCAGGGAAATGCAAATCAAAACAACCCTGAGATTCCACCTCACACCAGGCAGAATGACCAAGAGCACAGCAGATGCTGGTGAGGATGTGGAGAAAGAGGAACACTTCTCCATTGCTGGTAGGATTTCAAGCTGGTGCATCCACTCTGGACATCAGTCTGGTAATTCCTCAGAAAATTGGACATAGTACTGTCTGACATCCCAGCTATACCACTCCTGGCTATATACCCAGAACATGCTCCAACATGTAATAAGGACAAACACACCACTATGTTCACAGCAGCCACATTTATAATATCCAGAAGTTTGAAACAACCCAAATGTCCCTCAACAGAGGAATGGATACAGAAAATGTGGTACATTTACACAATGGAATACCACTCAGCTATTAAAAACGACTTTAGGAAATTAGCAAGCAAATGGATGGAACTTGATAATATCATCCTGAGTGAGGTAACTCAGTCACAAAAGAATAAACACAGTTTCTACTCACTGATAAGTGGATATTAGCCCAAAAGTTCAGAATAGCCAAGATTCAATTCACAGACCATATGAAGCCTAAGAAGAAGGAAGACCAAAATGTGAATGTTTCAGTGCTTTTATAAAGGTGAACAAATATTCACTGGAGGAAATATAGATATAGTGTGGAGCAGACACTGAAGGAAAGGCCATCTAGAGACTGCTCCACCTGGGAAATCCATCCCATATTCAACCACCAAACCGGAACGTTATTGGGGATGCTGGAAAGTGCTTGCTCTGGCTGTCTCTGGAGAGGCTCTGCCATAGCCTGACAAATATAGATGTGGATGTTTGCAGCCAACCATTGGACTGAGTATAGGGTCCCTCATGGAGGAGTTGGAGAAGGCTCCTGGACTGAAGGAGCTGAGGAGGTTTGCAGCCCCATGGGGGGAGCAACAGAGTCAACCATCCAGACCCCTGGAGCTCCCGGAGAATGAACCACCAACAAAAGTGTACACATAGAGGGACCCATGGCTCCCGCAGCATATGTGGCAGAGGATGTCCTTGTTGGACATCAGTGGGGGGAGAGGACCTTGGGCCTGAGGGTGTTTGATGCCCAGTGTAGGGGAATGCCAGGGCCAGAAGATAGGAATGGTTGTGGGGGAGGGGGAGTACGCTCATAGATGCAGGGGTACAGGGGATGAGATAGGAGGTTTCTGAACGTGAGACCTGGAAAAGGCAAAACATTAGAAATGTAAATAAGGAAAATGTCCAATAAAATTAAAATTAAAAAAAGAAACAAAGGAAGGAAAGAGAAGAGAAAAGAAAGGAAAGGAAGAGAAAAGAAAAGAAAAGAAAAGAAAGGAAAGGAAAGGAAAAGAAAAGAAAAGAAAAGAAAAGAAAAAAAGAAAAGAAGCTTGGCCTAAACTAAGGAAGCCATTTCATCTGATGCCTGCAATAGGTTCCTTGAGTGTTGTAAGTAAGCCAAAAAAGAAAGAAAATGGTTCTAATATTACCTGGTACCTAAGGCTACACAGACTGGGCACATGGACAGAGTTTCTGAATTGTCTATTTCTTATATTCAATCTATAATTGTTCATAGCAGTCTATTGAAACTCTCATTTTTTTTCTGACAAAAGTTTCATTAGTGCTAAGAGCAAAACTGATAATTCAATATCACTAAGGAGCCGAAGTACGATCATTAGAATTAATTATTATTAAATTCATATTTGTATGTCTGTCTGTTTAGCTGTAGAATATATTTGGCATTCTTTTAATCACTGAGAAATTTAGATAAAATATATCTGTGAAAGTTTTGAAAATTTGAGATTATTTTCAAAAGTTTAAGCTAACGATGTAAAATTCGGTAAAATGTACACACATTTACATAAGATTTTCAGAGACAAGCAGTGGAAATTTTATTTATTTTTATTTATTTTTTCAAAAGGAGCTCTGGCAAAGTTTGGAAATTTTATTTTTAACAAAGGACTCAATCAATTTTTTATGGTTCTAGAAAACAGTTCTCTTTAGTTCATAGTTCTTGATTGTTTCAGAAACTACAATAAAAATCCTATTCAAATTTGTCAATATGAAATAACTCATAACTTTGAAAAATAATTTATAAAAGTAATTTAAAGGATACCTTATATTATGGAACACAGTCATGACATTAAAGTTTCTGTCCCTCAGCCTTTAGCCCCATCACCCCTGCCACACTTCTTTTCCTCTCTATGATGGCTAAACTCAATTGTTAACCTGACTACATTTGAAATCAACTGAAACTCAAACAGACAAGCCCACTCGGGATGAATTTCCTTGATGGGATCATTTGAGTGAGAAGGTCAACGCTAAATCTAGATGAATATGAGGTCAGAAAACAATTGCTTCTGCTTCTCAGCAAGAATGGGAGACATAAGTAATTTCACAAAAGTTCTGTACCAGATGTCACAGTCTCTCTTCTTTCTGTGTGTTCAGTAAGCAGTTTGTACTGGCTAGTTTCGTGTGTCAACTTGACACAGGCTGGAGTTATCACAGAGAAAGGAGTTTCAGTTGGGGAAGTGCCTCCATGAGATCCAGCTGTGGGGCATTTTCTCAATTAGTGATCAAGTGGGGAGGGCCCCTTGTGGGTGGTACCACCTTTGGGCTGGTGTTCTTGGATTCTATAAGAGAGCAGGCTGAGCAAGCCAGGGGAAGCAAGCCAGTAAGAAACATCCCTCCAGGGCCTCTGCATCAGCTCCTGCTTCCAACCGTGCTTGAGTTCCAGTCCTGACTTCCTTTAGTGATGAACTGCAACATGGAAGTGTAAGCTCAATAAACCCTTTCCTCCCCAACTTGCTTCTTGGTCATGATGTTTGTGCAGGAATAGAAACCCTGACTAAGACACAGTTTTTAATGCATGCTATCTTTTGTATTTAATATGAGCTTACTGGGAAGCTTTGTTTTAACTTTTTTTTTTGTTTTATCTTATCAAACCAGCACTACCTACAGTTACTTGGTAAGAGAGTGAAAGTGTTTGAAACTTTGAACTGTAATAGCCATTGAGTGTTCAAAGCATAATTAGCTGTTTTGTGGGTCCTTGGAAAATATTGTTGAGAGAAATTAAGATGGTGGAAGTTTGACTTGTGAAGTTTCAGAGGGAAGCAAACACTCTATTAGGGCAGTTTATGTAATATTTTGAACTAAGAATATGTAGTTTCTGTCCTATAGGGTCGAAGAATCAGCTGTGATTAATGAGAGATGAAATTAATGAAGTAAATGTACAATTGCTTTACTGGGACAATAGAGGCTGGTTTGATTGGGAGTGGAAAAAATAGCCTTAATAATAAGAGACCAGCATCATTGAGGTGAAACCATCTGGGATGTTTTTACTCTGGATCATGACACAGAAACTTTGGCCCAGGGAAAGCTAAGGCTTCATATCTAGCAGCAGAACTTGTCAAATAATGTGTTAACATCTTTCAAATGTAACTGATTTTTGAGGCATGGAGGGGTCATGCAGAGTAGTTGAGAGTTGGCATTGCATGGCAGGGTTGAGTTCTCCCTGAAAAGAAGCCAAAAGAGGCTATTGGTGAAAGTACAGCCTTAACTACAGCGGAAAACCCAGGAATTATGAATGGAACCATGATGACAAGGTGAAATTTGGAACCAGATGGCAAGGTTATGGAGGCTCTGAAGGAGCTACTGGTGATAGGGCAGCCTCAGTTGTAGTGGAGATGACAGAATATTGAAGAAGCCAAGACTATAGAATGACCACCAAGGACAGTGGCATAGTAATGTGGAACTGGGTTGACTCTCCAAAACAAATGTGTGCTGTAGATGACAGTGATGGAGAGTAGAGCTCAACCTTTTGAGGATAGTGAGTGGGTTCCAGACATTGGACACTAAGCTATTTACAATGTTAGATTTTGGTGTTGCTTTAATTTTATTGTAGCTGCTCTTGTTCCCCCTGCTTAGAATAAGAAGTATGTATGTAGTTTATAGTTTTACATACTTGAGAGAGTTTTGGCTTTTAAGGTAACATTGGATAAAATTTTAAAGAACTTGAGCTTTTGAAATGTTGAAGATTTTATAATGTGAGACTTTTAAAGTTATACTGTCTTATATCATTATATTAACATGAGATCTTGGGAACAAATCAAACAGGGAAAGTTAATGGTTTAATACCTATCTATTAGTGTGTCTAATTGATAAAGTGTTGATTGTGGGTAGTTGTTTGCCAGTGTTTTTACAAACTAGGATCATTGAGAATGAAGAAACCTTAATTAAGAAAATGACTCCATTGGATTTGTCTGTAGACAAGTCTGTGAGGGCAATTTCTTAATTAGTGTTTGAGGTGGGAAAGATAAGCCTATTGTGGGTAGTACCACTCCTGAAGAGATAGCCCTGGAAGGTATAAGAATGGTAGCTGAATATGACACTAGCAAGAAAGCCAATAAATAGCATTCCTCTATGGTCTCTATATTCAGATTCATGTTTTTCTTTAATTTCTAGCTTGTGTTCCTTCAGTGATGGACTACAAGCTATAAGATAAAAGAAAACATTTCCTTCCAAGTTGCTTTTGGTCATGGTCTTAATTATAGAACTGGAAAGCAACTATGACATACCTGGCAGAGCAGAGAAGATTTGGTAGCTTGTGAGCACCATATGGCAGCCCATTTCAGATAGTAACTATTCTTGTCCACAGTGTGGTTATATATCTCAGATGGAAGTGACTTAAAACGGAAGTGACTGCAGTCACTCCACTGTTTTTAATGAGTCAAATAATATATGAACTGTTGAAGAAAACAGTAAATTTTGATATTTAAATGTAGTAGTTTGAAAAGTTGTCAGCTGTTCATGATAAAAGACTTATTCAGTTCTTCTCCACAGTCTATGGTACTGTCGGATAAGATTTCATGTACACTGTTTATACTAAGCTTTAAAACTACAGAAAAGAAAAGGGAGACATTTATATACACAATGGAGTACTATTCAGCCATTAGAAACAATGACTTCATGAAATTCTTAGGCAAATGGATGGAGCTGGAGAACATCATACTAAGTGAGGTAACCCAGTCTCAAAAGATCAATCATGGTATGCACTCACTAATAAGTGGATATTAGCCTAGAAAACTGGAATACCCAACACATAATCCACACATCAAATGAGGTACAAGAAGAACGGAGGAGTGGCCCCTGGTTCTGGAAAGACTCAGTGTAGCAGTATAGGGCAAAACCAGAACAGGGAAGTGGGAAGGGGTAGATGGGAGAACAGGGGGAGGGAAGGGGTCTTATATGACTTTCGGGGACTGGGGGGCCCAGAAAAGGGGAAATCATTTTGAAATGTAAATAAAAAATATATCGAATAAAAAAAAGTCCTAAAAAAAAGAAAAGAAAAATATATTGTACTCAAGAATATGTTCATTAATTTTACTTAATCTCCCTTTTGTTTTCTTTATCTCTGTTATTCACTAAATATCAGTACCTCTCATACATAGTACCACTCATACATAAGATACTTTTATTTGGGCCTTATTTTTTATTGTTAAGTTCTTAATAGCTTCTACATTAAAAAAAAAAAAAAAGAGGAACCAAGGTGACAGGGTCCAGGCAGGCCTTGCGCCCGCTATCACTGACCTTCGCTGGCCAGCAGGGCTGCAAGCAGTGGCAGATTTACAGCTCCTTTCACCCCACAGAAGCTACATCAGAACTCTGCCTCCAGCCAGTCAGTTCCGAGAGACTCTCCACCATCTTGAATCTCGGGCACCAGAGAAATCAGACAGACTGAGGTAGCCAATTATAACCTGAGGCCAACCTCTCGGGGGGTCTAAGCCTGACAGGCGTTGGCCTGCGCCCAGACCCAGGTCTGTTCTGGGGGCCATTGGTGTGCAAACCCGGCCAGGAGGTTGTTTGCCCGGTCCGGTGCCTGCTCCGCCATTTTGACTACAGGACTCCAGAGAGTTCTAGCAGGCAAAGCCAGCTAAGAGTCATAGCCCGAGGCTAACATAGCGGGGTGGGGGGAGGATCCTAAGACCAACAGGCCTTGGACTGACCCCAGGCCCTGGGCTGCTCGGTGGGCCATCTGTGTGCCAACCCGGCCAGGAGGTTGTTAGCCTAGCAGACTCTCCCAGCACTTTCAGGTAGCGCCTGCACACCGCCATCCTGGCCACCTGACAGAACCAATCAAGATCCTGGCCACCTGACAGAACCAATTAAGATTCATAGCACGAGGGGAACTTTGCTCAGGCCTTAGCCTGCCAGGCTTTTGCCTAGACTCAGGGCCTCAGCAGCTAGGCTAGCCTTGTGTGCACCAACCCGGTTGGGAGATCAGCTGCCCAGCAGAGTGACCAGCACTCTGAAAAGGTCCCTCAGCATAGACCATCAGCACTCACTGAAGGAGCAAACAGGCATTACCTGGTTCACACAGACAATCTGGGGCAAGGCAAACTAGGGCTCCAAGGGCATCCAAGAGGAGGACAGCACATCAGCAATCTGTAACAGGGGAAACCCAGCCATTCAGTGTTGCAGAAATAGCACTACAGGCTCACAGGAAGCACAAATACCAGCCAGAGACAAGACCAACTAACTCCAGAGAACAAGATGGCAAAGGGCAAACGCAGGAATGCTACTAACAGAAATCTGGGCAATATGGCAGCATCTGAACCAAACTCTCCAACATCAGCAAGTCCTGGTTACACAAACACACCAGAAAAACAAGATTTGGATTTAAAATCACTGGTCATGATGCTGCTAGAAGAACACAAAAAGGACATAAATGAATCTCTTAAAGAAATACAGGGGAACATGAATAAGCTAGAAACCCGTATAATGGAAACACAAAAATCACTTAAAGAAATGCAGGAGAATAAGGCTCAAGAGATAGAAGCCAATAAAGAAGAAACACACACACAAAAAAACCCACCATAAAGAAATGCATGAGAAAGTGAGTCAAACAGCAGAAGTCATGAAGGAGGAAACACAAAAATCTCTTAAAGAATTACAGGAAAACACAAACGAGCAAGTGAATGAGCTAAGCAAAACCATCCAGGATCTAAAATCAGAAGTAGAAACAACTAAGAAATCACAAAGGGAGACAACCTTGGAGATAGAAAACCTTGAGAAGAAATCAGGGGCCATAGATGCAAATATCACCAACAGAATACGAGAGATGGAAGAAAGAATCTCAGATGCAGAAGATACCATAGAAACCATTGACTCAGCAGTCAAAGAAAATGCAAAATGCAAGAAGCTTGTATCCCAGAACATCGAGGAAATCCAGGACACAATGAGAAGACCAAACCTAAGGATTATAAGTATAGATGAGAGTGAAGATTTACAGCTGAAAGGGCCAGCAAATATATTCAACAAAATTATGGAAGAAAATTTTCCTAACTTAAAGAGAGAGATGCCCATGAATATACAAGAAGCCTACAGAACTCCAAACAGACTGAACCTGAGCAGAAATACCTCCCATCACATAATAATCAAAACCCCAAATATACTAAACAAAGAGAGAATATTAAAGGCAGTAAGAGAAAAAGGCTAAGTAACATATAAAGGAAGACCTATCAAAATCACACCAGACTTCTCACCAGAGACCATGAAAGATGGAAGATTCTGGGAAGATCTCATGCAGACTCTAAGAGAACACAAATGTCAGCCAAGACTACTATACCCAGCAAAACTCTCAATCACAATAGATGGAGAAAACAAGATATTCCATGACAAAACCAAATTTACACAATATCTTTCTACAAACCCAGCTTTACAAAGAATAATGGGAGGAAAACTCCAATATAAGGAGGGAAAAGACACCCTGGAAAAAGCAAGATAGTTGCCTTCTTGTATCACACCCCAAAGAAGATAACCACTCCAATATAAAAATAACATCGAAAATGACAGGAAGTAATAATCACTATTCCTTAATATCTCTTAACGTCAATGGACTCAACTCCCCCATAAAAAGACATAGACTAACAGACTGGATACGTAAACAGGACCCTATATTTTGTTGCATACAGGAAACACACCTAAATGTCAAAGACAAAAACTACCTTAGAGTAAAAGCCTGGAAGACAATTTTACAAGCCAATGGTCTCAGGAAACGAGCCAGAGTAGCCATTCTAATATCAGATAAATTGACTTTCAACCTAAAGTCATCAAAAGAGATACAGAAGGACACTTCTTGCTGGTCAAAGGAAAAATCCATCAAGAACTTTCAATTCTGAACATCTATGCTCCAAATGCAAGGGCACCCTCATTCATAAAAGAAACTTTACTAAAGCTCAAAGCACACATTGCACCTAACACAATAATTGTGGGTGACTTCAACACTCCACTCTCCTCAATGGACCGATCAGGAAAACAGAAACTAAACAGGGACACAATAAAACTAATTGAAGCTTTGGACCAATTGGACTTGACTGATATTTATAGAACATTTCACCCTAAAACAAAAGAATATATCTTTTTCTCAGCACCTCATGGTACCTTCTCCAAAATCAACCATATAATTGGTCACAAGACAGACCTTAACAAATATAAAAAGATCGAACTAATCCCATGCCTCCTATCAGGTCACTATGGAGTAAGAGTGCTCTTTAATTGAAAAAAAAAAAAGCCCACATACACATGGAGGCTGAACAATACTGAAATAAAGAAAGAAATCAGAGACTTTTTAGAATTTAATGAAAATGAAGGCACAACATACCCAAATCTTTATGACACATTGAAAGCAGTGCTAAGAGGAAAACTCATAGCCCTGAGTGCCTCAAAAAAGAAAATGGAGAGAACGTACACTAGCAGCTTAATGACACACCTGAAAGCCCTGGAACAAAAAGAAGCCAATTTCCCCAGGAGGAATAGAAGACAGGAAATCATCAAACTCAGGGCTGAAATCAATCAAGTGGAAACAAAGAGAACCATACAAAGAATCAGCGAATCCAGGAGCTGGTTCTTTGAGAAAATCAACAAGATAGATAAACCCTTAGCCAGACTGACCAAAGGGCACAGAGAAAGTATCCAAATTAACAAAATTAGAAATGAAAAGGGGGATATAACAACAGAAACTGAGGAAATCCAAAAAGCCATCAGATCCTACTACAAAAGCCTATACTCAACACAACTGGAGAATCTGGAGGAAATGGACAATTTCCTTGACAGATACCAAATACCAAAATTAAATCAGGACCAAATAGATCATCTAAACAGTCCCATAACCCCTAAAGAAATAGAAGGGGTCATAGAAAGTCTTCCAACCAAGAAAAGCACAGGACCAGATGGCTTCGGTGCAGAATTCTATCAGACCTTCAAAGAAGACCTAACACCAATACTCTTCAATCTATTCCACAAAATAGCAACAGAAGGGACACTACCCAATTCTTTCTATGAAGCCACAATTACGCTGATACCAAAACCACACAAAGATCCAACAAAGAAAGAGAACTTCAGACCAGTTTCCCTTATGAACATCGATGCAAAAATACTCAATAAAATTCTTGCCAACTGAATCCAAGAACACATAAAAAACGATCATCCACCATGATCCAGTAGGCTTTATCCCAGGGATGCAGGTTTGGTTCAATATACGAAAATCCATCAATGCAATCCACTACATAAACAAACTCAAAGAAAAAAACCACATGGTCATTTCATTGGATACTGAAAAAGCATTTGACAAAATTCAGCATCCTTTCATGCTTAAAGTCTTGGAAAGAACAGGAATTCAAGGCCCATACCTAAACATAGTAAAAGCAATATACAGCAAACTGGTAGCCAGCATCAAACTAAATGGAGAGAAACTTGAAGCCATTCCACTAAAATCAGGGACTAGACAGGGTTGCCCCCTTTCTCCTTATCTTTTCAATAGTGTACTTGAGGTACTGGCTCGGGCAATTAGACAGCATAAGGAGGTAAAAGGGATACAAATTGGAAAGGAAGAAGTTAAACTATCATTATTTGCAGATGATATGATAGTCTACCTAACTGACCCAAAAAATTCCACTTGAGAATTCCTACAGCTGATAAACAACTTCAGCAATATGGCTGGTCATAAAATCAACTAAAGCAAATCAGTAGCCTTCCTATACTCAAAGGATAACCAGGCTGAAAAAGAAATTAGGGAAATGATACCCTTCACAATAGCCACAAACTGTATAAAGTAACTTGGGGTGACTCCTACCAAACATGTGAAAGATCTGTATGACAAGAACTTCAACACTCTCAAGAAGGAAATAGAAGAAAACCTCAAAAAATGGACAAACCTCCCATGCTCATGGAACAGCAGGATTAATATATTTAAAATGGGCATTTTGCCAAAAGCAATATACAGATTCAATGCAATACCCATCAAAATACCAACTCAATTCTTCATAGAGTTAGAAATAGCAATTCTCAAATTCATCTGGGATAACAAAAAACCCAGGATAGCTAAAACTATTCTCAACAACAAAAGAAATTCTGGGGGAATCAGTATCCCAGACCTCAAGCAATACTACCAAGCAATAGTGTTAAAAAAAAAAAACCCTGCATGGTATTGGTACAGTGACAGGCAGGCGGATCAATGGAACAGGATTGAAGATCTAGAAATGAACCCACACACCTATGGCCACTTGATCCTCGACAAAGGGGCTGAAAATATCCAATGGAAAAAAGATAGCCTTTTCAACAAATGGTTCTGTTTCAGCTGGAGGTCAGCATGCAGAAGAATGCGAATTGATCCATCCTTGTCTCCTTGTACTAAGCTCAATTCCAAATGGATCAACGACCTCCACATAAAGCCAGACACTCTGAAGCTAATAGAAAAGAAACTGGGGAAGACCCTTGAGGACATCGGTACAGGAGGAAAGTTCCTGAACAGAACACCAATAGCATATGCTCTAAGGTCAAGAATTGACAAATGGGATCTCATAAAATTACAAAGTTTCTGTAAAGCAAAGGACACCATCAAGAGGACAAATCGGCAACCAACAAATTAGGAAAAGATCTTCACCAACCCTACATCAGATAGAGGGCTAATATCCAATATATACAAAGAACTCAAGAAATTAGACCCCAGAAAACCAAATAACCCTATTAAAAATGGGGTACATAGTTAAACAAAGAATTTTCACCTGAAGAACTTCGGATGGCAGAGAAACATCTTAAAAAATACTCAACATCATTAGGTATCAGGGAAATGCAAATCAAAACAACCCTGAGATTTCACCTTACACCAGTCAGAATGGCTAAGATTAAAAATTTAGGAGACAGCAGGTGTTGGCGAGGATGTGGAGAAAGAGGAACACTCCTCCACTGCTGGTGGGGTTGCAAATCGGTACAACCACTCTGGAAATCAGTCTGGTGGTTCCTCAGAAAACTGGGCACTTCACTTCTGGAAGATCCTGCTATACCACTTCTGGGCATATACCCAGAGGATTCCCCAGCATGTAATAAGGATATATGTTCCACTATGTTCATAGCAGCCCTATTTATAATTGCCAGTAGCTAGAAAGAACCCAGTTATCCCTCAACAGAAGAATGGATGCAAAAAATGTGGTATATATACACAATGGAGTACTTACTATTCAGCCATTAGAAACAATGAATTCATGAAATTCTTAGGCAAATGGATGGAGCTAGGGAACATCATACTAAGTGAGGTAACCCAGTCTCAAAAGATCCATCATGGTATGCACTCACTAATAAGTGGATATTAGTCTGGAAATCTGGAATACCCAAAACATAATCCACATATCAAATGAGGTACAAGAAGTTTGGAGGAGTGGCCCCTGGTTCTAGAATGACTCAGTGTAGCAGTATAAAGCAAAACCAGAACAGGGAAGTGGGAAAGGGTGGATGGGAGAACAGGGGGAGGGAAGGGGTCTTATGTGACTTTTGGGAAATGGGGTACCCGAAAAGGGGAAATCATTTGAAATGTAAATAAAAAATATATCATTTAAAATTAAAAAAATAAAAAAAAGAAAGAAAAGAAAAGGGAGACATTGCTGAAAGCATACTTGTTTGTTTCTAGCTAAATGAAAGATAAATGAGTTGTGCTCCCACATCTGCTTTCACTCAAGATGGTGTCATCATGTAATGCTCTTCAGATGGATGGGTTTCCCTAGCAACAGATTTTCTTTTAAGGAAATCAACCTAATGAAAGGGGTATTAAAACTATCCTCAGGAAACTAGGAAAATTATGTTTATTTTTTAATGTATAAAATATTGAGGATGTTTTTCTTTATTTTGTAAATCTTGTGTAGATCTTACTCGGGGAAAAAAGGACTCCATCCTGTTGATGGCATTTTGAGGGGTGAATTGGCCATGTGTGCTTAAGTGGTTCCTGTGGTTCCAAGGTCATCACAACACAATCTGCTGTTTCGTGGAAATAACCAATGTGCAATCTTCTACCAGGAGCCCTATCCAACAACCCCAAATCAGAGCAGGTAATTCAAGATCTTACCTTCTCTGCCTTGATTCACTCAAATGCCCCATCCCTGTCTTCTATACAAATAAACCTTGGGCTGGTTTTTGGTTGTGTGATGGAATCATAATTCCCACTGAAGAAAAAATGGTTCCTTTGAGTACATTATAGCCTGGCTCTTTTCTGGTTGGCACATGAAATATCAAAAATTGATTAGTGTTATTTTGTATCATTCTAGTATTTAATACCACAACAGGAATATGTTTTTCTGTGATAAAATTTGAGTAAACTTTTAGTAAATATAAATATTGGCTTCTAGAAGTACTCAAATTGCATATCCCTCATTTTACATCAAGAATCCATGTTGTTTCCTTTCAAATTTATATGCCATCCAGGGAGAAACAGAAACATTGAAATAGGTTCAGAGCATTTAAAAGGGAAGTTCCTGTCTTCCCACGAGAGGGAGAGGGTTTGCTTATAGACTCTATGCCAACATACTGACCTTCAACTAACCTTTAATGACCTTTCTTGCTGTGAAAGAGATAGCCATAGATCCTTTCTTCAAGACAGCTTCAGTTTATACTACATTTTTGACAGCATCAATCACAATCCTGAGTAACAAACACTGTAACTACTAGCTTTCCTTTCAGTTAAGTCCTAAGCACAGTTTCCATTTTTTCTGAGTATGAGAACAAAATCTAGGGCTACTCGAATGCGTGTCTCCAGGGCTGCAGATCTAATTAGCCTTAAAGCAATGTAATTTTTCCTTGTTCTCAACCAGGCTGATCTTATTCTTTGTTGACAATGCCATTAGTCCTAATTAAGACAATACCCTGCACCTAAAAATGAAACTTCTGCCTTTGTAATAAAGGCTAACGTTATTCTTTCCATATCTACAAGCAATAAAGTCTACTCTGTAATGGTTACCTGTTACAGACCATGGGTCTGCTGTGGGATAACCAGGATTGTCTGGTCCAGGAAGGCACAGGTCTGGCTGAGATGACAGACAGAACAAACCACACACACACACAGAGGAGGTTTGAATCTGAATGTATTTGGGAGCTCTAAGGCAAGGATTTTTATACAGGAAGAGTTGGTATTACCATTTCAAAAGGTAGCCATTGAGGCAGGCGCAATTATCATAGCCATTTGGTACAAGGAAATGCAAAATCAATCAGGTACAAAGTTTCTCATGTAACAGATACAGAAGATCGATTTACAGATGCCATCAAACTTCCTGATTAGAATACAGAGTCACTCATAGTTTATAGTAAACCTTCAAAGAGTTTGAAGTTTCTTTTACCACCTGAGTCTTTAACAAGTTCTTGTGAGAAATCTTTATCTAAAATTTAGCCTTCTACCTTGTAAAACAAAACTTCCTGACTTAATCAATGCTTTCAGTACCAGAGTGCCAGAGCCATCCTCACACACATATGCACAGCCATAAAAACCTGCATGTGGTTGGAAGGTTGTAAATATGTAAACAACTATGAGGCAAAGCATTGCAATTCTTAAAAGGGAGTTAGTGAATTGACCAGATTATCTGCCAGGCCATAGGAATCCCCTTGAAGAGAGAAAAGGAGGAAGTCAGGGCAAACTGCTACTTGAGAACTACAGGCCCATCTTAAATAGCTAGGAAGTAAGAGAATATAGCAAATTGCCAGGTGAAGATTTCTGCTTCTAAATTTACAGAGAGTTCCATTATTCCCAGGAGACATTTCTTTTTTCTGCTTGTCTGTAAAATATCAACTTTACAGAGTTCACTGGGCCACCACGGCAGTTACCAATGAGAAAAAATGTTGGCAAAGTTAGATTTTTACATTGACATACACGTAGTACACCTTACCAAGACAATATAGTCTAGCTATAAAAAATGAAAAACTTAGAGAAGTATAAATAAGAACTGACTTATACTCATGATTCTATTTTTCTTCAAAATAATTGTGCTTCATATAATGTATATAGCATTTTGGGTATATCCAAATGTGTATTAACAAAACTCTCTCTCTCTCTCTCTCTCTCTCTCTCTCTCTCTCTCTCTCTCTCTCTCTCTCTCTCTCTCTCCCCTGTGTGTGTATGTGCATGTACATGTTTGTGTGTGAATATATATATGTTCTTGTGTGTGAGTATGTGACAAGTACACATCACACATATCGAACATGCTTGTGGAGATCAGAGGAAAACTGTATACTAGAGATCATTGACTTCGTCCTTGTCCAAGACAGTTTCTTGTTTTATGTTCTAAAATATACTGATGCTACTTTGCATAGGGACATTGGGAATTGTCTTATCTGCCTCTCATCTACCCACAGGGGATACCGCATATAGTGTTTACGTGGGTCTTGGGGATCTGAACTCAGGTCTGTCAAACCCTTTCCCCACCATCATCTTCCCAGCTTCTTATAAAAATTTTAATAAGGAACGCACACAGTAGACAGAGAGAAGCACAATTCTTAGAAAGAATGCCATGCCTACATTGGCATTGGTATATTAGCATTGGTACATTGGCATTGGTAAAGAAATTGGGTATATTATGGTCAGTTAAGAGAAGATGTGGCTAGGGTCGTTTGTGTGATGTTTTATTTTATGGATAAGTGAGCAGCTTGCAATTTGATTGTATGTTTATAACATCATTTGCTCTTCATGAGACAGGCTAATTGGAGACACTCAGCCCTGAAGGTTCTGGCTTTCTTCCATCCACCAGATCTGCAGCTTATTATCCTCAGCTCTTCATAGACCTTGTCATCTGCTATGACATCACTTCTGGCCTGATGTTCCCTAAAGCTCTAGTGCTGCATGGGGTTCTTCATTGTGCTGCTGCCACCCTCACTCCATCGTGCCCGCCATAGTACAGCCACTGTTGCTATGTTCTCTCTTATGTTATCATCTCAGCACATTCTATTAATGATGGAGCTCAAAAGCAACTGTGAAATACCCACTCGACAGAAACCTTTTATTGCACAGAATGTTACAGCTCCAGGAGATGACATAGGGTGGCTTTCAAACGAGTGATCAGAAAGAAGGTGTGGAGCTACATGCTCACTTCCATCACAGCTGACTTGCAC
Organism: Apodemus sylvaticus; assembly: GCF_947179515.1. NCBI lineage: Eukaryota > Metazoa > Chordata > Mammalia > Rodentia > Muridae > Apodemus > Apodemus sylvaticus. The sequence continues at coordinate 31,581,613 of NC_067478.1, forward strand.
TTTGAAGAAGGACTATTTGTATCCATCATAGTACAGGTTTTCATGCAAATGGGGAACTCTTCTTGCATCGATAGCAGATGGCCCTCCTCCAAATGAGGGACCATATTTTGTACTAACTACAAGCCATCTCTTGGGTGACCAAGGAACCACTTTGAGCATGGGTAGAAATGACTTCAGAATCTTGTACAGTTCACACTTAAAGGGATCTCATTTTTCCTTTTATAGAACACACTTTATTGTTAATTTGGAAATACATGACATTTTATTTACTCGTTTCATCAAATGAGACAAAGTTCACCAAGTCTTGTGATGGCAAAGTGTCTGGCATAAGGTATTCTTCACAGCAGTGGCCAGAGTTGCGCTATGGCAACAAGCAGCTATGATTCTCATATAGCTTCCCCTGGGCGTTCATGGAATCTTCAACATGGCTGGTACAGGCATGATGGTATTCCAGAAAGCTGCTTGCTTTGTGATTCTTACCTCAAGATCTACAGGACACTGAGGAAGGTCTGACAGCTATACAGTAAAGTCAGAGTGTCTTAGTCTTCACCAAGCATCTTTGCTTACTTAAAGAAAAGGAGGTGCTTAATATTGCTTATTAATTATGCTTAATATTAACTATCATTCAACAATGTTTAACAGTGTTGTATTAGTTCAGATCAACAGGTGTGCATGTCTGTGAGACATTGTTTTGATTGCTAAGCTTACTAGTAATCAATTTGATACAATGTATGGTCATTTTCAAAGATGTTTAGAAAGCTTCCCCTCCAGGTTGGCCTATGGGCAAACCTATGGTGCATTTGTTTGATTGATTATTGATGTGCTCACTGTGAGTGGTGACTCCCATGAGCTTGTGGACTGATTTCTATGATAAAGCAAGGTGAGCAAGCCATAAGGAGCAAGGCAATAAGCAGCACTCGTCTGTGCCCTGTACATCAGTTTCTACCTTCCTGTTCTTGCCTTAAGTGCCTGCTCTGACTTCCCTGGATGATGGACTATAAATTGTAAGACAAAAATCAACCCTTTCCTCTCTGTGCTGCTTCTTGTCATGGTGACTAATATATTAATCGATGTGGAAGAGTCCAGCATACTGTACGCAGTGCCATTCTCTGGGCAAGTGGTACCAGTCAGTACCATAAGAAAGTTATGTATGGCCATAGGTGTATGGGTTCATTTCTGGATCTTCAATCATGTTCCATTGATCCACGTGCCAGTCGCTGTACCAATACCATGCAGTTTTTAACACTATTGCTCTGTAGTATTGCTTGAGGTCAGGGATACTGATTCCCCCAGAATTTCTTTTGTTGTTGAGAACAGTTTTAGCTATCTTGGGTTTTTTGTTATCCAGATGAATTTGAGAATTGCTCTTTCTAACTCTATGAAGAACTAAGTTGGGATTTTGATGGGTATTGCGTTGAATCTGTATATTGCTTTTGGCAAATGGCCATTTTAACTATATTAATCCTGCTGATCCAAGAGCATGGGAGGTTCTTCCATTTTTTGAGGTCTTCTTCCATTTCCTTCTTCAGAGTCTTGAAGTTCTTGTCATACAGATTTTTCACATGTACGGTAAGAGTCCCAAGGTACTTTATACTGTTTGTGGCTATTGTGAAGGCTGCCATTTCCCTAATTTCTTTCTCAGCCTACTTATCCTTTGAGTATAGGAAGGCTACTGATTTGCTTGAGTTGATTTTATAACCTGCCACTTTGCTGAATTTGTTTATCAGCTGTAGGAGTTCTCTAGTGGAATTTTTTGGGTCACTTAGGTAGACTAAACATCCAATGGACAAAAGGTAGCCTTTTCAACAAATGGTGCTGGTTCAACTGGAGGTCAGCATGGAGAAGAATGTGAATTGATCCATCCTTGTCTCCTTGTACTAAGCTCAACTCCAAATGGACCAAGGACCTACAAATAAAGCCAGACACTATGAAGCTAATAGAAAAGAAATTGGGGAAGACCCTTGAGGATATTGGTACAGGGGGAAAATTCCTGAACAGAACACCAATAGTGTATGCTCTAAGATCAAGAATTGACAAATGGGACCACATAAAATTACAAAGATTTGTAAGGCAAAGGACACCATCAAAAGGACAAATCAGCAACCAACAAATTGGGAAAAGATCTTTACCAACCCTACATCAGATAGAGGGCTAATATTCAATATATACAAAGAACTAAAGAAGTTAGACCCCACAAAACCAAATAACCCTATTAAAAATGGGGTACAGAGTTAAACAAAGACTTCTCACCTGAAGAACTTCAGATGACTGAGAAGCATCTTAAAAAATGCTCAACATCATTAGTCTTTAGGGAAATGCAAGTCAAAACAACCCTGAGATTTCACCTTATACCAGTCAGAATGGCTAAGATTAAAAACTCAGGAGACAGCAGGTGTTGGCAAAAATGTGGAGAAAGAGGAACCCTCCTCCACTGCTGGTGGGGTTGCAAATTGGTTCAACCACTCTGGAAATCAGTCTGGCGGTTCCTCCGAAAACTGGGCACGCCACTTCCGGATGATTCTGCTACACCACAGATAAACCTCTGTGGGATTATCCAGTCCAAAGAGCATGGCTCTGCATTAGTAACAGGGCCAAAAAGCTCCATATCATGTCTCCTACAGATCTAGCACTGGAGGAGGAAGTTGTCAGGTACTCAAGGAGACAAAGATGCACAGAGATGAGTGTATTGTATGGAGCTATTGTGTGGTCACCACATTTAGAGTCCCCTGTTAGAGTTCTAGTTATTTCCTTTGTTGTAGTCTTAAGGTTTGTTAGTTTGTCTCTGTTTGTTACAGAGTTGGGGCCATGAATGGTGATTGGGTTATGAGGGCCCTAATTGGGTTACTTAATGAATCAGTTCACTTAATGAATCAGTTCCTAGGGGCTGTTAGGAGGTGGAGACAGTTTGGAGGAAGTAGACCTTAAGTTGATTTTTTTCTGATATTTTTCACAGTTATAAAAAAGCTGGCTCCTATAGGGTTGGAAACAGTTTCTTCCATCTTCCTGCTAATACCGATTATTTTGATACCTCACAAACAACTGTTTTAAATGGCTTCAAACTCAGTGAATCATTTCCAGAAGGTTTTAGTCTACTACCTGAACCTCTAAGAAGTTTTACTACCTGTGCCACTTGAAACCTAACAAAGGGTGTTCCTGAAGTCATCAGACGTAAACAAGACAAGCATTCCTTGGAGCATAGACTGCAGAGCATTATTTGTTTGAACAGCATGGGAAGCATTAAACTTATAATATATCCCTGTCAGTGCTCTTCAGTAACAAAGAAAATTTTCTGGGGTAACATTTTCAAAGAAGTTTTTTTCCCTGAGCTATAGATTTCAAGAGTAAATATGAGCAAATATTTGCTGAAAATAAATGTGCTACCATCTAGGATTTGCTATTTCATTTAGACAGCATAGGGAATTAGTCTGATTATAATTCTTTTTTTTATTGTATATTTTACTTAAATTTCAAGTGTTTTCCCCTTTTCAGGTCTCCCTTTCAGAATCTCCCGTCCCATCCCATCCTCCACCCACCTGTCCACTCCCATCTTCCCTCTCTGGTCTAGAGGTTTGTTGTGGTCCACCCACCTGTCCACTCCCATCTTCCCTCTCTGGTCTAGAGGTTTGTTGTGGTCCACCCACCTGTCCACTCCCATCTTCCCTCTCTGGTCTAGAGGTTTGTTGTGGTCCACCCACCTGTCCACTCCCATCTTCCCTCTCTGGTCTAGAGGTTTGTTGTGGTCCACCCACCTGTCCACTCCCATCTCCCCTCTCTGGTCTAGAGGTTTGCTGTGGTTTGTCTCTGACACTTCCACAGAGTGCTGAAAGCTTGGATGCCAATGTAGCAGTATACAGAGTTGGAGCCCTGAATGGTAATTGGATTTTGAGGGTTCTAACCTCATTAATGGGCTGTTGATTAATCAGTTTATCGTTTAAAGACTTTTAGGAGATGGGAAACTTGAATGTGCTTGGGCTGTGATGGCCATCAGTGGGATACATCCTAGGATTTTCTATACTAGAAATGAGCATTGGTTTACATTTCAGTGGCAAATGTGTTGGTCCTATAATAATGAAGTCTTTGAGTTTCTGGCAGAAGCGTTAAGGGGCTAAGGTAGTTCCAGCTGAAGTTAGAACAAAACAAAAAAGGGGTTAAAAAAAAGTGGATTCAGGCATTCTCCAGCCACCCAGTGTGTAGAAGACTAAGGCAGGGAAACTCAGGGCCAAAGCCAACCTGTGTGCTTTAGAGGCCCTTTCTGAAAAGAGGAGAGAGGAAGATCAGGGTCAGACAGAACTAACAGACAACATCTAGGCTAGCCATTACCATTGGAAGGTTAAAAGTAAAGGAAAGAGGGCAAGACAGGAGTGTTAACTATCTCTTTGCTGTCATTCCTCTTAGATCACTTCCCAAGTTTGCCCCTCTGCCCTTAGATATCTGTCACAGGTTCATATCCCATCACTATGAGTCAGTGCTAGTGGGTATAGGTACATAGTCCATCTTTGTGCCATCAACTGTTTGGGCAAAGGTGTAATCTGCCTATCTTGCCCCATATTTCCTTCTCTGGCCATTTAAGTTCCTGTCCTCTAACGAGGATCAAGCCTTCATGGTATTCATTTTCTGTGTTGATTTTTGTGGATTTGTTCCACAAACAGAGGATGTGCTTTGGTTGCTGGATGGCTAGTTTTATTACCCCATGCGTCTTTCAGTGTCTAGGTACTAGATAGAGTTCTCTCCTGCTCAATTTCTTTCTTAAAATGCCTTTCCTTTCTTTACTCCTTCACTGTTTTTGTTCCATTCTAGAAGTCAATGTGTCTATAAGACATCCTTATATATTATGTAAGTGACATGTGTGTTTAAAAATCAAATTAAGAGAAGGCACAGAAAAAAACCAAAACGCTCATGTAGCTACTGCCCAATAACTACATTTGTAGTCAGTTAGGTAATTATATGTGGTTATTTCCAAATGGAATTGGAGCGATTTATGCTAATAGCTATTCACTTTATCTCACAGTAAGACATTAATTTAACAAGTTACTTACTCTCTTTTTAGCTAGAACATTAAGTCACACTGGGAAAATAAAATCTAGAAACAGAATCTAATCAGAAACATTGCTTAAGGTAAGGAAGCACTTCTGCCTCTGTCTACAGTGTCATGATACTTTAGCTCATGAAAGGTTCGCGAAACCCACCTGAAGTCCTCACAATTGTGACTAAAATCCATACTTACCAAAGACTCTAAGTGGAAGGACAACTCTAGAATTTTACTCCTTTCATTTCAATAAAAATGTATAAAGATTTATAATAAATTTCAGGGATCCAAAAATATAAATGCCAGGCAAGCTTATATTCAAATACTTAAGGAACCTGGCAGGAGATGAGAAACACAATTAAAGCAATAACAATGCTTCCAGGAAATAATGAGTATTAAAGGAATTTGTATAAGAGGCTATAGAAACTTGTGAAAGAGCAACTCATTCTTCTTAGAGGGGAGCAGAGTCTTCAGTGTCATCTCAGGTTCCCAGAAAAGGTATTAAAAAGATGATTTTTTTTACATGGGTCAAATCATTTATTAAATAAATTACAAGAAGTCACATCAATTTCTGAGTTTTGCTCAGGCTCAAGGAGTATCTATCTAGACAGCTACAAAGAGACCTGGAACTCCAGGAGGCAGCATCATTAGAAGGAAGCATCCCAGCATCAAATGAGCACGCTAGAACTTTTCTACCTGGGAGCTAGAATAGTGAACTCGGAGAAGGAAAGTTGCTCTCCCAATAATTAATACAAACGGATCAGTACAAAAAGCACCTAAGAACAATCTTGCTTATTGATGAGAATAAATCATACCAAAGAAAGACTTCAGAAAAATGTTGAGATATTTTCTAGCAACACGAATATTTAACTAATCTTCTTGGCACAGTATAAACTAAAAGTAGAGTACTTTTTGTTCAAATACCATTAAAATTTCAGGATGAGAACACTTTTAAACTGAAGATCCAGGAAGTCAGTATTAACTTCCCTTTGGTGATTTTACCTTGTGCACTGTAACAGCTAAAATCTTTCTCATTTGGTCTCAAATGGGAAACTACAAGCTTTGAGATATAGCAAATTCAGGTCTAAATCCCTCATTCATCAATTATTTATTGCTGAGCAGGAGACAAATTCTAAAAAATTTCCTTTCTCTTTGAAATGTGGCCATGCAAGTCAAAATTTATACACAAGTTCCATTTTATGTAGGATTCATATGTAGGTTTTCTTTTGAAGAAGATGAAAATTAATAAGCAATTACATTTTAAAAGTATATGGAATATAGGGGGTCTAAAATGTTGATTGAGTTAAAGGTACACACATATGCACAAAGGCACACAAGACATATGGACACAGGCACATAGCCACATGTGCACACACACACATACTGAGACATACACAGACACATGCACATGCACACAAATATATAATTTCTTGACTTATTTATTTTATCTTCTATCACAGTTCTGAATGACCAGAAACTCAGAGAAGTGACCATTAGATGAATTGTTTTTATACTAATTGTCTTACATTTTACAGTAAAGTTTTCTGGGCTGGGATTGGTTTCTACTTAGTATTGAGAATACAATGTCCATCTGTTATAAATGTCTCTATTTCATATTTATACTTTTGGGTATTTCACCATTACTTTTTAATATTCATAAATAATAATTTATACATAGCTTTTGTATCTTAAAAGAATGTGATTTATATTTGTCTTTGTCTTTAAATTTATCTTATTTTTATTTAAAAATTTTAGACAATATATTTTGAACATATTCTTCCCCTCCTCCAATTTCACCTGAATTCTGATGGAAAATCATTTTCCTTTACTGGACTTTCACTGGTAATGTCAACTATACTACAGGACTCAACACATGCCCAGGCATGATTGCTCAACACAAGCCAGAGTCCATGTATTTTGGTTATACCTTTCCCCCTTTCTTTCTTTGGAGGACAGCAGAAGCACTGGTTCTTGACTTGGTGTTTCTTGTTTGAGTGGCCTGCAAACCTCATTCTCTGTCTCCAAGTACTAATAATTGGCTTTCTCCCACATTATTAGAAAAGTACTATTCAGTTTCACAGTGTTTTCTTCTGGCCAGATCAATGTTTTCTATTACAAAATTAAGATACTTATGTACTTAAGGGAAAAATACTGTCAAACTCATTCCACAAAGGTAGCATCATACTGATCTAAAGTTGAAAAAGGATGCAACATAAAAAGTATTCATAGGTCAATCTCCCTGATGAACATAGATGCAAAAGTTCTCAACAATCCAGTAGAAAAGAACGTTTATCATCACTAATTTGATTTTGTTCCAGGGATGCAATATTACTTTAATATATATAAATCAAGAAATGTAATATATCATATTAATAGATACAAGGTCAGAAAAATAGACTCAAGGTCAGAAACACAAAATCATCTCAAGAGATGCAGAAAAGATATTTGACAAAGTCCTGGACAAACCCTGAGCTAATTAGGATAGAAGAAAGAAACCTCAACATAATACAGACTATACAAAAGAAACCTATAACCAAAAGGATACTAAATGTATAAAAACTCAAAGACAAGGGTATCCACTTTCTCCACTCTTACACAATAGTGTTCAAATCTTACTTGCTAGAGCAACAAAATGAAAGAAATAAAAGAGATGCCAACATGAAAGTAAGAAATTATATAATCTCTCTTTGATGACAATATAGCCCTATATATGAGACCCTATGAACTCGAAAGTTTCAGCAAAGTAGAAAAAGATAATCACCATCACCGTCATTGACAATACATCAGTAACATTCAAATAACCAACATGTCAAGAAGTAAATCAGGAAGACAATCTCACTTACAATAGCTTACAAACACCTAGGAATAAACACAAACAAGGAAGATCAGGATCACTACAACGAAAAACTAAGAACATTGAAGAAAAATATGCAGAAAGTAGAATATGAATATCTTGCTTACAAACAACTAGAATTGAGTGAAAACATCTGTATTAACTAAAGTGGTCTACAGATGCCACACAATCTCTATATAAATTTCACTAACATTCTTTGCTGAACTAGGCAAATCATAAAATCATATGGAAATGCAAAAGGTCCCAAACAAACACAGACGATTTCAGCAGAAAGACCATGACAGTATCATAATACTCAAATAGTCAATCTCAAATTATACTTTAGAGTGTTAATAGCAAACTTGCATATTGTTGGCAGAAATGATGACAAATGTATCAAAATATAGGGCCTAGAAATAAAGCTACAATTACAGCCATCTGATTTTTGACAAAGACATAAAAACATATACATTGGAAAAAAGACAGCTTCTTCACACTTAGAGGAATGAAGATGGATCTTTATTTCCACACATGTTCACCTTCCACAGATGTCAATTAAAAATAGATCAAAGACCTTATGTAAACTCTTGAGTCTCTGAAGCTGTTAGACGAAAAAAAGAAGGGGAGACGTTTCAAGTTATAAACACAGGCAAGGCCTTTCTGAAAATGACCGTCATAGCTCAGGAAGTGAAATTAAGACTTGACAAATAGTGTTCTATAAGGTTATAAAGTTTCTGCCCAGTAGAGGAAGAGACAGCTTAGGTAGGAGAAAATATTTGCTAGCTATATATATGGTAGATAGCATCATATACAACATATAAAGAACTCAAAACTCTAAATACCAAAAACCAAACAGTCAATTCCCTAAACATGAAGCAGAAATAAACAATAAACAAATGAAGAAATGTTGAACATCCTTAACCATGAGGGGGGATTCCATTGCACTTGTGATATTGGCCATCATTAAGAAAACAAAAGACAACAGTTACCAGTAAAAATGTGACAAATGGGAACCCTTATATATCATAGGTGGGAATGTAAACTAAATTAGTCCCTTTGGAAATCAGGACAGAGGTTTCTTAAAAACTTAAAATAAACCTTACTATGCTTTTGCAACATGTGACGCAATGATACCACTTCTAAATATGTACCTGAAGGGCACCGAGTCAAGTCACAGATGCCTGCACATCCATGTTCATTGGAACACACTTCAAAAGAACCAAGTTAGGGAATCTGCCTCACTATCAACAGATGAACTGATAAAGAAAACATATGTGCTGGATTTTTAATCAGCTATAAAGAAGATGAAATTGTTTTTTTTTTCAGAAAGAAAAATGGATGCAACTGTTGACCAACATATTATGTGAAATAATGTGTACACAGAATGACACATAGCAGATATTGCCTCTCTACTGTTAATATTAGATATTATACAGATCCATAAAATCTCTCTCTCTTTCTCTCTCTCTCTCCCTCTCCCTCCCCCCCCCTCTCTCTGTCCATGAAGAAATGAGACAGTGGGAAGAGGAAAGGGGTTAGGTGTGGGAGGTGAATATGGACAAAACACTTGATGCACTTGAATGACAGTGTCTTCACACACAGAATCACTGTGGCAATGAATGTATATCAGTTAACTCCACAGAGAGGAGCAAGAGCATCTCTCTCTGCAGTTCCAAAGCTACTAAGCTCCAGTGCCTGCTATGAATTGCATTTATTAGCAGTGTTTTTTTGTTTTGGTTTTATCTCAAGCCACTGAATCCATGTGTCCTCACTTGTACTTGCAAAAGATGCCAACAGTGTAATACCAGTCTTGACTGATCCTGATTCCAAAATTCTAATAGACTTTTAAAGGATACAAGAAGAGTGGGTAATTTGCATAGGGGTAGAGTGAGGGTACTTGTGATCACAGGGCAGCCAGTGAAAGATGTGGGGCAAGGGTGGGAAGCACATTATTTTGCAGGAACTAAAACCATAAGATTAAGTTCAGTGTCCAACTAGACTTGTACAGTTGAGTTGTTGAAGCTTAGAAGGAAGACTTAAATACTTCCTTGGTCCTTTGCTGTCATAGCCATCACGTGTAAGAAGCTTTGGCTTAGTCTTCTAGGTGATGAAAGATCTATGGCCTGTTACCCATTTTGCTCCATTTAACAAGCAACTGTGTAAACAAAGCCTACTGGGTGATGTAGTCCCAGACTGTCAGTTGACTACTGACTCACAGAGGAGCCAGAACTGAACAGCAGACTCTTGATTTGATTATAATAATTACTTATTAAACTTAATGTGCTTTATTTTTAGGAAAAGACCATACTAACAATTTTGATGAAATAAAATGTTATTCAAATATATTTAAAGGAAGTGGTCTAACTTCTTAATAAAGACAGATAAAGCTTCATGCCAAAATCTCCATCTGGCTGATTATTGGGGCCAGAGTTTAAGATACACATACATCTAGAATGAAAATTTTAAAAAATAAATAAATGTAGTTCAATTGTCTGATTAGTACAAGCAGACACGCTATCAGAGAGAAGTGCTTTCAGGTTTGTGCTGTAATTACTGTAATTATAAAACCTTAAAAACAGAATTCTGAGGAACAGACCATCAAGAATCCAACTCCCAAGGAAATAAGAATGATTGTTTTACTATTTGTAATTCATCAAAGTAACAGCATAGAGAACAACAACATTTTACATATACATGTTCTTTCATTGAATATACTTATTTTAGAAAATTGGCGAAGAGAGGAAAGTTATATTGTTCCTGTCCTTAAAAAAAAATCTAACATGAATACTGTCTTTCAAATTCTTCCTATCCACAATCACTTGATATTATTACATATTTACATTTTTCTGTTGTCACTGCGGCATAAAATAGTCCAAGATTCAATCATGGTATATTGCCCTGGCTGATGATGATCTTGTTCTCACTGAAGCAACCTTCAGTCTTTAAGCTTTTGAGCACAGGCACTACAAGTCCTTTGGCACTACTGGCTGCCACCCGTTTTCTCTCTGGTCCTTTTTTTAAAAAATGTTTTTTTTTGGAAACATGCTCTTATTTATCACTTATTTGAATTATTTTAGGTGACCTGTACATTTATGTCTGAATTTTTTTCCTTTTTTCTTTTTTTAGTCTTCTCATGTAAAAGTAACTTGTTAGAATAGAAATTGTACTTTTGCTGAGTGGTGGTGGTGCATGCCTGTAATCCCACCACTCTGGGAGGCAGAGGCAGGCAGATTTCTGAATTCAAGGCCATCCTGGTCTTCAAAGTGAGCTCCAGGACAGCCAGGACTATACAAAGAAACCCTGTCTCGAAAAAAAACCAAATCCAAAAAAAAAAAAAAAAATGAAAGAAAGAAATGAAAAGAAATTGTACATTTTGGTCAGATGCATAGCCTGCATTCTACCTCTGTTATTTGCTTTTTAGTACTTAGCAATATGACTTGTTTGGAAGTGTAGACACAGAAAAGATTGGAATGAAGGAGTCTGATGCTTTATTAAGTACATACTTCCAATGAACTTTGGAAGCCATACACTGTCTTCAGCTGCTCAATGTGTCCTTTTGTGCTTGTTTTATATTTACCCTTTTATTTACTTTTTGTGTTAGCTAATCATTACTAGATCATTCATTTTCTAGTTTTCTTTAATAGTATTTACAAGCACACCTTCTTTTTCTTTAGGTGTGCATCACTACTTTTGAAAGGTAATAATTGGATTATCATATATTTTGATTTTTTAATTAAGTCTTTTTAAATCCTGAAATATTTACATGTTTCCATATGTAGAAAACACTGAAAACATTAACCTTTATTTAACATCTAAGATAGACTGTGACAACTATTTTTGGAGTGGAACCTGTTCCCTAGAGTTTATGGTGGCATGCTTCTTCTTGGCCCTTTATGAAATACACACACACACACACACACACACACACACACACACACACACAAATATGTATATAATGCATGTTGAAAAATAATTATTTTCTGTTTTATAAGTATTCAGTATAAAGGGGCAAAGTTTCTGAACAGATCACCAATAGCTTATGCTCTAAGATCAAGAATTGATAAATGGGAGCTCATAAAATTACAAAGTTTCTGTAAGGCAAAAGACACCATCAAAAGGACAAATTGGCAACCAACAAATTGGGAAAAGATCTTCACCAACCCTACATCTGACAGAGGGCTAATATCCAATATATACAAAGAACTCAAGAAGTTAGACCCAAGAAAACCAAATAACCCTATTAAAAAATGAGGTACAGAGCTAAACAAAGAATTTTCACCTGAAGAACTTCAGATGGCTGAGAAGCATCTTAAAAAATGCTCAACATCATTAGTCATTAGAGAGATGCAAATCAAAACAACCCTGAGATTTCACCTTACACCAGTCAGAATGGCTAAGATTAAAAACTCTGGAAACTGGAGGTGTTGGCGAGGATGTGAAGAAAGAGGAACACTCCTCCACTGCTGGTGGGAATGCAAATTGGTACAACCACTCTGGAAATCAGTCTGGTGGTTCCTCAGAAAACTGGACACGTCACTTCCAGAGGACCCTGCTATACCATTTCTGGGCATATACCCAGAGGATTCCCCAGCATGTAATAAGGATCCGTGCTCCACTATGTTCATAGCAGCCCTATTTAGAATAGCCAGAAACTGGACAGAACCCAGGTATCCCTCAACGGAGGAATGGATAAAAAAATTGTGGTATATATACACAATGGAGTACTATTTAGCCATTAGAAACAATGAATTCATGAAATTCTTAGGCAAATGGATGGAGCTGGAGAACATCATACTAAGTGAGGTAACCCAGTCTCAAAAGATCAATCATGGTACGCACTCACTTACAAGTGGATATTAGCCTAGAAACTTGGAATACCCAAGACATAATCCACATATCAAATGATGTCCAAGATGAACTGAGGAGTAGCCCCTGGTTCTGGAAAGGCTCGGTACAGCAATATAAGGCAATACCAGAACAGGGAAATGGGAATGGGTGGATGGGGGAACACGGGGAGGGAAGAGGGCTTATAGGACTTTCGGGGAGTGGGAGCCAGAAAAGGGGAAATCATTTGAAATGCAAATAAAAAATATATTGAATAAAAAAGAAAAGAAAAGAAAAAAGGAAACTGGGCGGCGGCGGCGGCGGCAGCAGCGGCAGCAGTGGCTGCTCCAGCTGAAGGGCCATCAGCAGTGGAACCAAGGCGTCACAGGGACCAGTTAGGCCCTGCGCCCACGACCACTGACCTTCGCTGACCAGCCGGACAGCAAGCAGCTGCAGTTGTGCGGCGCCTTTCCTGCACGGAGGCCACTTCAGAACTCGGCCTCCCACCAGTCAGGAGAGGAGGATCCATCTTGGTTCCGTACTCCAGGAATCGGACAGACTGAGGTACACAAACATAATCCGAGGCCAACACCGAGGTGGTCTGAGCCCGACGGGCGTTGGCCTGCACCCAGGCCCTGGGCGGGTCGGGGGGCCATCGGGGTGCCAACCCAACCAGGAGGTTTTTTGCCCAGGCCTGCGAGCGCGCCGCCGCCATTTTGCCTGCAGGACGACAGAGAGCTCAGGCGGGCAGACCTGTAACAGGCATAGCCTAAGGCTAACAAAGCGGGGGTCCAGGCCCCAAAAGGCACAGGACTGACCCCAAGAACTGGGCGGCTTGGTGGGCCATCTGTGAGTCAACCCGCCCAGGTGATTGTTAGCAAAGCAGACTCTCCCGGCGCTTTCAGGGAGCGCGGGCGCACACGCCCGCCATCCTAGTCACCTGGCAAACCCAATTAACAGTCAAAGCCATAGGGGAACTTTGCTCGGACCTTGGCCTCCCAGGCTTTTGCCTGGACTCAGGGACTGGGCGGCCAGGCTAACCTTGTGTGCGATAGCCCGGTTGGCAGATCGGCTGCCCAGCGGAGTGAGCGGAACTCAGGGGAGGTCACAGTAGCATACACCGTCGGCACTCCCTGGGAGTGCACACGGGCTCCATCTGCTCCACAGACACAATCTGGGGCAAGGCCTCAGGCAGAAGCCCTTAGCTCTACTCTCTCCGCTTCCGGATCCAGATCAGTCTGGGCGGCAGCATTACATCTCCAAGTCCTGCAAGTGGCTAGCTGGGCTTCCGGGCGGCCAGCTGGGAGAAGTCAGTGTGCTCCAGTGAATTCAGCGGGCCCCAGCGGGAGCCTTCGGGTGCCTGCTTTGGGATCTGAACAGCCTGGGCAGCAGCACACTGTCTACAAGCAGTGCAGGAGGTAAGCTGTGCACCAGAGGCCAACTGGGAAGGGGCAGCTTGCACTGGTGAGTCCAGCACTGACAAGCTAAACTAACACCAGTGAGATCTAGATGGCAAAAGGCAAACGCAGGAACGTCACTAACAGAAATCAAGGCAATATGGCAACATCTGAACCCAATTCTCCTCTACCAACATGTCCTGGATACCCCATCACACCAGTAAAACAAGATTTGGATTTAAAATCACTGGTCATGATGCTGGTACAGGAACACATGAAGGTCATACATAAAGAAATTCAGGAGACAATGGATCAAAAGGTAGAAGCCCTTGCAAGGGAAACACAAAAATCATTGAAAGAAATCCAGGAGAATACAAAAGCCAACAAGGAGGAAATGCAAAAAACACTTAAAGAAATACAGGAGAACTTTGCTCAACAGGCTGAGGTCATGAAAGACGAAACACAAAAATCTCTTAAAGAAATACAGGAGAACTTTGGTCAACAGGCTGAGCTCATGAAAGAGAGAACATAAAAATCTCTTAAAGAATTACAGGAAAACACAAACATGCAAGTGAAGGAGCTAAGCAAAACCATCCAGGATCTAAAATCAGAAGTAGAAACAACTAAGAAAACTCAAAGGGAGACAACTTTGGAGATAGAAAGCCTTGGGAAGAAATCAGGGGACAGAGATACAAATATCAACAACAGAATACAAGAGATAGAAGAAAGAATCTCAGATGCTGAAGATTCCATAGAAACCATGGACTCAACAGTTAAAGAAAATGCAAAATGCAAAAAGCTTGTAACCCAAAATATCCAGGAAATCCAGGACACAATGAGAAGACCAAACCTAAGGATTATAGGCATAGAGGAGAGTGAAGATTTACAACTTAAAGGGCCAGCAAATATCTTCAATAAAATTATGGAAGAAAACTTCCCTAACCTAAAGAGAGAGATGCCCATGAATATACAAGAAGCCTACAGAACTCCAAACAGACTGGACCAGAACAGAAATACTTCCCGTCACATAATAATCAAAACACCAAATGTTCTAAACAAAGAAAGAATACTAAAGGCAGTAAGAGAAAAAGGCCAAGTAACATATAAAGGAAGACCTATCAGAATCACAGCAGACTTTTCACCTGAGACTATGAAGGCTAGAAGGTCCTGGGCAGATCTCATGCAGACTCTAAGAGAACACAAATGCCAACCAAAACTACTATATCCAGCAAAACTCTCAATCACCATAGATGGAGAAACTAAGATATTTCATGACAAAACCAAGTTTACCCAATATCTATCCACAAACCCGGCCCTAAAAAGGATAATAGGAGGACAACACCAATACAAGGAGGGAAACTTCACCCTGGAAAAAGCAAGATAGTAACCTTTCATCAAACCCAAAAGAAGTTAAGCATTCAAATTTAAAAAATAACGTCAAAAATGATAGGAAGTAACAATCACTATTCCTTAATATCTCTTAACATCAATGGACTTAATGCCCCAATAAAAAGACACAGACTAACTGAATGGATACGTAAACAGGACCCTACATTTTGCTGCTTACAGGAAACACACCTCAGGGTCAAAGACAAACACTACCTTAGAGTAAAAGGCTGGAAGACAATTTTACAAGCAAATGGTCTCAGGAAACAAGCTGGAGTAGCCATTTTAATATCAGATAAAATTGACTTTCAACCCAAAGTCATCAAAAGAGACCCTGAGGGTCACTTCTTGCTGGTCAAAGGAAAAATACAAAAAGAAGAACTGACAATCCTGAACATCTATGCCCCAAATGTAAGGGCACCCTCTTTTGTAAAAGAAACTTTATTAAAACTAAAAGCACACATTGCACCTAACACAATAATTGTGGGTGACTTCAACACTGCACTTTCCTCAATGGACCGATCAGGAAAACAGAAACTAAACAGGGACACAATGAAACTAATTGAAGCTTTGGACCAATTAGATTTAACAGATATATATAGAACATTCTATCCTAAAACAAAAGAATATACCTTTTTCTCAGCACCTCATGGTACCTTCTCCAAAATCGACCATATAATTGGTCACAAGACAGACCTCAACAAATATAAGAAGATCGAACTAATCCCATGCCTCCTATCTGATCACTATGGAGTAAAAGTGGTCTTCAATAGCAACAGAAACAACAGAAAGCCCACATTCACGTGGAAACTGAACAATACTCTACTCAATGATACCTTGGTCAAGGAAGAAATAAAGAAAGAAATTAAAGACTTTTTAGAACACAATGAAAATGAAAACACAACATACCCAAATCTATGGGACACAATGAAAGCAGTGCTAAGAGGAAAACTCATAGCCCTGAGTGCCTCCAAAAAGAAAATGGAGAGAGCATACATTACCAGCTTAATGACACACCTGAAAGCCCTGGAACAAAAAGAAGCTATTTCGCCCAGGAGGAGTAGAAGGCAGGAAATCATCAAACTCAGGGCCGAAATCAATCAAGTAGAAACAAAGAGAACGATACAAAAAATCAACAATACCAGGAGCTGGTTCTTTGAGAAAATCAACAAGATAGATAAACCCTTAGCCAGAATGACCAAAGGGCACAGAGAAAGTATCCAAATTAACAAACTTAGAAATGAAAAGGGAGATATAACAACGGAAACTGAGGAAATCCAAAAAATCATCAGATCCTACTACAAGAGCCTATACTCAACACAACTGGAGAATCTGGAGGAAATGGACAATTTCCTTGACAGATACCAAATACCAAAATTAAATCAGGACCAACTAGACCATCTAAACAGTCCCATAATGCCTAAAGAAATAGAAGGAGTCATAGAAAGTCTTCCAACCAAAAAAAGCACAGGACCAGATGGCTTCAGTGCAGAATTCTACCAGACCTTCAAAGAAGAGTTAACACCAATACTCTTCAAACTATTCCACAAAATAGAAACAGAAGGAACACTACCCAATTCCTTCTACGAAGCCACAATTACGCTGATACCAAAGCCACACAAAGATCCAACAAAGAAAGAGAACTTCAGACCAATTTCCCTTATGAACATCGATGCAAAAATACTCAATAAAATTCTTGCCAACCGAATCCAAGAACACATCAAAACGATCATCCACCATGATCAAGTAGGCTTTATCCCAGGAATGCAGGGTTGGTTCAATATACGGAAATCCATCAATACAATCCACTACATAAACAAACTCAAAGAACAAAACCACATGGTCATTTCATTGGATGCTGAAAAAGCATTTGACAAAATTCAGCATCCCTTCATGCTTAAAGTCTTGGAGAGAACAGGAATTCAAGGCCCATACCTAAACATAGTAAAAGCAATATACAGCAAACCGGTAGCCAGCATCAAACTAAATGGAGAGAAACTTGAAGCAATCCCACTGAAATCAGGGACCAGACAAGGCTGCCCCCTTTCTCCTTATCTTTTCAATATTGTACTTGAGGTACTAGCTCGGGCAATTCGACAACATAAGGAGGTCAAAGGGATACAAATTGGAAAGGAAGAAGTCAAACTATCATTATTTGCAGACGACATGATCGTCTACCTAAGTGACCCAAAGAACTCCACTAGAGAGCTCCTACAGCTGATAAACAACTTCAGCAAAGTGGCAGGTTATAAAGTCAACTCAAGCAAATCAGTGGCCTTCCTATACTCAAAGGATAAGCAGGCTGAGAAAGAAATTAGGGAAATGACCCCCTTCACAATAGCCACAAACAGTATAAAGTATCTTGGGGTGACTCTTACCAAACATGTGAAAGATCTGTATGACAAGAACTTCAAGACTCTGAAGAAGGAAATGGAAGAAGACCTCAAAAAATGGGAAAACCTCCCATGCTCATGGATCGGCAGAATCAATATAGTTAAAATGACCATTTTGCCTAAAGCACTATACAGATTCAATGCAATACCCATCAAAATCCCAACTCAATTCTTCACAGAGCTAGAAAGAGCAATTATCAAATTCATCTGGAACAACAAAAAACCCAGGATAGCTAAAACTATTCTCAGCAACAAAAGGAAATCTGGGGGAATCAGTATCCCTGACCTCAAGCAATACTACAGAGCAATAGTGTTAAAAACTGCATGGTATTGGTACAGTGACAGACAGGAGGATCAATGGAACAGGATTGAAGATCCAGAAATGAACCCACACACCTATGGCCACTTGATCCTCGACAAAGAGGCTGAAAGCATCCAATGGAAAAAAGATAGCCTTTTCAACAAATGGTGCTGGTTCAACTGGAGGTCAGCATGCAGAAGAATGCGAATTGATCCATCCTTGTCTCCTTGTACTAAGCTCAAATCCAAATGGATCAAGGACCTCCACATAAAGCCAGACACTCTGAAGCTAATAGAAAAAAAACTGGGGAAGACCCTTGAGGACATCAGTACAGGGAGAAAGTTTCTGAACAGAACACCAATAGCGTATGCTCTAAGAGCAAGAATTGACAAATGGGACCTCATAAAATTACAAAGTTTCTGTAAGGCAAAGGACACCATCAAGAGGACAAATCGGCAACCAACAAATTGGGAAAAGATCTTCACCAATCCTACATCAGATAGAGGGCTAATATCCAATATATATAAAGAACTCAAGAAGTTAGACTCCAGAAAACCAAACAACCCTATTAAAAAATGGGGTACAGAGTTAAACAAAGAATTCTCACCTGAAGAACTTCGGATGGCGGAGAAGCATCTTAAAAAATGCTCAACTTCATTAGTCATTAGGGAAATGCAAATCAAAACAACCCTAAGATTTCATCTTACACCAGTCAGAATGGCTAAGATTAAAAATTCAGGAGACAGCAGGTGTTGGAGAGGGTGTGGAGAAAGAGGAACACTCCTCCACTGCTGGTGGGGTTGCAAATTGGTACAACCACTCTGGAAATCAGTCTGGCGGTTCCTCCGAAAACTGGGCACCTTACTTCCAGAAGATCCTGCTATACCACTCCTGGGCATATACCCAGAAGACTCCCCACCATGTAATAAGGATACATGTTCTACTATGTTCATAGCAGCCCTATTTGTAATTGCCAGATGCTGGAAAGAACCCAGGTATCCCTCAACAGAAGAGTGGATGCAAAAAATGTGGTATATCTACACAATGGAGTACTATTCAGCCATTAGAAACAATGAATTCATGAAATTCTTAGGCAAATGGATGGAGCTAGAGAATATCATACTAAGTGAGGTAACCCAGACTCAAAAGGTGAATCATGGTATGCACTCACTAATAAGTGGATATTAACCTAGAAAACTGGAATACCCAAAACATAATCCACACATCAAATGAGGTACAAGAAGAAAGGAGGAGTGGCCCCTGGTTCTGGAAAGACTCAGTGAAACAGTATTCAGCAAAACCAGCACGGGGAAGTGGGAAGGGGTGGGTGGGAGGACAGGGGAAGAGAAGGGGGCTTGCGGGACTTTCGGGGAGTGGGGGGGCTAGAAAAGGGGAAATCATTTGAAATGTAAATAAATTATATCGAATAATAAAAAAAAAAAAGAAAATAAAAAAGGAAACTAACAAAAAAATAAGTAATAATAGTGTCTGTAGTTTTTATGTAAGTAGTTTCCTCCATAAATATCTTTCCAGTTGACATTTCTGTGAGAGGAGGACTGTTAGAGAACATTATTCAGCTATTGTCTTGCTGCCTATACTTTCGTTTTAAAATGTTACACAATTTCATTGCTATGTAATATGTAGGCTTTCTTCATACATGAAATTTACCAGATGTTTGAGACATATGCTGGTAAGAACCTACCTCAAGAATATCTGTTTCATTAAATTATGTTTAAAACCAAAAAAAATTCCACATATACTCCCTAAGTCAATATTGTTGACTTTGCTGTTCAAATTTAATAATAATTGTATTATTAAATTTATCTGATTATGAAGGCACCATAAAGACACCAGTAAAAAGGAGGAATCCCCCCCCCCCAGTTCCACCTGCCCCTACAGCATGGCTAATAAACTGTGTTTGTGTCAAAGGATTTTCACTAGAGTTCTTCCCTAGCACTACACTGGGTCTGTAGAGTCCCTGCAGAGCCTGTAGCCCTGGCCTTCAACCAGCCCATGAGCTACTCTTGATGTAATGGCTATTCTAGCTGTACTTGGTCTGTGTTCATCAGGTTTACCTGTGCATTTGAGGTTTAGCTTCGGTTACTCTCCCTGCCTGGACACATGGTTGAAGATCCCCTAGGTACATGACTGCACACAGTCTGTGGAAAACTTAGATTAAAGGATGGTCTCTTCTCTCTTCCCTCTCTCCCCTCCCCTTCCTTCTCTTCCCTTCATCACTCCTCTTCTCCCCACCTTCTCTCTCCCCCTCCCTGCTTCTCCTCTCCTTCTGCTCCCCCTCTGTTGGTATGATCTGTCCTTTCTTATCTTTGTCTTTATAGCTTCATAATACTTTCCTATGAGAATCTTATGGTTCTTTATAATGTCTTTTCTGGTTTTGATTACACTGAGATTTATTGTCTTGACTGCACAGAGGCTGGCTTAACAGTTCATAAATGAAGTAAAGCTTCCGCCCATGCAGTACTGTTGCAGCAGAGCTCTTCCAGCAGAAAACAACTTCAAGGACACCCTGCATTTCAGGAGCTCCTAAGGAGCAGTGCTGGGATACAAAGCCTCTGGCAGCCAGTAGCTGTCAGCCTAGGGAGAGTTTCTACAGATGCTAGGTGATGCAAGACTCCTAAGAACTAAGGCTACAGAGAGATCAACACTCCAGACCGGGAATTCTACCTGTCAAGGCACTGACATTTGTTGCCATCTTCTGAAATTAAGTATCTTTTTAAATGAAAAAAAATCAATTTAAGAAAAATTAGTATTTGAAAGGAATAAAGCAGAGCTCTTTAAATGTACAGGTAATCAAATAAAAATGTATACCTATGCTTTTAAATTCTTTTTATTAGAAGTGAAAAAAGATTAAAATCCAATGATAAAATGTCAATATAATACCCCATGAAGAGTTATAGAGAAAAAAATAATAGAGTAAAATAAAATCATTAAAGTTTGTGCTGAATAACAACAAATAGAAAATAAATGAAGTAAGAACAAATTATCTAAAAAAAAAATCAATACCTTCCATTAAAGTAAGCATGAAAAAAACTTAAAATTCTAGGAATGATAAAGAGGTTATTATTACATTTGTTGCAAACTCGTAAACAGCAAATATGCCAACAACATTATACAATGAAAACAGAAATATACATCGAAACTATTTGTAAATGCAAGCTGTAGAAACATGCTTACCTTCAAAACCTGTAGTGAGAATTCTGGTATGTTTAAAAACCCCAATTATTTTATGTGAATGTTTTTGTTTTAATCCAAGGTGTGGGATATGGGCTGATTCAGTTTGTCCACAACCATTAGCTATAGTTGTCTCGTGCTCTACAAGAGCATGATTTTGCCAACTGCAGATAGTTTAATTCTGGGGAGGCTGGCGAGGGTTTAAATGGGAAAGCCCTGAGAGGGCCTGCTGCTCTCCCTGCTCCTGGTTGCTGTTGTTGTGGATTGGAGAAAAGAAGTTGAAGATATGCTGAAGAGGAGAATTGGACTTGCCAAGAACCCAGTGCAGGCACACTAATTAGCAGAAAGTAGTATAAAGAGATCTATGCCCCCTCACCTACCCCTCTAACATTCTTTCTCTCCTACCTAGTGCTGGGGGGCTTGGAACGGCTGAGAGTGGAATAAGAGTTGAAGGGTGAGAGATATAATAACCCAGAAACGTAGCTAAAACAAATATTCCAACAAAACCCTGTTTATTCATATATTTTAAAGAGTTGAGTTTACACTAAAATCCAGCACATATATACTCTCATACATATACATGCAAGCATACAAAGACATGGACCTTCATATACCTTCATACCCTCATCCAGACTTACACACAATGCACATACATACATTCACATCCATCCATTCATTTACCACCCTACGAATATGCACACTTACACACCCACACACATAAAGATATGCCAAGCATATACAAATGTACATACATCATAAATATGCATGCTAGAATGTGATTTACTTGGCAAGTACTTTTTGTATTCAATAGCATACTTTGTAGATACCTGTGACCATACTATAGAGATGTAGCATTCCTTTAAGTAACCCCTTATATGGCAAAGTCATTGTTTAGCCCAGTATCTACTTAATTTAAGCTTGCAGCAGAATAGCTTGTGAGCTTTATCTAATGCTGATTGCCAAAACTCTTTACTGGATCTTCTGGCTCCATTGGTCTGTGGTGAAACCTCATATTTAGGCGTTAGCTCCATGCTTGTGACTCCTTAGATTATTAGCTAGTGTTTTTATTTCTCTCCTTTGGATTTCTGTAGCTATTGTTTACCTCTCTTCCAATTTCTGTGAATCCTAATAATATACTTTATTTAAGATTCTGCATCCTTTACACTCCAGACCAAAATTAACAGGGCAAGCAAGATCCAGTGTTTTGATTTTCTCAAAATGGTGAACATATGAAATGTTCATGCACTCCTCATTGTAGGTATACAGTGACCTTTTGTTGTAATAAATGGCCAAAGTATTTTAGTCCAATGAAATGAAAAACAGGTACATTCTTTTATAACATACTTAAATTAGAAAAAGAGCATGTATATTAAATGAATCCGTAAGTGTCTACCATAGTCTTACAATCTCTAATGTACATGAAAGATCCTCAGTATTTTTTAATTTTCATTTATTAAAATTTATCATCATGAAAAAATAATTTACATGTAACAGGGAGATTAGGAGTTGAATTATGAATGATAATTTCTCAGACTGGGCAATGAAATTGAGCTATATGGTATGCTCTAAGAGCAAGAATTGACAAATGGGACCTCATAAGGTTACAGAGTTTCTGTAAGGCAAAGGACACCATCAAGAGGACAGATCCGGCAACCAACAAATTGGGAAAAGATCTTCACCAATCCTACATCAGATAGAGGGCTAATATCCAATATATATATAAAGAACTCAAGAAGTTAGACTCCAGAAAACCGAACAACCCTATTAAAAATGGGGTACAGAGTTAAACAAAGAATTCTCACCTGAAGAACTTCGGATGGCGGAGAAGCATCTTAAAAAATGCTCAACTTCATTAGTCATTAGGGAAATGCAAATCAAAACAACCCTGAGATTTCATCTTACACCAGTCAGAATGGCTAAGATTAAAAATTCAGGAGACAGCAGGTGTTGGAGAGGGTGTGGAGAAAGAGGAACACTCCTCCACTGCTGGTGGGGTTGCAAATTGGTACAACCACTCTGGAAATCAGTCTGGCGGTTCCTCCGAAAACTGGGCACCTCATTTCCAGAAGATCCTGCTATACCACTCCTGGGCATATATCCAGAGGATTCCCCACCATGTAATAAGGATACATGCTCTACTATGTTCATAGCAGCCCTATTTATAATTGCCAGATGCTGGAAAGAACCCAGGTATCCCTCAACAGAAGAGTGGATGCAAAAAAATGTGGTATATCTACACAATGGAGTACTATTCAGCCATTAGAAACAATGAATTCATGAAATTCTTAGACAAATGGATGGAGCTAGAGAACATCATACTAAGTGAGGTAACCCAGACTCAAAAGGTGAATCATGGTATGCACTCACTAATAAGTGGTTATTAACCTAGAAAACTGGAATACCCAAAACATAATCCACACATCAAATGAGATACCAGAAGAAAGGAGGAGTGGCCCCTGGTTCTGGAAAGACTCAGTGAAACAGTATTCAGCAAAACCAGAATGGGGAAGTGGGAAGGGGTGGGAGGGAGGACAGGGGAAGAGAAGGGGGCTTACGGGACTTTCGGGGAGTGGGGGGCTAGAAAAGGGGAAATCATTTGAAATGTAAATAAATTATATCGAATAAAAAAAATTAAAAAAAAAAAAAAAGAAAAGAAATTGAGCTATATGGACAGTTACCTGTATAGTTTTTCAGTGATCAGATTTCCAGAATGAGCCAGAATCGTTGCTTCTCTGAAATAAGTTTGAGGAACAATGTGGAAACCTTATTTCCAGAGCTAGACCCGTGGAACATATCACTGTAGAATTCTATCTTTAGTAAAGAAAGATTTAATTGGGCTGACTCTAACCCTAACCATAACCCTAATGCTAACTAACGCTAACCCTAACCCTAACCCTAACCCTAACCCTAACCCTAACCCTAACCCTAACCCTAACCCTAACCCTAACCCTACAGTTTCAGAGGTTTCATCCATTATTGTTATGTTGGGAAGCAACAGTGTGCAGGCAGACATGGTGCTGGAGAAGGAACTGAGAGTTCTACCTATTAGATCTGTAGTCAGCAGGAGATTTTGTGTTACACTGGGCAAAGCTTGAGTAAAGGAGACTTCAAAATCTGCCTGGACAAGGCCATACCTCCTAATAGTGGTACTCCCTTTGGGTCAAGAATCCAAACACAGGAGTCTATGGCAGCCATACCTATTCAAACCATCACACCAATCTTGGTTAATGTTCTTGTGTTCATGGTGAGTCAAACACAACCTGGAAGAGAGTGGTTGGTAGAATAAATCTACTCATCTCAGGGCCAAAAATGAATGAGAAAACACAGCAAGAGACTAGAATCTCACATTACCTTTGAAGGCCTGTCCCTAATGTCCTAAGACTCCACAAATCTCCATTTTCTAAAAGCTCTATCCCCCTCCCAAATGTGTCACCAGGCTAGGAACCAAGCCCTTTGTGGGACATTCAGATCCAACTTATAGGAGCATTATGAATAAAGCTGTTAGAAACATTCTTGGGCATGATTTTATGTGGACATGTTTTTTGGCAATTTGATTGTGTATATATAGGAGCTGTTAGTTGTAATTTATGTTCATTTGTGACAAATGTATCATAATGTATTAAGGGTATTTTTAAAAACCTTTTCCAGAAGGAAGATTTCATTTTTGAAGAATTATAAATAAGATGTGCCTAGTAACTACAGACATCATAATTACCAAAGTTAATTATTCACTGTCTGTTGGAAAATTAATATTAATGGCATAAACAAACAGTAATTCAATCTCATGCAACCTGACGCAGAATAAGATGATATCCTAACATTAGTGCTCATTATTCACATTCGCATACTGGGATCCTCATACCAAGTATGAATGCAACATGAAGTGGAGATAACATATCTAGAGTTAGTTATATCCTTAAAGTCCAGACTTCTAAATAAAAATTAGATATTCAAAATAAACATTACTACATCCATGAAAATTAAAGTTTAATGTCAAATAAAATATAAAATATTTTGTTAGAGTTATAATGATTTAATATCCTAAAAAGAACTTATTTATATTATCACAGATTAAGTAAGTTCCAATATACATTATTTATAACCACAACCAAATGTTCCAGTTCAGATGAACATGTGGGTGCTGTCCCAGGAGTCCACATCCATAGCCTTGTGGATTGTAGATAATAAAAACAAAACAAAGCAAAACAAAGCCATAATATGTATTATGTGAATGCTCTAAAGTGGGATAGATTCAATTGATTTAAACATTAGGTTAAAAATTTTAACACTATTGAAATAACATAACCAGAATCAGGAATTAAAGTTTTTATTTTCTCTTTCTTTTGGCATATCATCAATGCCCCATTTTAAAATTGTTTTTAGTGGGCATATTTATGTTTTATATTTGTATTCAGTACTTGAACTAAAGCCAAAAATAATCCTAGGAATGCAACATGTCAAAATCAATCCCATCATTTCTGGTTAAGTGAATTCTTATCAATATTGCCATGTGACTACTTCAATCTCTTTTAATAAAATTATCTTTCTGTCTCAGAATTATTGTATCCCTTTTCCTCTTTAATTTAATAGTAAAGGGCAAATAGGCTGACATTTTGTCTAAGTAAGGACTAAATAAAACATTTAATATATGGCTTTGGTACATATCGATCTCCCACGCCCTTATTTTTATGAATTTATAACTAATCTTCATAGCATCACAATGAACTATTGACCCTAGATTAAAGCTAATCACGCTGTGTTTTCTTTGTCTAGCTCAGAATTATTTTTAAATATAATAAATATACAAACCCAGCTTCCAGCTCTGTTTCAGAGAATGGCTCTAGCGGTGTTTATGAGGATGATGAAGTTATTCCAAAATCTACTCTCATCATTTTGGGGATAAACACTATATCATCAACTCTTACACATATCCAAAATTACAATCACATATCTAAAAGACAACTATTGTTTAAAAAAAATCCTAAGAAAAGAGACAAACTTTTTTTTTTGTTCAACTGCTTTCTTTTTTTTTTTAACTTTTTTATTCGATATAATTTATTTACATTTCAAATGATTTCCCCTTTTCTAGCCCCCCACTCCCTGAAAGTCCCGTAAGCCCCTTTCTCTTCCCCTGTCCTCCCACCAACCCCTTCCCACTTCCCCGTTCTGGTTTTGCCGAATACTGCTTCACTGAGTCTTTCCAGAACCAGGGGCCACTCCTCCTTTCTTCTTGTACCTCATTTGATGTGTGGATTATATTTTGGGTATTCCAGTTTTCTAGGTTAATATCCACTTATTAGTGAGTGCATACCATGATTCACCTTTTGAGTCTGGGTTACCTTACTTAGCATGATGTTCTCTAGCTCCATCCATTTGCCTAAGAATTTCATGAATTCATTGTTTCTAATGGCTGAATAGTACTCCATTGTGTAGATATACCACATTTTTTGCATCCACTCTTCTGTTGAGGGATACCTGGGTTCTTTCCAGCATCTGGCAATTATAAATAGGGCTGCTATGAACATAGTAGAGCATGTATCCTTATTACATGGTGGGGAATCCTCTGGGTATATGCCCAGGAGTGGCATAGCAGGATCTTCTGGAAGTGAGGTGCCCAGTTTTCGGAGGAACCGCCAGACTGATTTCCAGAGTGGTTGTACCAATTTGCAACCCCACCAGCAGTGGAGGAGTGTTCCTCTTTCTCCACACCCTCTCCAACACCTGCTGTCTCCTGAATTTTTAATCTTAGCCATTCTGACTGGTGTAAGATGAAATCTCAGGGTTGTTTTGATTTGCATTTCCCTAATGACTAATGAAGTTGAGCATTTTTTAAGATGCTTCTCCGCCATCCGAAGTTCTTCAGGTGAGAATTCTTTGTTTAACTCTGTACCCCATTTTTTAATAGGGTTGTTCGGTTTTCTGGAGTCTAACTTCTTTATATATATTGGATATTAGCCCTCTATCTGATGTAGGATTGGTGAAGATCTTTTCCCAATTTGTTGGTTGCCGATTTGTCCTCTTGATGGTGTCCTTTGCCTTACAGAAACTTTGTAATTTTATGAGGTCCCATTTGTCAATTCTTGCTCTTAGAGCATACGCTATTGGTGTTCTGTTCAGAAACTTTCTCCCTGTACCGATGACCTCAAGGGTCTTCCCCAGTTTCTTTTCTATTAGCTTCAGAGTGTCTGGCTTTATGTGGAGGTCCTTGATCCATTTGGATTTGAGCTTAGTACAAGGAGACAAGGATGGATCAATTCGCATTCTTCTGCATGCTAACCTCCAGTTGAACCAGCACCATTTGTTGAAAAGGCTATCTTTTTTCCATTGGATGTTTTCAGCCTCTTTGTCGAGGATCAAGTGGCCATAGGTGTGTGGGTTCATTTCTGGATCTTCAATCCTGTAGACAAACTTTTATACTTTAGAATTATTTAGATTGTACTACATTACACCTCTATGCAAACTTTGAGGAAATGAAAAATGTTTTCCAAGTTGGGCCATTCTGTTTTACATTCTCACAAGCAATATAAGAGTGTTCCACATTCTCTGTACTCCCACAAGCACTTGGGATCGCATATCTATTGAATTTTAACCACCATTGTGGGTCTGGTCATAGCGCATAATTTTAACTCATTTTTATGACGACTACTGCAGTTGAATGCTGTTTCTTATGATATTTTCTGTAATCTTTTGCTAAGCATCTACTCAAATCTTTTGCTCATGTTGTTGTTGTACTGTTATTTACTGAATTGCCAGACTTTTTATTTATTATAGATAGCATGTCCTTATAAGATTCGTAAACATTTTTTCCAATTATGTGCATTGTCTTCTTACTAGATGACTTACTTTAAAGTACCATGTTTCTAATTTTGATATGATAAATTTACTTGTCTGGTGTTGGTACTTGCTTGAGCTTTATGTGGTATATATAAGAAACCATTCCCTAATCCAGTGTTAATATTCTATTATGTCTTTCTAATACTAATAAACTTTCATTTTTTTTTGCTTTTGTTTATGATCCGTTTGGAAAGAATGTCTCTCTGTGGTATGATGTAATCATCGAACTTGACTCCTTTGGATATCAATGCTGAGATATTTTAGAAAAGAAACAACAACAAAAAGAAACTGGCAAAGACACCTTTTTCCCTTAACTTTTTTTTTTGAGTCCTGTATAGCACCAACTGTTCAGAAATATAAACTATATATCTGAATCCTTCAAATTAAGCTTAAAAAAATAAAAGATTGCATTGTATGCTAACTTAAAAATAAATAAATGAAAGGAAGACTCATTTTAAAATACACTATTATTTTTCCAAGTTCTTTCCAAATAGTTTCAAGATATAGAAACTAAGTGTCATATACAAAATGGCCTTTCCTCATGCTTACAGTGACACCCTCTCATGTCCTGTGTCCTCATGAGCAGCAGTGTTGACACACATCCTTGTGATAGTCTGTTGAAGTGATCCAGGTACTTTCTACCAATCACTCAACTCTGAAGACATGCAAGTATAAACATTAAGTAGCAGGTACAAGAGCATGTGATTGTTGCTATAGTAGTAAGTGAACTCTCCTTTTGTGATGTCCTGATTATGAAGCTGGAATTCTAAAGATTGATTTCAGGGCTCTGTCCCTCATGGAGCAGTTTGCAAGACATGTCTGTTGCTGAAGATGTCCCATATGCTTTAGATTACGGACTCATTCCTGCAACTTCAAAGTCAGGAAGACTGAACACTTTCTCTTCTCTGAGGCCCTACTATGGGGACACTTGTGATAGGTTTCAAGCTGCACTGACGATGCTGAGGGAATCTGACCACTTAGGAACCTTAACTTTCACACAGACTGTATTCCTTCCAGAAGGTTCTTTCCATTGAACTATGCCTACCTCCACTGCTGAGCTGTTGGTTTGGCAGGTTTCGTCAAGCTGAGAAGGGGTGAGGAATAATGCGCCAAGGTAAGTTCTTCCTGAGATGGCTCTGCCTTCTTGAATAAGTGTTATCCAGTACCTTGCAAATCTTTGGTTAACTGTGAATTTTGAAATTTTAAAACCAGTGTTCTGAAAGCTTTTCTTAGAGGTTTCCAGAGGCCATTTTAAATGTTTGTATGTACAAGAGACACAATATCTGTAGACTGACTGTTCTGTGAAATTAAGGATAAACTTGAACATGTATGACTAATATACTTTAAAAACTCCAGTTGTCTACACGTAAACTTTTATGTTTTATTAAGAATATTATGTTGATAAAGTATTATTGCTATATATTTTAAGGTATGTTTTAATATAAATATGTTTAATGGATTTAAAATGTATTAGCTGTTCAATCACATGGTGCCAAACAAAAAGATACAATTTAATCATGCGGGATACATTGTGTGATTGATTTTCAAGTATTTTCTCCGAGATCTGGACTTCTACACATGATTATCTCTAGTTTCATAAAGAATTATGTCAGTGGCAGTAGACCTAAAATATGCATTGTTTAAGTTGCATTGTATGCTAACTTAAAAATAAATAAATGAAGACTCATTTTAATTTTATGCTCTATGACAATTTAAATGTTTTCTATGTCACAGGCTTTTAAAGAACAGTGGCAACACACAAGTCTATGAAACACTTGCTTTCCTTGAAGGCTTGGAGAGAATGTGGATCTTGATTGACATAGGCTTCAACCTGATGCATGTTTATTAATTCTGGAAGAACGTTAAGGTCATTACATGTTATCACACATACCAAAGTAGTTTATTTTTGGCATGGATTTAGAGATGATTCAGTGGGGGAAATGTATGAATACTCCTAATTCCATTCCCTTTATAAGGCAAATTTGGTGTTGTCATGTGAACATAATGGTAGGGGTACAAGGGAGCCTGAAGAAAAATAGCTGGTGCAGGAGGTGCATGGAGTGAAAGTGATGAGTGTGGAAGGAGGATGTGCATGAGGGCAGAGGGACGCGCCATATGTGTGTGTATGCATATGCGTGTGCCTGTGTGTGCACATGGACACGTATATGTATATGATGTATATATATGTATATTTATGTGCATGGGCATGTGTATGTATATGTATATGATATATATGTATAGACATGTATTTGTTTGAATGTATGCATATGTCTAAGTGTGTGTATCTATATGATGTGTATATGATGTGTACCTATATATATATACACACATTGTGTAGTAATAATAAGCAAAGGAAAAGCAGGTATGAACTTGAGAGTAAAGTGAACATGAAAGAAGTTTGGCAGTAGTTTGGAGGACCTGGAGAGATGAAAAGAGGATAGAATCCATTTCTATTAAAATTACATATTTTTTAAAAAGAAAAAAGAAAGATCTTCTCATGTCAGACTAGAAGCCTTAAAAAGGCACTGAATCCTGCCGGAACTAGAGTTTCCTAGAGTGGGATACAAGCCTCATTTAAAATGGCCTGAAGTCCTGCACCTTGCCTGGGCAGCACAGTGGCTGGTCCTGGAGACGTGGGTGTGAGAGAGCCAGCGTGTAAATCTTGAGAGCTTCAGAGTGGAAGAGTTGGCCCCATGCCTTTCCTGTGCAAATTGGGAAAGCTGGCGCTAGTGACGCAGGCACAGGAGGGCTGGTAGGCTGACAAATTCAGCTGCCATCCAGGCCCAGATCCAGGGCTTTGAATTGGCCAACCCCAATATCTACCCCATCTATGAACTGCTGGGGCAGAAGAAGGGGGCCAGTTCTGCAGATCCTAAGCTGCAGAATCTCCATGACACAGGGCAACGACAGGATAATCAAGAGGCGTCCAGTTGAGGATCCAGTATTGATGGTCGCACCAGAGGCCTGGGAACAAACTGATGGTTCATTTCAACAATCATTTGTGTGTGTGTGTGTGTGTGTGTGTGTCTGACAGAAGGACAAAAATGCTACAAGGCTTTGGTAGTGAGATGACAGAAAATATTTTCTTTTTTTTTATTCGATATATTTTTATTTACATTTCAAATGATTTCCCCTTTTCTAGCCCCCCACTCCCCGAAAGTCCCATAAGCCCCCTTCTCTCCCCCTGTCAACGATCATTTGTAAGGAAAGCTGTTTGGGCAAACGGGTATACTGGACAACTTTCACAGTGAGGTTTTTGCAGTTGTTTTCTTTTGTGGGATGGGGTGGGGCTGTCAAGGTAGAAGGCAGATATGAGGTAAGCAGAGGTGAGTTGGATTGATGAATAGTGTGAATTTCACAATGAATCAATAAAAAGAAAAGAAAAAAGAAAAACTAAACCAAAAACAAACAAAACACAGTAAAAAAAAAAAAAACTCTTCCTGGACATTTTTCTGTGATGTTACTAATAATTATGATTTTAATTTTTTAGGAGAACCTTACTTACACATAGTGTTATGTCATAGGTTTTTTTTTTTTTTTTTTAGCCATTTGTCACTGGGTAATTTAAATGGGATCCAGTTTTACTCGGTATTTTTGAATCCTTTCCCAAAATACGTTGGATATTTTCTTTGCGTATACTTCTAAAAGTAAAATTGTTGAGCTGAAAGATATTCTTTTTGGTCTATAATGTCTTAATAGTTTCCCAAAGGACTTTTCCAATTTTTTCTCATTTTCTGTGCTACTTTAGCAGACTTTATAGGAGTCATTCATTGGTTTTTATTTTGTTTAAGGGAGTAGACTGTTTTTAGTGACATTTTAGATTTGTGGTAAGATGGAGCAGAAAGCATACGGGCTTTTTGCTCTCCTGTTGTGACTTCTGGCATCCTTTCATTTCCTTTACTCTTAACATCTTAATTTTAGTGAAGTTTACTTGTAATTAGTGAATGAATATCGATACATAATTATCAAATGAAGTTTATCACTTATATTAGTGTTTTAAAAATGGCCAGGAATAGAACCTAGCCATAGGAAATGGGAGTGGCCAATTACAAGGACCTTTGCAACACAGTGTATTTGGAAAATGCCTGAGAATTGGATACCTTAGAGATCAGGGAGAGGCTTGGTCCTCTGTCTGGCTTACCATGCAGTCTATCAAGGTACCTATTAGGATGCATCGATGGGTAAAAGCTGATGCTGGTAGCCTGGAATAGCAGCTGGCTCAAGAGGAGGAACCCCACATGTGAGTCATGTGAGAAATGAGGTCATGTGCTCATTGACATGCTGACTGCTAAAAGCCTCACCCCTCTTTACTGAAGCATAAAGAGAAGTCATTTAAAAGATTACATCATCACCTAAAAGATGTGTCATTGCTGTGGCTCCTTTTGTGCCACTTATGTGAGGGAATATTCTAAATAAGTTTTCCTCTCAGGCAAATGTGGAAGAAAGTATGATATTGATTACAACCTTTGTGGCGCCTGGCTTTGGACAAAAGAAAATCTGAAGAGTATTATCTGGACATGGGAGACAAATGTTGAAAATGAAGAGAAAAGAAGTAACTTCAGCATAATCATGACTGAAAGAGGGCCATAGTCTGATCTTGGACTTGAAAGTGCCGCAGTGTGAACTTGTACATATATCTGTGCTGGCCTCCGCTGTAGTCAATTCAGAGGTCTCAGACGATGGATTAGACCTTCAAGACATCAATCAGTTCTTCAAAACTTAAATTACACTTTTGGCTTGGAATAATTTTCCAGATACCAATTCCCACAAACCCACAAGTATAACGATTGGTTTGTGATTTGTACAGCAAAGAGGACAGAGCTGTAGATGATAATATTGTATGAACTGGTCATTCCGATGCACCATTCACTTACTGCTGTGGTCTTGGGAGGTATACCTCCTTATGACTTGATATAGATTAAGCTTTTCTTCTAAAACTTGACTATATGACTATATTAATATAATACTCTGGGACACAAGAATCAATAAATGACAAAATACTGAAAATATTTTATAAAAAATATTAGTCTCATCAAAATAAAAAGTAACAAGGTCCCTCCATTCCCTTAAAAATGCAGTCACTTTGGTGACTTCATTTATACCTCCCACAAGGCAGGGTGATATCTTTAAATGTTCCTTTTCTTCATATACCCAGATTTTCCAAAATTAAAAGCCAAAATGACACACACTGGCTACATGAACACCATGTGTGATAAAATTAGAGCTTCATTTTGCTGAACAGGAATCTGTGAATTCTTCAGTCTACGAAGGGTCCAATAAACCTTTCATCTGCTGTTTTACAAGGCAACTTGTATAACTTCAGGCAAGAAAAATTCATTCACAGCTCAAAACTCATTAGTGTTTCGATTACCTTCCCTCTGCCTTAAATTATTTGCTGCTGCTGCCGTGCAACTGATTCTTATTAAAAACTCAATATGGGATGGGTCATACACTCTATAATTACAGTTTGTGAAGAATAAAAATCATCAGAAAGTCTCAGAAAATGTCATCCATTTATATACCAAGACATAGAAAGATTACCTTGAAGCAAGCAAAAGGTTTCTATTTGTGTGTACACACACACACACACACACACACACACACACACACACACATACACACACTCACACACACACATCCCTTCCTTCTCCCTGGAACTGTTGGCCACTGGCCCTCAAGGACAAAAGGAGTAGAGACAGGGACAGGGGTCAAGCTGTTGATGCTTGTGAATACATATGGACTGATTGACTTCCGGGATCAGTTTCATTGAGACACCTCAACTTTATTGGGGTGAAAAAGGCTATATATTGGGAGTAGGGTGGATATATGTTAGTTGGCTACAGTAGCAACCTGGGAATGTTTCATTTACATACAGAAGAATTCCAAGAATCAGATGGGCAGCTTCCAGTTGGGAGAGAGGAAGCTGAATCTGGCCACAGACTTCATGACTATTCTCAGAGGTTAGAGAGGTAGAGGTCAGAATTTGGAGCAAATAAGCTGAGAGCAGGGAGAGAACAGCCCAACTCCTCCTCTCCATTCTCTCAGGATGAGATCTTCACCACAGTTCCACTCTTGCTCCAGGCCAGCTCTCCAGTCTCAAGTCCCCACCTCTCTCTCTCTATTTCTGTCTTGCTCTGTTTCTCTCTGTGTAAATGTGTGTGTGTGTGTGTGTGTGTGTGAAATCATTTCTTTATGTGTATGCTTTTCTAGGTTTGAAATAAACCATAGAAACAGATAGCCAAGAAAATTTCCTACCCAGAGCAATCATTTATCATGCCTAGATACCATATGGGTTAGTTTAAAGCTTTGAGAAACTAAAACTTCCCAGCATTTGTTAAGTAAATTATTTTTTAAAGCATTTCAGATGTCACTTGAATAAAAGTGTTACATGGATGTATGTTATAATACTCGGGTAAATCTTACATTTAAACTGTTGAAACTGCACGATGATTGTTAATAATTTTGCATTTGTGTCAGATTATATGTGGGCCTGGAGCCATAGATATATGTACACATGGCAAAAGAAAAAATAAACAGGAATTGGCAGGTGTTGCTTGAGAATTAAGATCTGGCATCACGGATGGAGCATGACCCAGAGTGCTCATCTCATGCAAAGCCTTTGGAAGGACTCATTTTTCTGTTGTGAACTACTACTCTGTGTCAACCGAGACTCCCTTTTTTCTATGAACTCCACGATGGCTGAAACTTCTGGAAAATAGAAAATAAAGTCTTCTAGTTGAAGGAAGTTACAAGGGCTCTTTATAGTCACCAGCAAATGCTCTTCTGTTATAGACAGTCTTTAGGTTTCTATTTTGGTTCTCATGCCAAACATCATGTTCTTTCTCCATGGAGCTAAAACTCAGGAGGTGAGGAAGCAAAGACCAGGACTTCAAGGCCAGTCTTGACTGCACAGCTTGAGGCAAGTCTGCACTATGTGAGACCATCTCTCAAAAAAATTCTTTTTCACTCTAAAAGGCCTTTAAATCACCTAGACAGAAAAACCACGCTTCAGGAAAATTATGCAGTCTAAAGACTTTAGGAATAGAATAAAACCTGTCTGAAATATAAGTTGGCTCCTCGCCTTCTCATGGGCATGTTATTTACAAAGGTCCCTTTGTCCATGGCATCCTTCATACTCAACAGTGCCTTGTATCACTCTGTAATAAATTCTGTCTGCTCCTTATACTACAAACTGTTGTCTCATCAGAAGTCATTCAACCGAAATAACAGATCCAGACAGCAGAGCATAGTCCTGAGCAAAATTCTAAAATACATTTATAAAATGTGTGCCTTGTCTGCGTGGCATAGTTCATCAGGTAAAAGTGCTTTAGTTCTGTATGCCTAACAACCTAAATTGGATCCCTACGACACATGAGGGAAGGAGACAATTGCCCTCTACATGTGTAACATAGCACATATATATCCACTTCTCCCTGCCCTGAAATACAGACACATGCACACACACAAACACAAACACACACATGCGCGCACACACACACACATACACACACACACACATGCACACACATATGCACACACTTAAAATGAGAAAGTGTGCCTTTATGTAGAAAGGAAAAGACAAAATAGTCCCATACCTGGACTTTGTCCCACAACAAAATATTGACACAAAATTGTTTATCTCAAATAATGCATACAGGCTTTAAAGATGTCTTTATTGACATTTAACTTAAGCCATTGCTAATTTTCTGTCTTCATATAAATGGGCCTGGCTATTTTGATAATGTATATTCGTGGCATGCATCAGTTTACGTTACAGATTTGAAAGATAGGCAATTTCCATACATGTACCACACATCCGCCTTTAAGGAGTAAAGGGAATTTCAAATCACTGTGAGGTATTGACCATGTCAGAGAAACTCTTAGCAGAGATGGACCCACTGGTTCCTACCAAACTAATTAAAGTACTGGCCCTGAAGGTGAGGCTTTAGGAACATTAGCATTGGGCTTTCTGATACAGAAAGAAAAGTTCAGATGGTGGATGAAATAGGGTCAAGGTAACACTTAGGCATCTGTGGGTGTGATGTGTAAGGCTTGAGTAGGTTATTCACTTTGTTGAGAAGTGAGGACTGAAGGTGGATTCAGATTGCATAGCAGGGTAGTTAAAGAACCATGGAACTGTTATGTGGGGCTTCATGAATATCAAAAAGAAGTGATGGAGATCTGTCTCAATTGGTACCATGCTCGCTCGCCCACTTGCCATTATCCCTGGAATCAATTTTCCACACTGAATAAAGCTGGGTGTGATAGCACATGCCTAGGATCCTGGAATTTGGGAGGAAGAAATGTGAATCAGGGGTTTGTCATTTTTGATTACATTGGGAGTTCTAAGTCTGTCTGTGCTACATGAATCTATGCTGAAAAACAACACAACACCCAGAGAGTCAACCCAGTTTTCCTCAGAGAACACAAAACTTTGTAAATGTTTTGATTTCTGCTTTGGAAGTGGGAGGCATTTGGCCAGCATGGTCTATTCCATTCTTCACAAAATCCTGCAGTGCTCTCTATATACAGTCTGGCCTTCATCCTGTGGCCAGCAAGGTGCTACAGCTATTCCAACTCCTCGCCCTCCTTACGGTAAGCCTGCAAACTACGGGGTCAACTCCTGATCGTTACTTTCCAATTCTTTTTTTTTTTTTTAGTCCTTTTTATTTTATCTTATTTTATTTTTTTAATTTTTTTATTCCATATAATTTATTTACATTTCAAATGATTTCCCCTTTTCTAGCCCCCCACTCCCCGAAAGTCCTGTAAGCCCCCTTCTCTTCCCCTGTCCTCCCACCCACCCCTTCCCACTTCCCCGTTCTGGTTTTGCCGAATACTGCTTCACTGAGTCTTTCCAGAACCTGGGGCCACTCCTCCTTTCTCCTTGTACCTCATTTGATGTGTGAATTGTGTTTTGGGTATTCCAGTTTTCTAGGTTAATATCCACTTATTAGTGAGTGCATACCATGAGTCACCTTTTCAGTCTGGGTTACCTCACTTAGTATGATGTTCTCTAGCTCCATCCATTTGCCTAAGAATTTCATGAATTCATTGTTTCTAATGGCTGAATAGTACTCCATTGTGTAGATATACCACATTTTTTGCATCCACTCTTCTGTTGAGGGATACCTGGGTTCTTTCCAGCATCTGGCAATTATAAATAGGGCTGCTATGAACATAGTAGAGCATGTATCCTTATTACATGGTGGGGAATCCTCTGGGTATATGCCCAGGAGTGGTATAGCAGGATCTTCTGGAAGTGAGGTGCCCAGTTTTCGGAGGAACCGCCAGACTGATTTCCAGAGTGGTTGTACCAATTTGCAACCCCACCAGCAGTGGAGGAGTGTTCTTCTTTCTCCACACCCTCTCCAACACCTGCTGTCTCCTGAATTTTTAATCTTAGCCATTCTGACTGGTGTAAGGTGAAATCTCAGGGTTGTTTTGATTTGCATTTCCCTAATGACTAATGAAGTTGAGCATTTTTTAAGAAGCTTCTCCGCCATCCAAAGTTCTTCAGGTGAGAATTCTTTGTTTAACTCTGTACCCCATTTTTAATAGGGTTGTTTGGTTTTCTGGAGTCTAACTTCTTGAGTTCTTTATATATATTGGATATTAGCCCTCTATCTGATGTAGGATTGGTGAAGATCTTTTCCCAATTTGTTGGTTGCCGATTTGTCCTCTTGATGGTGTCCTTTGCCTTACAGAAACTTTGTAATTTTATGAGGTCCCATTTGTCAATTCTTGCTCTTAGAGCATACACTATTGGTGTTCTGTTCAGAAACTTTCTCCCTGTACCGATGTCCTCAAGGGTCTTCCCCAGTTTCTTTTCTATTAGCTTCAGAGTGTGTCCTTCATGTGTTCCTGTACCAGCATCATGACCAGTGATTTTAAATCCAAATCTTGTTTTACTGGTGTGATGGGGTATCCAGGAAATCAGTGGACATAGATGCAAATATCAACAACAGAATACAAGAGATAGAAGAAAGAAACTCAGATGCTGAAGATACCATAGAAACCATCGACTCAACAGTTAAAGAAAATGCAAAAAGCAAAAGCTTGTAACCCAAAATATCCATGTTTGGTAAGAGTCACCCCAAGATACTTTATACTGTTTGTGGCTATTGTGAAGGGGGTCATTTCCCTAATTTCTTTCTCAGCCTGTTTATCCTTTGAGTATAGGAAGGCCACTGATTTGCTTGTATTGATTTTATAACCTGCCACTTTGCTGAAGTTGTTTATCAGCTGTAGGAGCTTTCTAGTGGAGTTTTTTGGGTCACTTAGGTAGACTATCATGTCGTCTGCAAATAATGATAATTTGACTTCTTCCTTTCCAATTTGTATCCCTTTG
The DNA here is from genome assembly GCF_947179515.1 of Apodemus sylvaticus. Taxonomy (NCBI): domain Eukaryota; kingdom Metazoa; phylum Chordata; class Mammalia; order Rodentia; family Muridae; genus Apodemus; species Apodemus sylvaticus. The sequence goes on from NC_067478.1 coordinate 31,620,150, forward strand.
ACCTCCTTATGTTGTCGAATTGCCCGAGCTAGTACCTCAAGTACAATATTGAAAAGATAAGGAGAAAGGGGGCAGCCTTGTCTGGTCCCTGATTTCAGTGGGATTGCTTCAAGTTTCTCTCCATTTAGTTTGATGCTGGCTACTGGTTTGCTGTATATTGCTTTTACTATGTTTAGGTATGGGCCTTGAATTCCTGTTCTCTCCAAGACTTTAAGCATGAAAGGATGCTGAATTTTGTCAAATGCTTTTTCAGCATCCAATGAAATGACCATGTGGTTTTTTTCTTTGAGTTTGTTTATGTAGTGGATTGCATTGATGGATTTCCTTATATTGAACCAACCCTGCATTCCTGGGATAAAACAGCAACCAACAAATTGGCAGACCCAATTAACAGTCATAGCCCTAGGGGAACTTTGCTCAGACCTTGGCCTCCCAAGCTTTTGCCTGGACTCAGGGCCTGGGCGGCCAGGCTAACCTTGTGTGCGCCAGCCCGGTTGGGGGATCGGCTGCCCAGCGGAGTGATCAGAACACAGGGGAGGTCCAGGCAGCATACACAGTCGGCGCTCCCTGGGGGTGCACAAGGGCTCCATCTGGTCCACAGACACAATCTGGGGCAAGGCCTCAGGCGGGAGCCCTCAGCTCAACTCTCTCTGCTTCTGGATCCAGATCAGCCTGGGCGGTGGCACCACATCTCCAGGTCCTGCAAGAGGCTAGAGGGGCTTCCGGGAGGCCAGCTGGGAGAAGTCGGTGTGCTCCAGTGAATCCAGCTGGCCCCAGCGGGAGCCTTCAGGTATCTGCTTTGGGATCTGAACAGCCTGGGCAGCAGCACCCTGGGTCTGCCAGGTGACCAGGATGGTGGGCATGCGTGCTCGCGCTCCCCGAAAGCGCCGGGCAGCAACACCACATCTCCAGGTCCTGAAAGAGGCAAGAGGGGCTTCCGGGCGGCCAGCGGGGAGAAGTCAGTGTGCTCCAGTGAATCCAGCGGGCCCCAGCAGGAGCCTTCAGGTGTCTGCTTCGGGGTCTGAACAGCCTCGGCAACAGCACCCTGTCTATAGGCAGTGCAGGAGGTAAGCTGTGCACCAGAGGCCACCTGGGAAGGGGCAGCTTGCACTGGTGAGTCCAGCATTGACAAGACCAACTAACACCAGTGAGACCTAGATGGCAAAAGGCAAATGCAGGAACGTCACTAACAGAAATCAAGGCAATATAGCAACATCTGAACCCAATTCTCCTCTACCAACATGTCCTGGATACCCCATCACACCAGTAAAACAAGATTTGGATTTAAAATCACTGGTCATGATGCTGGTACAGGAACACATGAAGGACATACTTAAAGAAATTCAGGAGAAAATGGATCAAAAGTTAGAAGCCCTTGCAAGGGAAACACAAAAATCATTGAAAGAAATCCAGGAGAATACAAAAGCCAACAATGAGGAAACACAAAAAACACTTAAAGAAATACAGGAGAACTTTGGTCAACAGGCTGAGGTCATGAAAGAGGAAACACAAAAATCTCTTAAAGAATTACAGGAAAGCACAAACAAGCAAGTGAAGGAGCTAAGCAAAACCATCCAGGATCTAAAATCAGAAGTAGAAACAACTAAGAAAACTCAAAGGGAGACAACTTTGGAGATAGAAAGCCTTGGGAAGAAATCAGGGGACAGAGATGCAAATATCAACAACAGAATACAAGAGATAGAAGAAAGAATCTCAGATGCTGAAGATTCCATAGAAACCATGGACTCAACAGTTAAAGAAAATGCAAAATGCAAAAAGCTTGTAACCCAAAATATCCAGGAAATCCAGGACACAATGAGAAGACCAAACCTGAGGATTATAGGCATATAGATGAGAGTGAAGATTTACAACTTAAAGGGACAGCAAATATCTTCAAGAAAATTATGGAAGAAAACTTCCCTAACCTAAAGAGAGAGATGCCCATGAATATACAAGAAGCCTACAGAGCTCCAAACAGACTGGACCAGAACAGAAATACTTCCCGTCACATAATAATCAAAACACCAAATGTACTAAACAAAGAAAGAATATTAAAGGCAGTAAGAGAAAAAGGCCAAGTAACATATAAAGGAAGACCTATCAGAATCACAGCAGACTTTTCACCTGAGACTATGAAGGCTAGAAGGTCCTGGGCAAATCTCATGCAGACTCTAAGAGAACACAAATGCCAACCAAAACTACTATATCCAGCAAAACTCTCAATCACCATAGATGGAGAAACTAAGATATTTCATGACAAAACCAAGTTTACCCAATATCTATCCACAAACCCAGCCCTACAAAGGATAATAGGAGGAAAACACCAATACAAGGAGGGAAACTTCACCCTGGAAAAAGCAAGATAGTAACCTTTCATCAAACCCAAAAGAAGTTAAGCAATCAAATTTAAAAAATAACGTCAAAAATGATAGGAAGTAACAATCACTATTCCTTAATATCTCTTAACATCAATGGACTTAATGCTCCAATAAAAAGACACAGACTAACTGACTGGATATGTAAACAGGACCCTACATTTTGCTGCTTACAGGAAACACACCTCAGGGTCAAAGACAAACACTACCTTAGAGTAAAAGGCTGGAAGACAATTTTACTTTCCAATTCTTTTAGACAGCAACCTATCTGCATTTCAAAGCCATCCCCTGTGCGACTGTGTGACTATTCACTGGTTGGGAAGTGAATGTTTTCAGTAGGACTTTGTGGTGGTATGAATGCTGCTGGCCTTCATAGGCTCATATGTAATATGTAAAAGCCCTTTTCACAGTCTTTGTAAGATTTGGGAAGAACTGGGAGGTATGGCCTCATTAGAGAATGTGACCTTGTTGGAGGAGGTATGCCATCAAGTGGGTGTTGAGGTTTCAAAAGCCCAAGCCAAGCCCTGTTTTACTCTCTGTCCCCTGCTTGTGGACCACATGTAAGTTCTCAGATACTGCTCCAGAACTATGCCTGCATGCTGTCATGCTCTTTGCCATGATGGTCATGTATTCACCCTCTGAAACTGTAAACAGGCCTCCACTTAAATGCTTTCTTTAATAAGTTGCCTTGGGTTTAGTATCTCTTCAGACACTGAATCTAAACTTAATATTTTCTGCATTCATATCTGCCCATGTGTTGAATACAATGATTTTTGTTGATTATTGAGGTAGAATAACTTTACCATGTTGACATAGCACAAGCCAAAAACACTGCACCAACAGGTAAGCAGTCGATCTCCCATCTCCATTGTAGGTAAGTTTATGTGGAACATTTTACTACACATACACAGAAAGCAGGCAGCTGATAAATTTAACTGTGGGACAGAGGGGGTTCAATCAGTCAGAGCATGGTGGCTGGTTGTCTAAGGTTAGCATTCTAGGTCTCCCTTCATCTCTTAGACTAAGCATCCTGTGCAAGACTGGTGTTGTAGTGACTTGCAGTGTGTTTTGGATTTTATCCTCCCTGCTCCACGGCATTCACATTTTCACGAGTTAAAGCCAAGGAAGGAATGTCAGTGTAGCTGCACAGGAAGCTCACTCTCCCTCTAAAGGAGAATTAGTGTCTGCCCCAGGATTCAGAGTGAATTTGATGTAAATGTAAAACCAAAGAACAGAAATCCTACCCATCCAAAATTTTCTGTATTGGCCTAAGCCAATTCCTGTCTTCTGAAATCATTGCTGTTCACAATGAAGATGACCATCTCCTGTTTTATACTATGATTTTAGTTTGAGAAATTGCTCATACATTAGATCATCACAGTCCTTATGTAGACCTTAAAACTTGAGACCATTACTAATTAAAAATTTCAGTACTAACCACTCTGGAAATCAGTCTGGCGGTTCCTCAGAAAACTGGGCACCTCACTTCCAGAAGATCCTGCTATACCACTCCTGGGCATATACCCAGAGGATTCCCCAGCATGTAATAAGGATATCTGCTCCACTATGTTCATAGTAGCCGTATTTATAATAGCCAGAAGCTGAAAAGAACACAGGTATCCCTCAACAGAAGAATGGATGCAAAAAATGTGGTATATATACTCAATGGAGTACTAGTCAGCCATTAGAAACAATGAATTCATGAAATTCTTAGGCAAATGGATGGAGCTGGAGAACATCATACTAAGTGAGGTAACCCAGTCTCAAAAGATCAATCATGGTATGCACTCACTAATAAGTGAATATTAACCTAGAAAACTGGAATACCCAAGACATAATCCACACATCAAATGAGGTACAAGAAGAAGGGAGGAATGGCCCCTTGTTCTGGAAAGACTCAGTGTAGCAGTATAGGGCAAAACCAGAACAGGGAAGTGGGAAGAGGTGGGTGGGAGAACAGGGGAAGGGAAGAAGGTGTATGGGACTTTTGGGGAGTAGGGGGCCAGAAAAGGGGAAATCACTTGAAATGTAAATTAAAAATATATTGAATAAAAAAAAAAGCAAAATAAATAAATAAATAAATAAATAAATAAATAGGTTGAGGTTTGATAAATGTGTGTGAATTCCCCTGATTAAAGAATTCTGTTATGGAATAAAGCAAAGGATGGTAGTAAGATGGATGATGAAAAAAAATTTCAGTACTGACAATTAGTACATTGAGGCACAAGGACCACCATGGAACTTGGAAGCTACAGAATAGTAAAGGATAACCCTTTGGTGAAGTGTTTTTTTTTTTTTTTTTTTTTTTTTTTTTAATGGCAGGACCAGGACTGGAACAGGAAAGTTTCAAACGCTTATGTTCATTTTCCCAAATAAAAAGGGGAGGGGAGTGAGGGGCAATGAGTTGGGGAGAGTGTTGGTGGATGGGTAACTGGGGAGGGGAATATCAGTTGAAATGTAAACAAATAAAATGATTAATTAAAAAAGAAGGGAATATTCATTGCAATATGTAAAAGCATCTATAAGCTGGTGAGATAGGAAACAAATTATAATAACTGGGAAATCCAATCACACATCCATGGAGTTACATATTCTAGTTTAATTCGAGAGAGGTGATGTCAATGAAAGACCATGCTTCCTTTCAGTTTCAATCATTGTTCCTGCTTTATAATTTCTGAGGACACATATGTACATTGATTCATTACCATAATCATAGTTTTGGTCTCTGGCCTCTACTGCTTTCAAAGAACATGAAGTCCTAGAACAGAAGAAAAATAGCAAAGTCAATTTCCAGCAATAAAAGTGTAGCCTCATGTAGTGGTTTAAATATGCTTGACCTAGGAGGTGTGGCCTTGTTGGAGAGGTGTGGTCTCATTGGAGGAAGGGCTCCACTGTGGGTTTGGGTTTTGAGACCCTCCTCCTAGTTGCCTAGAAGCCAGTCTTTTTTGTTTTCCCTTCAGAATAAAATGTAGAACTCTAGCTTCTCCAGCGCCATGTTTGACTGCATGCTTCCATGCTTCTTGCTGTGATGATAATGGATTGAAACTTTGAACCTATAAGCTAGTCTCAATTAAATACTGTCCTTTATTAGAGTTGTCTTGGCCATGGTCACTTTCATCAATGAAACCTCACTTTTCAAGTTATGAAAATTCAGGAAGCTCAGGAGTGAGAGGCGATAGAGTTTTGAGCTGGAAGTCACAGTGGTCTACACAGTGAGAACCTTCTCAAAGCAAACAAAAGACATCAAACAATAACCAAAAAAACAGGCCCTTCCCCCCAAAAAAAGCTCAAAAAGGGAAATGGGGTGTATGTACTACAAATGAGATACTGTACATTCATAACAATAAAACTTTTTAATAAACAACAGAATGTATTGACCTGGAACATAGTATGTAACTTGAATTAAGCCAGGGGGAAAAATACAATGTAGTACTCTCTCACATGTGGAAGACAATAATGTTGAGCTCATAATTCTAAGTAAGGAAAATAGAATTGTAGTTGAGCCTGAGGATGGAAGTTGGGTGGAGAGAGTGAGAATTGTATCAACAGCTCTAAAGATTTATGAATGCAATTCTCACACTGTGACTGGAATTATACCACTGCATGTATATTTCAAAATTGCCAGAAAAGTAAATTATAAATGTTTACACTACAAAAATAAATCCTTCAGTCTATGGATATGTCAGTTAGTTGTATGTGATTATCTCATAACATATGCTTGTATCAAGATATCATGTGAAACCCCATGAATGTATATACAGAATATTTGTCAATTGAGGTGAATATAATTCAATATTGCTTGCAATATTGAAGCTTTAATTAAAAGGTTAGTTATCACATCTCAAATTTGCAAGACTAGCATCCCTAAATCCTAGCATTTCCTAAGTTTGCTTTGTAATTAGCAGCATGACTGTGTTTGGTTGACCTATGATTTCATTTCCTAGATCTCTTATTTTGCGTTCATTATTGAAAAGCAAATATTAAGAAAAATATGACCTGAATGCAATAGATATTTGCAGTTATAGTACTTGGGAGACTCAGGCAGGAGGATTGTGATGACTTAAAGGGCAGTTTAGACTATAGAGGGATACTGGTTCTCAAGAAAAAAATATAAAAAATAAAAGCCAAGATGAAGGACCATTGTGTCTTAGTTAGGGTTACCATTACTAGGATAAAATATCATGATCTAAAATAACTTGAAGAAGAAAGGGTTTATTTTAGTTCATAAACTGAAAGAAACATCATAGACCATCACTGAGGAAAATCAGGTACTCAAACACACCAGGGAGCTGTAGGCAGAAGCTGCTGCAGAGGCCGTGGAGGAGTGCTGCTTACTAGCTTGCTTCTCATGGCTTATTCTGCCCTCTTATAGAAGCCAGGGTGATCAGTTCAGGAGTGGCACTGTTCCCAGCGATCTGGGCCCTCCCACATTATTCAACAATCTATAACACAGACTGAAGCTAACCAGAGGTCAGCTAGTGGGGGCATTTTCGCAGTGGAAGGTCCCTCTTCCAAAATGACTCTAGCCTGTGTCAAATTGACAAAAAAATTAGCCAGCATCCCATGGCATGTTTCTTCTGAGATATATCAATTTCATTAAACTTGTTCATTGCCATGATACCAATGCTGCATCAATTTTCAATAATTTGTTTTAGCGCCGAATGGCCAGACAGTGTGCACATTTCCTTGAATGCCACAGGAAGATTTGACTAAGTTAGTTAAATGAGTCCACAAACTCCATTAAATTAATAACTCCAAAAATATCTCTGCTCCTTCATTTTATTTTCATTTTTATTAATGTTTTCATTGTTGAAGGACCCGCATCCTTTAGTTGTATACACTTTTAGTCCGTTATTTTTTTTTAATTTTTGTTTTGTTTTGTTTTTTCAGATTTTATTCCCCATACAATGCACTGTGCTGCTCTAAGTCCTGGAGCACAAAGGAAGAATATTTGGATATTGGAGGACTTGAATTGCCCAGGTATTTCTAATGTACAAGTAATGTTGGAAACCACACATCTCTCCCTGTAGACTTCAGCTTTGAGGTTATGAAAGAATTTTCTGGGTGTTCAACAAACTTCTGGTTCTGAGCTTGGAATGTAAAGTCGGGCTTTAAAAAACATCTAGGGCCACTGCTTCATCCCAAATACTTCCTGTAGATCTAGGGTCTTTATTGAATACATGGTTAACTGATTATTATACCTCGCTATATTCAATGACTTAATTAAAAATTATGTTAAGATAAAAATATTTACATTTCAGCAAGTTTTATTACATACAAGTATTAATTCTCCAAAGTCTCAATATAACTTTTTGCTTTGTAAAGTCAGAACCTCTCAACAGATGAGCTTTGTGTCTTTGCATTTGAAACTGCATGGATTCTTTGGATAGAAACTATGTCCCCTGTGAATCCAAAGTATTGGAAGGATCTGAAATAACCTCAGAGTTAAGACTCAATGTCACCTCATCATCAAACCTGGGAATTGAAAACATTTTTTTCCTTGATTAGTTTTCTTTGTCTTGTTTTAACTTTAAGAATTTCATACATGTATACAATGCAATATGATTATATTCAGTCCAGAACTCCCTTACTAAGGAGGAGATCTTTAAGTGTACAGTTTTCCAAGTTGTTTCCAGATGTGTCTGGAGACTCCATCCAAAATCAGAATCACAGAGAGCAGACTTACTATGAGGAAACAAGCACCAAGCATCACAGCCTTTATCTTTACATCGAGGTCTAAAGGGAACTGGATCCCAAAACTGTCTACATCTGTCAGTATCTCCTTCAGAAAACCAGACCAGTGCTTGGAAATCCTGCCAACCACAAATGCTTCATCAAGAGACTTTATCTAAATGGGAAACAAAATGAATGAACAAGAGGAGGAGATTTAAAAGTTCTAGAAAAATAACAGTGAATATGATTTGAATAACTGGAGGCAAAGACACATTCAGATTGTGCCCTCATGTGACTAAACATTGAAAAGATTGCTAAATAAACTATGAATTTTGGGCTTTGTATATGAAAATTTCACAGTTTCCTTGGTGTCCTCTTCTGTTTCCTAAAAGTAAACTGTAGGCTAGCTTAAGTTCTGTTACTGTTTCTAAAAATAGAATAAGTTTACACACATCTAGATGCCTTCTCATGTACTTGATCTATTTTTACACATCCAAGTATATAATGTCTTTATAGTACATACTCCCCCACACACTTGCTCAGAACATTATACATACATGCCTTGTAAGATCTCTTGTATTTTCTTTTAATTGCCTGTATTTTCTTAGAACTGCCTGTGTCTGTGACTAGTATTGTACGTCAATGGAGATAAGGCTTTATGTACATGTAACCGGATTCTAAGAGAGGAAGGACAATCTGCATAGTTCCCAAGGGCCACAGACATTGGAACAGAGTGAATATGAGACAAGAATTCATGATAATGGAGGTAGAGATCTGAAGGCTTATCAGGAAGGGATAGCCCTCATCAGCTGCAGAGTGGTTTTTCCCCTAAGGTAAGCCTAATTTTATCAGATTTTCTCATCTTTAAAGAAAATCAGCAAGTCAAATGACAAAAATTCCCTTAGCTTTAAAATTCCTACAGGAAATAAACATAGAAACATGTTTCCCAATAAACTAATTCAATATAAGAATAACAAGGAGATCACAGTGAAGCATGATTGGATGGTAAGCACTAGACTTGTATTAACTCTTTTTCTTTTAGAAAAGATCCACTTATTTCTATTTTATGTACATAGGTGTTCTGTTTGCATATTGGTCTGTGCAGCATGTGTGTGCAGTGCCTAAGGACCACTGTACCCTTAAACTGTAAGCTATTAGAAATGCTTCTTTTAATGCTTCTCGTTTGGGTATTGGTCATAGCAATGAGAAGAAGAGCCAACAGAGAAATTGTGGCTCATTTTAAGATGACCACACCTTTTCCTTGCATTGAACTACAAAATGTTTCCCTGATCATGTTATTTCTTTTTTAAAATATCTGTATCGAAATCCCCATTTAATACAACTTTAGGTTTGTGTAACATATATTCTATCTATAAGAAAAGAAAATCCTCAGAAAACATAATCTGTTCTTTGAAGGTACCTGTTACCTCAAAATCTATGTTTCCTCCAAAGCTGCACATGATGATTGGACCGATAATCTTTAGAACAGCCTGTTTCGCCTCATTCTGAACTGTAAACTTTGGCCGACATGGGTGCCAGGTTTGGGTAACATAGCCGATTGGCACACCAGGAGGAGCTTGGACTTCTATCTACATGTGAAAAAAGAACATTGGTAAATGTTTATTATCGTGCTATCTATTTGTGGCTTCATTTACTTAGAATAACAGACAGTGCTCCAATCTACAATACCCTTTAATTAGATCAATGCTATTTCTTCCCTTAATTCATAGCCATAACTATAGCAAAGAAGGGTGAATTAACTTGCATCAGATTCTTCAGCTAATGCATAGAAGGGGATAATTGAAATTTGATAGCTTGCATATTTCATTAATATTTTAATTTATAAAAACTCTCTAAATTAATAACAAACTTTCCTTCCTTAAACTTGTTTATAAACAGTAGCTTATGTTTATGAACAGAACTCTGATCACTGGTACATTTTCAGCTATTAGTTCTAATAATGTATAAGAAAAAGACTTTGGACACTGGACTCATGGCCCTGCTATTTATTTACTGTGAGGCTCACATGGGATCATTTCTGACAGTCAAGTTTCATGACCATGTTATACTGCTACTCAATTGTAGTACTTTCATCATCCAACACACAGACATATTCTCCTCAGATATTGCTATGCATGTAAGATTACACCTGGCCTAAAGGCATGGAAAACAAAAGAATTCTTTACAAATAATCTTACTCTTTCTAAGTAAAGTACAGTATTAAACTCCAAATATCTGTTTTCATGTTACCTCTGTTTGAGATGGGCTTTATGGACATTGCTTCTAGAATGAGTAGGGTAGGCAGGCAGACATGGTCTAGGCAAGTGAAATCCAGGCAAAGGCAACCTTCCCTATAATGTCTCTATGTCCTGGTGCCTGCTCTGAAAGACACATTTGCAATAAATAGGCCACCAAGTGATATGAAACAGGCAGGTGGACTTTAGCTGAGGGCAGATCCATCTGAGCAATGTTTATTACAGAGAATACAACCTGCTGTGTTTATTGAAATAGAGGAAATAAAAAAAATGGGTGATGTTTTTCTGCTTAGTTTTCTGATGCCACTTAGTGGAATATACAAATCATTAGATACATTATGAGATGAATACATATTTTATTCTCCTAACGCTTCTGTTAAGGCATTCTCTCTCTTTCTTTTTTAAGGCATTCTCTTTCTAGAACAGTATTCTAGAAAGACATCCTCAGGCATGTGGCTCCATTAGTTTGGGCCATATCTGTCATGATCATTTCTGACTAGAGATTTTGTCAAAAGGCTTTCACTTGAACATTAGAAACTGTTGTTTGAGCTGTTACTCATCCATAGAGGAGACATTACCCAAGAGCATGAGCTAAGTCCTTTATATTCCTTCCTACATACTTGAGTGAAGGACAAAATATTGCTCATGGATTATATTTTTAAATGTCAATAACTTGGCAAAAATTCTTGATAAACTTATCTTGCAAACTGTCTTGGTAAGAATTTACAGACCTTCTGGAGGCAGCATGGGCAGAAACAAGAATCACATCTTAGTGGTCGTTGTAAAGTTATGACTTCATGACCTGAGTTATCAAGGACCCTCATGGAGAAAGGTCTATTATCTCCACAGCAATTGCGTGTTAAAAAATTAGAGTCTTCTACGGCATAGTAAACCTTCTGCCCCAGTTTGTCCTCGATTTTGTATTGGTTAGCAGTTTCAAAACCTAAAATGGCTAAAAGAAAAAAAAATGGAGTTCATAATCAACAGCACATTAAAATCCTCTACATATCCTAGATAACCTAAGTTTAGCTGATATTCTAAGAAGCACAAGGAAAGGATAAAAAGAAGGTATATATAGATAATCAAGTCTGAGGGAAAGAAAGGCAAAAAAGGGAGGAGAGGCTAGCAAACTAAGAAAAAATTGAGTACCTATGGAAGACATGGAAAATAAATAAAAGAGGCTGTTTCCTTTTTTTTTTTTTTTTTTGATACATCTATGATCTAACTCAGGAAGGGGTGGAGAAAGCAGTGCCGGACATGTGAATAAATAGCCACTTCTCTAGTGTAGTTTCCATGTGTTATAGAGAGGCTACATAATGGGTGATGCTTTACAATTTATGTAAATTACTGTGGCAAACCAGTTGGGCTGAGATTCTGTTTTATAAACCCTGTTTTCTTTTGCACTATATTTGAACAATGCAGGGACTTATTCATGTGGAAAATGGGAGAGATTGAAAATGGAAGGTGAGTTAAAAGATTGTACTGAGCCCCGGGTACCTTGGGAGGAGTGGAGGTGGGCCCTGGACAACCAGTGTGTATAAGACTTGTGCCTGACAACTCAGCTCAGATTACAGCCACCATGTCACAGCGCCCTGCCAGGATATCATAGTATCATAGGCATTCCAAATGAACTTTGTCTTACTGGTGTTCCTTTTATGCTAAAAACAGAGAGAGGTGACAAATGCAGATTGTGAAATGTCATCTTACCAAAAGTTATTGTTGGGGATCTTCTCTCATTTTGAAACAGAGTCAATTCATAGTCACATTTGCCCATAGAAAAACATCTTTCAGAAGTAGGAGCACTGTGGATCCATTTTTAATCTTTGAGGAGACTTGAGAAGTCTTAGAAGCAGTCTCTTAAAGATTGGCATGGTATCAACACCCACCACAAATACTTTTGCAAAGATTTTAACAATTAAAGATTAAAAATAAATTGAAAATTATTTTTTAAATTGAGAGGGCATCCATAATTCAAATAGCAGTTCAATTATGTACCTCAGTCTTTATTTTTTTAAAAAATATTTTTATTTTCTATATTCTTTGTTTATATTCCAAATGATTTCCCCTTTCCCGGATCCTCCCACCCCATATGTCCCATAAACCTTCTTCTCTCCATCCATTCTCCAATCACCTCCCTCCTTTTTCTCTGTCCTTATATTCCCCTCCAATGCTAGATTAATCCTTTCCAGGATCAAGACCCTCTCCATACTTCTTCATGGGTGTCATTTGTTATGCGATTTGTGCCTTGGGTATTAAGGACTTCTGGGCTAATTAATATCTACTTATCAGAGATTGCATTCCATGTGTATTCTTTTGTGATTGGGTTACGTCACTTAGGATGATATTTTCCAGATCAAACCATTTGCCTAAAAATTTTGTGAATTCATTGTTTCTAATTGCTGAGTAGTATTCCATTGTGTAAATAGTCTTTATTTTTAACCTACAAAGTGAGAGCAACAAGGCTTACACAGCCTCTAGTTTCCTTCAAGTTCTTTGGAAAACTAAAACTAAGAAAATGAAGGAATCTGTACTATGGCTAAAGATACTTCAGTGGTTGCATAATTGCATTGTATGCATGTGACTGGAAATTTTAGTCTTGGACATGCAGGAAAAAAATCTATAGAGTTATATCTATAGCATCCATTTATTTTCCAATAAGATAAAGGTAAAAGACGCTGGTCATAAACTCAGGTGCTGAAAATGTATAAAGTAATATTCATATTTTATATTATTTACAATATTAAAAATATGTCCATTTAAGAAAATTCAGAGGGTCAGGAATTTGAAAGGAGGTGTGTAGCAGTGGGGGGAGGGGGAACTACCAGTAATCACTAAAATGTCCCAGATGCCAGGTACCCAAGAGTTTTCCAGGACCCAACAGGAAGGACATTAGCCGAAATAACCAACAACGGGGGAGGTAGAACCTGTAGAGACCATATCCAGTGGATAGGCATGGTCCCCAGTTGAGCGATAGGGTCACCCACCCACCTCAAAAATATTAATTCAGAATTCTTCCTGTCAAAGGGAAATTCAGGGACAAAGAGTGGAGTAGAAACTGAAAAAAGGCCATCCAGAAACTGTTCCACCTGGGGATGCATCTCATCTGCAGACACCAAATCAAGACACTATTACTGATGTCAAGAAATGTTTGCTGACAGGAGCCTTGAAGAACTGTCCCGTGAGCCTCTGTTAGAGCCTGACCAATACAAATGTTCGCAGCCAAACATTGGACAGAGCTCAGGGACCCCAGTGGAGAAGTTAGGACAAGGACTGAAGGAGTTGAAGAGGATTGCAACACCATAGGAAGAATAACAATATCAATCAACAGACCTGCCCCCCTCCCAGAGCGCCAAGGGACTAAACCACCAACCAAGGAGTAAACATGAGGGCACCCATGACTCCAGATGGATATGTAGCAGAGGATGGCCTTATTTGACATCAATGGGAGGGCCAGAGGGGATGCCCTTAGTCCTGTGGAGACTCGATGCCCCAGTGGAAGGGAATACTAGGGCAGTGAGGCAAGAGTGGGTAGGTGGGTGGGTGGGTGAGGGAGCACCATCATAGAAGCATAGGGGAGGGAAGGTGGGATAACGGGTTAGCAGAGGGGAAACCAGGAAGCAGGATAACATTTGAAATGTAAATAAAATAACCAATAAAAAAGAAAAACTAAGTCTAGCGATGATTATGAATTTAAAAGATATACTCTCGACGATATCAATTAGGTCTTTGTCATGTTCTGATCAAGAGCGGATGCTGCAATTCATATATCCTCCTATGACCTGCCTCTTGTGGCAGCTATCATGATGCTCTGGGAGCTTCTTCAGTTCCAATTTGCACCTGGAGACATTGGACCTAGGGTGACATCTATAGGCACCCGGCCTATATTCTGCTCAGCAACTCTAATACATCAGGGCCCTGTGCTGAGCTAGGAAGTGCCGAAGAAAACAGGTTCATGGTGAGGGCATTTACGGAGTTTTACAGAAACTCTCCACCCCAATTCTAAAGGATCATACCCTGTGCAACCTGAACCATTACCTGAGGTTTTGTGGAAATCTTATACTTGTCATAGCTTGGCAGAAAGCAGCTAAGAAACCTGGTAGGGTGTGGTAAAACATACAGTGATTTGCAGAGATGGGAGAAAAGGTAAGTTTTGGGTATTGTCTGTCAAATTAGTGTCTATGACGAGGATGGCTGGCCATCACAGTATTACAAAGAGATCTCTAAGTGGCAGAAATGAAAATATCCAGAGAAAAACTACGTGTTTAAAGACTATAAGGAAAGACATTGTAAGACATCAAGTTTTGCATCCTGCATCATGCAGAATGCTGCAGTCGGGGTGTTCAGCATGCCTTTACTTTTGTTGTCTCTCTAGCAATATGATGAAAACAGCAAATACACACCTTCCACAAACTCAAACTGCTGATGAATCAGAATATGATCTATCTGTCACAGTGAGAAAAAAAAGAATTTCAGATATTTCATTCAACCAAATTGGAACTTCATATTTTTCATTATTTAATATCATTTATAACTAGTTACCAATGCTTATCAGTATCAAATTCTCATTATTGTTGAATAGAACTATATTTAACAACTTCTTACCATTTAGAAAATATAGCTACTGGATGAATTTACTGTTAATGTGGAGAAACGAGGTCAGTTTGACTTAATCTCAGGTATCTATAGAGATTAGAAAGCAAAGTTATTGCTACATGATTTTTATGAAATGTGAAAACATTTTTATTCATTCAGAGAGACGTTTCTGTGTATGTGAAAATGATTCGTGACATCACTGTGATAACTGAGGGCTTCTAGGCATCTTAGAATTTCTGGGCTTTTGCTGTGGTAGTTTTTGTTGGTTTGGTTGGTTTTGAGACAAGGCTTTCTTATGCAGTCTGTGAGAGCATTACACTTCTGAGTTCCTTGCTTTGGTCTCCTTATAGAGCTGACAACAGAGGCATGGGTCATCATTCTCTGCATGACCTTGACTGTTAAAAAATGTTTCAAGGTATTTTTCAGAAATATAAACAAGTATATATTCATAAGATAGTTCCTTTACTGAACTCCAAATGGTCTTTTTGAAAAACACTAGTGTAAAGAGTCTTGTTTATGCCTATCTAATTTATGAAACAAAACAAGTATCAATAGTGTTATGTTAAACTACATGCAGTACTACAAGACTCAGACTTTTTTTTCTCTTACTGTTGGCATTCTGAAATATCTTCTGTGGGATTGCAAACTGGTACAACCACTCTGGAAATCAATCTGGAGGTTCCTCAGAATATTGGAAATAGATCTACCTAAAGACCCAGCAATACCACTCTTAGCAATATACCCAAAAGGTGCCCCACCATGCCACAGGGTCACGTGTTTCATTATGTTCATAGTGGCCTTATTTGTGATAGCCAGAAGCTGGAAACAACCCAAATGTCCCACGACAGAAGAATGGATACAGGAAATGTGGTTCATTTACACAATGGAATACTACTCAGTTATTAAGAACGAGGATATCCTGAGTTTTGAAGCCAAATGGATGGGGCTAGAAAATATCATACTGAGTAAGGTAACTCAGACCCAAAAGGACATGCAAGGCATGTACTCACTAATAAGTGGATATTAGTAAAAATAAAAAAAAGAGGAAAATAGAGAATACCCAAGATACAGTCCACAGAACTAAAAATGGTCAATAAGCTAAAGGGCCCAGGTGGAAAGTGGGCGGTGGTAGGGAGGAGGGGAACCTGATCTGGTTTGGGGTGAGAGAAAAAGACTGAAGTTCTGAGGGCCAGCAGAAAGAATGCAAACAGGCAACCTCAGGAGATAGGAGGTTGGGGGTACCCTCCAGAATGCACCAGAGACCTGGGAGGTTAGAGACTCTCAGAACTCAAAAGGAGGCATCTTAGATGAAATTCCCTACAGTAGGGAGAGGGAATTTATAGAGCCCACCTCCAGCAGGAAGCATCGAGGGAGGGGATTGCCATCCCACAGTCAAAATCCATATTTGATCCTGTCTGAAAGAACTGCAGGAATGGAAATGGAGAGGAGCCTGATTAAAAGAACAGGCCCAAAGTGGGATCCAGGTCAAGGGGAGGCCCCAAGACCTGACACTATTACTGAGGCTATGGAGTACTCACAAAAAGGGATCTATCATGCCTGTACTCCAGAAGACCCAACAAGCAGCTGAAAGAGTCAGATGCAGCTATTTTCACCCAACCAGTGGAAAGAAGCTGCTGGCCCCTGTGGTTGGATGAGAGAAAGGCTAGAAGAAGCCGAGGAGGAGGGCGACCCTGTAGGAGGACCAGCAGTCTCAATTAAACTGGACCCCTGAGATCTCTCAGACACTGAACCATCAACCAGGTAGCATACACCAGCTGATATGAGGCCCCCAACACACATACATCAGAGGGCTGCTGGGTCTGGGTTCAGTCAGAGAAGATGCACCTAACCATTAAGAGACTAGAGGCCTCAGGAAGTTTAGAGGTCTGTTTGGGTAGGGGGTGGCAAGTGGGGACATCTTTGTAGAAACTGGGTGGGAGGAGGTATGGGATGTGGAACAGCCAGGGGGTGGATGGGTGTGTGTGGGGGGAATAAAATCTGGAGTGTAAATAAATAAATAAATAAATAAGATTTAGTTTCATGAGAGATTGTAGGTTATTTGGCAGTTTTACTTTCTGTGCTACCAGAATCCTATTTAAAAAGTCCTCTGGGGCTGGAAAGATGGCTCAAGGCTTAAGAGCACTGACTGCTCTTCTGAAGGTCCTGAGTTCAAATACTAGCAACCATATGGTGGCTCACAACCATCTGTAATGAGATCTGATGCCCTCTTCTGCGGTGTCTGAGGACAGCTACAATGTACTTACATATAATTAATTAATTAATTAGTTAATTAATTAATTTTTAAAAATAAAATAAAACAAGAAATGCCGTGTAGTGGTGGCACTTGCCTTTAATCCCAGAACCTGGGAGGTAGAGGCAGGTGGATTTCTGAGTACGAGGCCAGCCTGGTTTACAGAGTGAGTTCCAGGTTAGCCAGGGTTACACAGAGAAACCCTGTCTCAAAAATCCAAAAAAAAAAAAAATAGATAGATAGATAAATAAATAAATAAATAAAATAAAATAAAATAAAATCCTCACCATGTCCATATGTGGAAGTGTATTCATTACATCTCCCTCTAGCACTTGTAGAACATCAGGTCTTAAGATCCCTGAGTCACACTCTGAGCAGAGTTGTCAATTGCAGACACACTGAAAATAGTTCTGAATGTTTTGCAAAAGACTGAACATAAAACTCCCATAAGTCCCAGCTATGTCACTTATGGATGTAAACTCAAAGGACTTTCCATATCTTATTGCAGAGATTTCTGCACACATATGGTCATTGATGCTCTATTCAAAATAGCTAAGAAATGGAATCAGATGTCGATCAACTCATGGCAGGACAACGAAAATGCAGTACATACACACAGTGGAATTTTATCCATTGTAAAGAAAATTGAAACAATAAAATTTGAAGGTGAATTGATAGAACTGGAAATTATTGTAGTGAGGGTAGTAAGTTCTAACTTGGAATATCAAACACCATATGTTCTCTCCCATATGCAGATAGGTTTGAATCTTTAGATGTGTTTGTTTAAATTGTAATGTCAGTAGAAACCCCAAAGGAAGAAGAGGTATAGAAGTGCTGTGGGTGTGAAAAGCCCTTACAGAAACTGAGAAAATAGCAGTATGAAAACTGAGGGAGTTGTGAGAGTGGCACATTTTGAACAGGGGGTGAGTGATTGGAAAGAGCAGGAGATATGGAGAGAGGATTAACAAAACCTAAGGGCACATGAAAAACGCACATCAAAACTTAAATGTCAGAACGGATGTGGCATGCCTGAGTAGACAATGCTCATCCCAGAAGCTATGTGCTATCAGCTTAAAATCCAAAGGACAGATGTGGAACATCTCCCTAGGAATTATTGACCAAGAAAGCCCCAGAAGCTCCCCAAACTATATCAGTTTTGGCCATTGCTATTGATCACCCACTAGAAGTAGATGATAAGTCTCTTGCTGAAGGCCCTACACACTTTGGTTGCAGAACTCAAGGAAATCATATTTCAACTGAGCTGCAAGTTTCCTTCTTGCTGCTGGATTTCAAACCTTGTATACTATGCATACAATATCATACCAAACGTCTTAGGCAGAAAGAAATTGTGGCACAACTCTTATGCAGGTTAACAACTGATTTATTATCTGAGGTTTATCAGGAGGAAATTCACACCTTGAACTGGGAGGACCCAGTTAAAGGCCCCTGACTGGGAAAGTCAAAGAAACTGGGGATGAACCTAGTGCTTTTATTTTACCTAATGGACATATCATCAAACTGGCTCCAAAATGGTACTTCCCTTAGTCTTGACCAAAGAAACATACTTCTCTTTGCAATGAATCTTGAATTAATACAGAGATCCATCACTGGCCAAGATGCTGAGAACAAGTGTTGGGTGCATGATTAGGCTTAAACGGAGCACCCATATCTCCCACTGCAAGGCTCAGGGAACATCACAGAAGATGGGGCAGAAAGAATGAGCCAGAAGATGAGAAGAGGCCCATTAAACTCTGCTTTAAGGTATGAATTCATAGCAGCTGTGCTTCCCTGCTATGGGTCTACATGAGTCTAACCTGTAAACATTTAGTCACAAATTATAAAGAGGCTTACAGTGCTCAGCACCCATCTCCCACAACTATTATTGGTCGTAAGCAGATGGGGGCAAGGAAGTCAATGTTTTTGGTGAGTTAGCCACTAGTAACTTATCTACACACTCAGACAGAAAAATGGGATGAGGCCTTGGATGGTGGGAAATACTTGTTGGGGTAGGAGTGGGTCAAGAGAAAGTAAGTAGATTAATAATGTTACCAGAATTTTTGTAGACATGTATGAATTTGTCAAATAATAAATCAATGAAGAATATATTATATACTGTGCCTATAACAAATCCTAGAAACTTGTGCTAAATATATACCAGTATTTGACCATTGTTATAAATCACTTCCAAGGTAATAGAAAATACAATTGAGAAATACAATTTCCCAAGACATTCAAACTTTACTTTGGAAATAAAACAAAAACATATGAATCAGAGTGATTAATTTTAGAATACATAGTCATGTTTTGTGGATCAAGTCATAATCTTAACACTTGGGATACTGCAGTAAATAGATTCTGAGAAAATCCAGGCTAGCCTGTGGCTTCTAAAGTAACCTTTACCAAAAAACAAAACATCAACAACAACAAAAAATGAAAACAAGTTTACTGTCTGTCTCTAACTCGCAAGAATGAATTGTGATTATCTACCCATAAGTAAAGTGGAAGCCTGGTCTTGTTTATGAACTTTTTATTTGTTTGAACTTACCTGAAGTAAATATTGCAATCCAGGTGGCACTGCATAGGAGGTGGTGTTGATATCCATGGGGTCACAGTAGGTCCACCTTGCTGGTTAGATTCTAGTTGACTTTGGATGATAAAGAAGGCTGGGCCTGCATTTTCAGAGATGGTTGGTGGGATTGGCAGTCAGACTGAGACTCTAAGGAATCAGAATGTCCAGAAGTTCCCAAAACGGGAATAAGCCAAATAGTATGTTGCTGCACAGAAACAAATGAATAAGCCAGGTTTTGGAATTACTCTATTTATGCAAGTTGACATTTCAGTTCTTGTGTCTATAAACTTTGATGTGTGATTTTTTTAAGAGCTATATCAATGAAGTATATGAGATTTATATCTACTCTTTTTGAGGGTGCTGGCTGTAACCAGAGGTTACAAATTTTCCTTTGGCTCTCTGGCAATTTTCCCCAAACTGAAACATTCCCATCTGTAGGAAAAAGGTAAACTCATAAGCCTCTGGAAGAAAACAAATTTCACTTATCAGAGAAAGCTGAACTGTACAAGATTTACAAGGCTACTCCCGAAGATTATAGAAGCAGATATCAACTTCTGTGGAGAGGAAACACTCCTGCCATTTGAGCTCTCTCCAAGTTGTGCTGAGAATGAACCTTTTGTGTAGGAATGAACCTTTTGTGAGTTACAAACCAACCAGGATGAGGCGAGCTTTTCCCTGATGCAGCTGCCTGAGAGACATCATGCTCCTATATGTAACCTTTCACCATAGTCCTGTAAAAACCCTCAAATTGGACTTTGGTCCAGTTGTTACTTTGATAGGTTAATGGTGCCCTATCTTTAGTGAAAAGACATCTATTCATATCTCCCTGGAAAAAGTTAACACAAAACCCTTACCATTCACACTTGACATACACATAATATGTGAGACAAAATCATGGATGACTCAAGTTATTTATATGACAATTTTAGCATGAGTTCATGAACAATAGTGTTAACGAGAAAACCAAAGCAAAAAATATGAACAATTATTTCTAGGACCAAAGAGCATCCTGCCAAAAAGAATAACTTCGAATCCTGAAGAATAACTTGTTCTATATGTATAGAACAAGGGATTATCTTCCACTATATAGATATTTCTGAAGGTCTGGAGTCATTTGTCTATTTTCTACAACTTATGAGATGAGTAGCACTGGAGTGTGAGAAGAAGAAACCAGGAATGCCACCACAATCCCCCAAGTGCCCAGAATATGGCTCACTTGAAAATAAAGAATTCTCTATGTCATATATATATATATATATATATATATATATATATATATATATATGTGTGTGTGTGTGTGTGTGTGTGTGTGTGTGTGTGTGTGTGTATATGTCACATATATGCTAATATGTGTGGCTGCAATAAAGCTTCACAAGTTTAATTTTATAGTTCATAAAAGAGCAGTTTCTAGGCTCAATAATATAATGGCACAGACAGTTACAGGGAACCTAATATTCAGAATAGGAGGTGAGTTTAAGTGGAGCCAAGATGAAGGAAACCCACATATCACTAAAAGTAGGGTTGAACAAACAGAAAATACACTAATACCTCATAAGCATAGGTTTTATAGTCAACTCCTTCTAAGTAAATGAATATTTATAGATGGTTTATAATACAATTGTATCTGTTGTACAGGGAAGAGAAACAGTAATGAAGATAATTAGCACTTAAGCACCTTACAGTTAACTTCCAGGAAAAAGAGAATGTTTCTAAACTAAAGTTCTCAGACACAAAGCACCTGTTTTAAGTAGACGTAGCTTAAATGAAGATGGAAATGCCAGGAAGGAGAGGAGCTTTGTGAAATTCTGTGGGAAGAAATGGTGGAAAAGGAACACTGAAGAGAGGGAAACTCCTGACTTGGGAGGTGAATTTGGCATACCTGGAGACAAGAAGAATAGGAAACTCTTGTCAGTAGCACAACAGGACACAGTTTACCTCCAGAAGCCCCTTGTAAGGGGTTTTCACTTTAAGTTTGCTAGGCAGGCAAGGCGTGGACTTGGGGAACAGTGAGTACATGACACCATCTATATATTAATGATGCTGAGCATTAAAATTCCCAATGTAAAAAAAAAAGAAATTGAAATGATACCCTTTAAAGGGAGGAAAAGAAAGCAGAACAAAGAAAAACACTGTGCTAAAGTACAGCTGAGAAGGTTCTGGAGAAGACATGACATCAGAGCTAGAACTGCACGGTCACAGTCTGAGCCCATCTTCTTCCATCAGTCTAGCCTTGGGTTGGATCATCATGAACAGGCTGTTTTTCAGAAAGACTTTGGAAGCTGTTGACCAGAATGTGATGCTAACACATTTTTTTCAGAACCTTTGGGGAGTAGATTCAATGGATCAGAAATTCAAGATGATCCCAACTGGTAGCCAAGCCACAAACTAACACAGCCTCCACTAGCCACACATATAAAGAAAGCTGTTTGGCCCAGTTCTCAGCATTGGTACTTGTGAGAATTCTGGAATCTTGGTTTATTTAAAAAATATAAAAATAATATGAGAATTTATTTTCATTTTAATTCCAGGTGTGGGGCTGTGGGGCTGCTTCAGACTGTCTGAAGTGTCTGAATATGACTTGTCTCGTGCTCTAGCTCACAAGCTGTGATCTTCCCATTTGGAGATAGTTTCTGCAACTGTGTGACACTTGGAGTTCTGGGAACTTTTCAGAGAATATAAAAATGTTAGAGCTTTGATAGAATGGTGGGTGGTTTTTGGTGTTCAGGGGGATTGCCTGAGGTTTGTTAGTAGTCATCCTCAAAGAAGAAACAAAAGGAAAGAAATTAGACCTAGGGATCACTATCTCTCTCTCCTCTGTACTTCTTTCTCTTCTATCTAACAATACAGGATGATACAAGGGCATATGATACCAGGGAAAAAGAGAAACCCACAAATCAGCAAAGACCAGCTTCAGGTATTGGTCTCCTAGAATGGTCTAGCAGGACATCAAGAATGTGTTCCAAGCATAGGAATGATAGTATCTGGAATTTAAGCATCTTGTCTGTTCAACTGGAGCAGGTCTGACTGACATGGAGCGGGTCTGACATGGCTGTTCATCCAGATTTGTCTAATAAACGCCTGCCTCAGATACTCAACGTTTTCCTGTTCTGTGCTCAGGAGCCATTCCCATTTGCATAGGAATCACAGAAGAAAACTGAATGTACTTAAAACAATGGTCATTTGTTCATGCTTGCTTGCTTGCTTCCTGCTTTTTACCCTTAAACCTTAAGCTACAGTTTAATGAGGAAGAGTACCTTCTGTCTAAACAACTTCCAGGTAAATTTCAGTTTTCATTTTGTAGAGGAGATGAGGTCCTTATCCTCAAAGGTAAGCACTAGGCAATGCTAAATACAAGGAGTTGTCTGTTTAAGAAAAAACACATATAGCATATTTTCCTCTCAGAAGTCTGGGGAAGGTTATAGTTAACAGCTTGGACACCTGTGCTATCTGCAGTGCCAGACCAGACCTGACTCTCCCAGGCTATAATGTTTACTTCAGACTCTTCCTCCATAGACCTTTATCTTGAGCATTGTTTCTCAGTCAATAGAACCCAGTTTATGGGTGAGGTCACATGTACTTTACAATAGCCCAGATGACTTCTGTGCTATCTGTAGATATAAGCTTTACCTGACTCCCACAGACCATAGTTTATCTTAGTCATTCTCCTTAGACCTTTATCTTGAGCATTCTCAGTAAATTGAATTCTTTACAGAGGAGGTCTTTTGTACTCTGAAGAGAGAGAGAAAGAAAGAAGGGAAGAGGCTGGTCAAGAACATGTGAGGAAGAACAAGAGAGGGGGAAGAGAGAGAGAGAGAGAGAGAGAGAGAGAGAGAGAGAGAGAGAGAGAGAGAGAGAATTACTGTTGGCAGAGCCTCCAGGAAGTGCTAACAACACACTGTTCTTATATTTTACACACACAATTTTCTTATATTTTACATAATTATAGCATATATAATTAAAATTCATGTGGATGCACATGGTTAAAGTATATGCTATACATGAAAATATGGTCTTTATGAAAGCTGTCACTACATTCAATTACTTTCTCAATGAATGGAAACTTTAATAAAAAGGATATAAGCTCTGGTGTCAACTGAACTTTGAGTTACTTCTCAGAGGATACGGACATATAAAGCAGACAAAGATACAGATACCAGTAATGACCATATGATAGAATATTGTAATGCTATGACAACTTCTGAGTTTTATTGTTAGGGTTATGTTGTGCATTTGCGTTCTATTTTTTTCTCTTAATCTCTTAGCTTGTAACCTATAATGCATGTACTATATATCACAGTGTAGAAGCATTTTTATTGGAGGCCATAGAACTTAGGTTATTGAATGTCAAGTAGAGTAAGAATCACTAAAGGACTTTACACACTTGGAGGGGAGGGTCAGCACTCTTCCTGTTGTACTCGGATAGCTACTCTATCACTATTTTAGTTGTCTTTCTATTGCTGGAATAAGTAACATGATGAAAGAATAGGGAAGAAAGAACCCATGTGCATCATATGCTGTGATCATAGTCCATTATAGATGGTAGACAAAGCAAAACCTCAAGGAGGAACCATCAAAGAAAGTTGCTTATTGACTTCTTTTCTTTCTGGCTTGCTCAATTATTGTTCTTATATACCCCAGGCCTGCCTACCAATGGATGGTACAAACCATAGTAGTTTAGGACCCCTGAATCAATTGGCAATTTATAAATGTCCCCTTAGAGAAGCTAACATACCAACCTGACAGACACAGTTCCTAATAAAGGTTTTCTCTGCATGTATAACCATTATGTCAAGTTGACCAAATCTTGCTAGCATGATTAACCCCTTGTAAGTCTGACACACAAATGCATCGCTTTTCAACCTTGTTTCCTCTCAAGATCTCTTGCTAATACCACAATATAAAACACAGTCCTTTTGAACTCACCCGGGACCTCTGGGCTCTAAATAGCTCTACCATGTCTATTCTAACATCTGCATCATACAGCTTGTCTGACAGGCTCTAGTTTGTACTGTTCCAAACATGACTCTCTTTTTTGGTCCATGTTCAACAGTCTCCAATATGGTAGTGTCTTCACTACAACTGAGAATGCATCTTCGCCAACGACTTCTTAGCCTCTAATGGTGTCAAAGCCTCAGCTTTTCTTAATGACTCCTTCATACCTTCAAAACCAGAGCCATGGGGGAGATGTAAGCACTGTCAGGTTCAATTTGAGGTTAACATGTATCCTTGGGCCCCTCAATGGACCAAAGATTCTGTGCTCTAGCTCATCCTGAGGAAATAATTCCCAGATTTCACCTCAATGACACTGTACTTTTAATAGTCATAGGCAACCCTTTAGCTCCAGATCAGCAACATCAATTGTCTCAATAAACCAAGGTTTTGATTCAATTGTGCAGGTCATAGTCAATTACATATTAGCTTACCAGAAACCACTGACTCTTATTTCAAATTATTACAAGAACAGACTCATAAGCTTTTTCTGAAACTTCATAATCTAGGCCTGTATATTCAGTAATGATCACAACATTGTCTTCCAAGTTCAACAATAGCTCACCAAGGTCTGAACTCTTAGTGGGCTTTTCTAACTCATGGATCCAAAATTCTCCATTCCCTCCCATTAAACATCCCAAGGCGTAAAAGCCTGGTCAGGATCATCCCAGCAAAATGCTAGGCTCTAGTAACAATTTCCATCCTAGTTTACTTTCTGTTGCTTCAATAAACAACACAATCAGGAAACACTGTGGGAGAAAGGGTTTGTTTGTTTCTTCTGCCCATCCTGATCACAGACCATCACAAAGGGTGTCAGGGTAAGAACTCTTGTAGAGGCAGGAAACATGGAGGAAAACTGCTTCCTGGTTTGCTTTACCTGGCTTTTCCGTTACCTTTCTTATACATTCCAGGCACATGTGTGTGGTACCAAACCCCAGTGGCTAGTATTCTCCCCCACCCATCTATACTCAATAATCAATCAATCAGTCAGTCGATGCTGCACACATAACCGTTACAGGCAAATCTAATAGAGAAAATTCTTTCATTAAGATTCTATTTTCAGATGATTCTAGTTTGTGTCAGGTGATAAAACCTTGGGTTTTTATTTGTTTTAGTTAAGTGTAGTATGACTTCCTTGTTGACAATGAGTACATCCATGGTGGTTAATTGCCAGGAGCCATCCTCACTTAGATCTCAATGCCAAAAGCTCTCGATACTAGGAGCCATCCCCACCTAGATCCAGGAGATCTTGATGCCAGGAGATCTTGATACCAGGAGTCATTCTCACTTAGATCTCCATGCCAGGAGCCATTCTACGTAGATCTCAAAAAGTCTGAATGTGTCTAGAAAGTATTTTGAACTGAGATTAGAACTTGAATCACTGGAATGAATAGCTAGCTAGGTTTCCCCTCCTCATATGGGCAGGGTTTTTCTACTCTTTTGAGAGCCTACTAGTGGAGAAGAGAAATAGAAGAGAAATCTCTACTGCTTTTTTGTTGTTGTTGTTGTTGTTGTTTAGAATTAGTGTTCTGCTCTCAGGTTCCCACCTATTAACCCTTTAGACCCAAACTGGATTCTGTGTCACTGGTTCCCATGATTCTCACATTGAATTACAAAATATGATGGTTCTGATTTATACTTTAGAATTGAGTTTCACTCTCAGACTTTTGTCTAAGAACAAGTTTTAACCTTATATTTCTTTTTAAAAACTACTTTTACTTATTTTAATGTAGAGAGTGCATGCATGTGTGTTTGAGTGCACACATGTGTGTATATAAGTGCATGTGTGAACATGTGCAAATAATAAAGGAGCAAATGCGAATTTCAGAGGACAGCTTTTGATAATCAGTTCTCTCCTTTTAGCATGTGTGCCCTAGGGAGAAAATCGAGGTCGCTAAACTTGGCACCACAAAACCTACAAGCTAAACAATCTAACCAGCCAAAGCTCATAACCCTAGCTACATATTTCCTGTTGCTTTTTTTCTCTAGAGAACTAAGATTAATTTAATGGGTTTATTCCAAGAAATAGCATCACATAGTTGTAGAAATGATCAGACAGTATTCTAGTTGAATTAATTAACCATGACCAGAAAATTACTTCCCCATTCTAATAATCTTTTTTAAAAACTGTCAAAAAGACACAGAAGAGAAAAGCACTTATACTTTACTAAAAATTAAAAATTTAAAAGAACATGAACGGTATTAGCCAGAACTGAGTTGCTAATCGTGGACACATGAGGCTAGCACGCAGGAAGCCTGGAGCAAGCTGTGCAGGTGCCTTGTGGGTGAACTGCTCAAACACTAGGTTAGTGCTGATGGTGGGCTATGCGGCCAACTAGGCAAAGCAACTGCTGCAAGAGGCCCACTGGCAGTTTCGAGACAACCCTCAGCATCTTTTTCCAGGAGACCAACATCCCCTACAGCCACCACCACCAGATGATATGCACTCCTGTCAACACCCCTGCCACGCCCCCCAACTTCCCTGATGTCCTCACCATGTTCTCCTGTCTCAAGGCCTCGGAAAACTTCCCCAGTGGTGGTGGCAGCACCTGCAACCCAGTGGCCACATCGGCCACGTCACTCCTACCGCACTTCCCCCATGCCACTTGCAGCTTTTCAACACCCAGCTGGCCAACTGCAGCCTCGCCCCCAGGAGGCCCACAGCATCACCACCACAGCCGCCCCGCCCCTGTGGACTCTGGCATCCTCTTCCCCAACTTCAGACTGGCCTCCTCTGACTCCCTAACAGGCCACCTCAGAACCAAGGGCCCACCCTGCCATGGAGGCAGAGTGATAAGGGAGGACCCCCCCACACACACACATACACCGTACCATAAGTCAGGTGGAGGAGAGAATGTCTCTATGGGCCCCTTCACCCCTCCTCTGTCTGCACCCCTCTACCCCAGAGCCCTGGAGAGGAGTGACTGGTTTCTAGTCAGGCAGTCTTATGCCAGCACGCACAGCTGCACACAAGCAAGTTCACAGTGTAGGCACCCCCAGCTGGATCTGACTCAAAGTGACTTGGGTGCCTAGTGGGCAACCTTGGAGACCAAGAAGCCATCCCAATGAAGACGTACCTGCCTGGCCCTCCACCTGGAGTGTTTCAGAGAATCACTTGGTAGCAGACACGTGGCTGACTCCTGTCTTTGGACCAATAGGCCTAAATCCTTGATCAAGGATCCTAGATCCTTGAGAATGTAGAGCCTTCTCCGCAAGTGTGTGTGTAGCTGTGCCTTATGTATTTATACGTATGTTGCTCTTCAAAAGCAACCTAGTTTATGGGGCAGCTGGACTTTGCATGTTAGAGT
This sequence comes from Apodemus sylvaticus, assembly GCF_947179515.1. Classification (NCBI taxonomy): domain Eukaryota; kingdom Metazoa; phylum Chordata; class Mammalia; order Rodentia; family Muridae; genus Apodemus; species Apodemus sylvaticus. The sequence goes on from NC_067478.1 coordinate 31,648,163, forward strand.
GAGCCCCAAGCCCCTTGGCCTGCTTCCTTATCTGCTAGCATTGCCATTTCCTACAAAGGATTATGGGAACGCCCAAGACTCTTCTACCCAGCCCCTGCCTGCATGCCTCTTTCCCAGAGCCCATGGGTACCTGGTTCCTATTTCCTACCCCTTTTTTAACAAAAGAGAAAATTCCAGAAGACACACACACATACACACACACACACACACACAGAGAGAGAGAGAGAGAGAGAGAGAGAGAGAGAGAGAGAGAGAGAGAGAACATGAATAAAGCTATGTTAAGAAATTCATGCTATAACTTACCATAAGAATAATAATTACTCTAATACACACAATTTTATATCACAACTTGATGTCATGCCCTTTTACAAGAGTTAAGTGTAGGTTCTCTAGGAGAGAGAACCATCACATCTCATATATGTTTAACATTTATGAACATATTTGTTGAAATCATTCCATCAGAAATCACAAGTCCCCTTTGTTGCTGGACCACCTAGTCACTGTGTCCCTTGATCACAGTAGGCGAGGAAGGAACTATGTAAGTGGCAGGCAAAGGTAGCCATGCAGCTTATAGGAGGTGGGATCTCAAAACACAGGAAAAACTATGCAAATTAGAAAATGAGACTTGAGATTTTAACTGTAGATTCTGGTTGACATCTCTTTCCAGCTGAGACTGTAAGAATTTGAACAAAACTAACAAGGGCTTACATTCTTTCCCCTCTCCTAGTTCCAAACCTAATAATTGTCTAGGACTATTTCCAGAAACATCCTTGATATAATGCTATTACTAAGAGGAACTTAGGGAAGAAAGTGTTTATTTTGGCTTAGAGTTCCAGAGATGAATACAGTTCATCATTGAAGAAAGAATATAAGGGAAGAACGTAAGAAAGAGACGGGTCTGGTGGTGAAGGAGCCAAATGATCACATTTCATTAGCATACAGGGGAGAGAGGAGAGAGAAGAGAGAGAGTCTAGTAAGTAGACCCATGCTATCAAATTCCAAAACCCACCCAATGATGATCTTCCTCTAACAAAGCTCTGCCTCCTAAAGAACCTTTCCAAGCAGTTCTACCTATGGTTACCAGGTGTTCCAACACATAACCCTGTGAAGGGTATTTCACATTTAAACCACAGCACAAGGTTAATCTTTGTACACAGAACATATAATTATGTACGTGTGTATTATGCATGCACATACACAGGTGGTATGGGACTATGTCAGGTGACAGAAAATTTAAAATTAAAATACTTCAGTTAACTAATTGTGTTTTCATATTGCAAATTTTGTTTTTACAAATGCTTCAAAAAAAGTTCAGTTTCTCAAATTAAAATGTATGTGGACAGAATGGTAAATGAAAATTAAAGACTGCAGTCTTACCCAGAAAAGATGGTCTGCCACATGAGCAGCTGAAGCCAGAGGATTGTGAGTTCAAGGCTTATCTCCAACACAAGCAATAAATCAAATATCTCAAAGACAGACATTAAGAGAGTTTGTCTCTGGCACAAAGAATGCATTGATAAGCTTAAAGAATGATGTTAATAAACTTTCAGGAAAGTAAGTTGAGAGATTAATATTTTAGTGACTCTGAGAACATGTAACATCTACATTCACTTGGTTAACAGGTTCTTCTGTGTGGTGGTTTGAATAAAAAATGGCCCCCATAGGTCCATAGGGAGTGGCACTATTAGGAGGTATGTCTTTGTTGAGGTTCCTGTGGTTTTGTTGGAGGAAGTGTGTCACTAGGGTGTGGGGTGGGCTTTGGGGTCCCAGAGGCTTGTTAAGCCACCTGTGTCATTCACTTCCTGCTGCTTTGCAGATCCAGGTGGAGAACTCTGAGCTACCTCTTGATCACCATGTCTGCCTGCACGCCACCATGTTTCCCACAGTGACAGTAATGGAGTAAACCTCTGAACTCTAAACCAACCCCAATCCAATACATTCTTTTATAAGAATGGCTGTGGTCATGATGTCTCATCCCAGCAACAGAAAACCCTAAGACATCTGGTATCAAGTCACTTTTTGTTCTCACAGCCTTTGCTTCTACAGCACTGAGAGAGGGAGCAACTCAGACTACTTCAGAGAGAGCACAGTAGGGCAGAAAGGCCTATTTAGTGACCCCAGCAAGCAGATGAGAGTAACAGGCTCTGATAGCAGTACGTTGTCTACTGCCTTTCGTTTGCTTGTTACCTATGTAAAAATGGAGACAATTCATTTATGAACTGTTGTTTTACTGGAAGTTGGTTTAAAATGCTGTATGAAGCTGTCTGTAACTGGTTCTTACCATATTTGTGTTGTTTCTTGAACCTAAAATGTCACCATCATCCCCACCACCCAGGAAGCTATGCTTCACTTATCATCCACTCCTGCACTCAGTCACAGCACTTCTGACTTGCACTCAGTTCCAGCACTCTGGGTGTGCTGTATCCTTTCAGGGCATGGTTGTCTACCAGGCCTTCTTTTGACTCTGCCTTTGAGCTTGGACTATAGATGCCAGAGATTTGTTTTTTAAGCTCGGGGCCAAACCCAATCTGAGGATGAATATTTGAGGAGACCTATAAAACAAATTCAGGTCCTTAATCTATTTTCTGCCCTTCTACTTATTTATAGCATCATTAAAGAACTGCTGGGGGTCCTGTCCTGGATATTTAGTGGTATTAAGTTGGTGAGCAGGATGCAGTGTGCCTCCCCTGGGTCTGGAACCTTCCCTGCGGCTTTGAAGCCCTCATCCCCATTTCTACTATCCTGCTTATTATGCCCACATATAGATGACAGCTATATGGAATTATACCTCATGACTTTATTTAGGATGAAGATGACATATTCTTATGATATATACAGAGGGAAGAGATTCAATGAACCTATACAATTGTTTTAAAAATATATCAGACATAGGTTTTCTTGGTTGATAGTTCATATTGCTTGTAGTGATTTGAAGAGATATAGTTCCCATAGACTCATGTGTTTGAATGCTTGGCCATAGAACGTGCCACTATGAGGAGGTGTGGTTTTTTTAAAGTAGGTGTATCCTTGTTGGAGAAATTGCATCACTGTGGAGGTGAGCTTCGAGGTCATGTATATGCTCAAGCTCTGCTAAGTGTGGAACAGTCTTCTCCTTGCTTCCTGCTGATCTAGGTGTAGAACTCTCAGCTCTGTCTCCAGCACCATGTCTGCTTGGATGCCGCCATGCTTCTTGCCATGATGATAATGGAGTGAACTTCTAAATCTGTAAGCCAGCACCAAATTAAATGTTTTCCTTTGTAAGAGTTGCTTTGGTTATGGTGTCTCTTGACAGCAATAAAACTCTAAGACACTGTTCTTGTAGAAGAGCGGAGTGCAATTTCTAGAATCTGTATAAGGCAGTCATATGGTTATGACTATGGATCCAGGGATCTACCATTCTCTTTTGACTTCTGTAGGCACTTTCACTCACATATATGCATCTGCATGCTTGTACACACACACACACACACACACACACACTCACACACACACACACGCACACATACTATGCTATTTCTAATGCCACAGGACTCACTATTTCTATAAATGTAAATACAATTCTGAGAGACCAAATATTGTGGGTTCAGATTGCACCTTAGAGAACCTAAGTCTGAGCTCAAGTAAACTAACAGGCTGGTCCCTAGCACCAGTTTTCAGGTTATTCCCAAACAAACCGGTGTCTAGCAGCAGTCTCCAGGTTATTCACCCAACAAATCAGCACACCCGGGTTACAAGCCCACCCCCAGCAAGTCACTTCCAACAACCATCAATCAGGAAAAACATAAGTTATGTTTATGGTTTGGCTTCCAACACTAGCTGATTATGTTAAAGGCCACAGTAGCACCCCGATTAGATGTTTGCCAGGCTAGAAGCCCTCACCCTTCGCTTCCCGTTTTCTATAAAACCTTGCCCCAGTGAGAGCTCAGGGCTTCTCCTCCAAAACTGTCCTGTGGACCTGTGGTGAGTTAAACCCAAGCTCAGCTCCAGCTTGTAAATAAAGACCCTTTGTGAATGCATCAGATCTGCTTCTTATTGGTCCCTTGGAGTTCACAAATGCTTCCTAGTACTACAATTCCTGACCACCAGATGTCTCAGTATGCACTAAATTATTTTATGCTGGTTTTTACTGGTTCTACCATTCTGCTTCAGTTTCTTTCACTGCAATTTCATCTCTTTAGCATTGACAACAAATAGTATAAAGATACTAGAATTAAGACAGAGTACTTAGTGTATTTCCTGATATATCAGAAGTACTTGGTGACTCTCATTGCCGGCCTAATTATTACAGGAAAATGTGCCTGAGGTTTTTTCTTTTCTTATTTCCTTACTATTTTCCACCCATGTGTGTTTTGAAATAAGGTGTTTGCTCTCCATTATATCAGAACTTTTTTCTATGGAAAACTTCAATTATATGGCATTTTAGAGACTGTGCTTATATCTTTAGAAAGGTATACAATGTATAGTCACAACCTGGAAAATTTGCCCAGTGTCAGTTTGAATGGCACTACCTACAATCTTTTTGGGGGTAAAAATATAATACTTAGATTTTGAAATGCTTATATAGTTCCAATTCTTACAGTCTAAATGCTTTTTATGTGAAATCTACTTGGTTTTCCCTGATAATTTGCTTCTGTTTAAGACACTGCCTGTGCCCTCTGGTTTTCTGTCATCAGTGAATTCATTAACTGGGCCCATAGTGAAGGACAGGTAATGAACGCTATTCCCTTTTCTCTACTTATTAGTTTATCTTTGTTTTTAGTTGATTGTGTGGTTTAGAAGTGGCTGTAAAATGAACTGACTTAAATTAAGTCATAAAAGTCAAGCTTAGATATTTTCAAATTGCCCTTTTCAGCTAAATGAACTTAACAATCTTGGGTACAAATTTACACAAATCCTAATTAAGGTGCAGTCATGTTAATCATTTTACGATCTAGTCAGTATTATTCAGAACCAAATGAGGATTATAAAAGTATTACTTGGCATTAAGTAATTCATATTTCTGTGGGCTTTATTTCATTTAAACCCAGGGAATAGATGTAAATAATAAGTCACCAAACACACACACACACACACACACATGCATGTACGCATGCACACACACAATAGGTTTTTTTCTGGGAAGCACAACAAAGCTGGTTTTCAGTAGGAAAATAATTTTCAGGTAGTCAAGGACTATAAAATGCTCCAGAAAAAAAGGACTTTTTGTCTAATGCTGAGAAATAAAAGCTGGAAAGCCTTGTGTTTGAAAGGACACACTGGACTGAATGGAAGACAAGCCGATATGTTTACACTGGCTACCTGTAGGTTAACATCTTAAATGACCTGTAGTGTAAGTTAAACTTTTTTTGACACTTGCTCATGATTAAATGTGAGGAATTTAGGTTTTGAAATTTGTGATATACATTTTGGAAAATTTTAAGGAACCTATATCCTGTTTTCCACAATGACTATACCAAGTTATATCCACACATATGGTATGTGAGGTCTCCGGTCACTGTACGTCCTCAGCAGCACACCTGCTTTCTTTAGCCTTCTGGATAAGAGCTCCTCCTGCCCTGGAAGGATAGCATCTCGGTGCGGCGGGTGTGGTTTGGATTATCATTCTGCCACTGAACACAGGGAGTTAGGTGGGGGGTAGGGGTTTCATCCCTCTCCTATTTCTGTTTATGAGAGCTCCTGTTATTGCTTCCTTAAGTGTTTAGTGTTTTTTTAAAAATACATTGTGATATTATCACATTTCATTACATACCTGCACAAAAATCTCAAGAATAAAGTTTTTGTTTTATTTTTAGTTTAGAAACTTTGCCTTGGAACCATCTGGTCCTTAGTTTGCCTTTGCCAAGAAACTGATTCAACCTGCTATTTGCTCCTGGTCTCGTCAAATGTTTATGTCCTTCTCATTAATTGGTATAGATCAGATACGTCCAGAAGTTTATCCATCACTTCAAGCTTTGTCAGTTTGTTAGCACACAGTTGTTTGTAGCAATACCTAATGATTGATCGCTTTTATTTTGGTGGTAATAATTTCAGGGTCTACAATTTTATACTTAACTTTACTTATTTGAGGTTCTTTTTCTATTTGCTTTCCCCTCCAAGTTCCTCCCCACTTCCCCTTTCATTTGGATGTACCCCATTTCTGTCTCTCATTAGAAAACAAACAGGCTTCTAAGGGATAACGGTAAAATAAAATAATATAAAACAAAAAATAATACATGGTAAGAGGGCAAAGTAAACACAGAGAAGGCAAAGAGCCCAAGAAAAGGCAGAAGAAGCAGGTATAGACACAGAAACATTCTTGTTGGTATGCTCAGGAATCCCATAAGAACACTAAACTGTATATGAGAGTATGTAGGCACAAGACTTGCAAGGTCAAAAGAGAGAAATTATGTACATATAAATGTATATATGATAAAATAAAATATAAGAAGCTAAGATAACATCCTTTCAATCTCTGACACAACAGTATGGGTCAAGATAAGACACCATTGAGTTCATTTCCTGTTGGGCATCTACTGCTGGACATGTGGCCTATCTAAGAATAGTTCCTTCTCTCAGTGAAACTCCCTTGGAGAAAACTTGATTTTCACTTCCAGGTGGTTTTCAATTGGCAATGGCTTCTGGGTTAAGATTGGAGTGTGTGTCTACTTTGTTCTTGTTCTTTATATTGATGAGTCTGGCTAAAGGTTTGCCAGTTTTGTTTTCACAAAAGCCTAATTTCTAAATTCATTTTTATGTGCCGACTTCTCATATCTTTTGCTTTATCTGTGATTTCTTTCCTGTTACTTCTTTGGGATTTGATTTATTCTTTGTTATCTAGGTCTTTGAAATGAATTCAATAAGTTCTTTATCTGGAATCTTTCTATTTTTGATACAGGAAATTATGCCTATACACACCCCTCAGTAGGAACTTGCTGTATCCTCTTAAGTTTTGAAATGTATTTTCATTTATTTTGAGAACTTCTAAATATTAATTTTTTATATTTTGAAGACCAATTATATTTTTCAAAATATAGTGTTCAGTCTCCATGTGTTTGTTTAATTTCAAATGTTTTTATTGCTCACTTCTGGCTTTATGTATTGTGATGAGAAAATGTTCTGAATGTGTTAGGAAATTTGGTGAATGTCTTAAGGCCTGCCTATGACCTAATATATGGTCTAGTCTGGTTAAAGTTATATATGCTAATGGCAGCCATGTGATCTCCAGATGCTGACTTTAATAAATGACCGTCTTATCCATTCACAGTATAGTTTAGCAATTTCTTTGCTGAAATGTTCTAATCTGTATGTTGATCAAAGTAAGGTGCTGAACTCCCTCAGTAATATTTTGTTGGAGCATATTTCACACTTTAGGCTTAATGGTGAAACTATTTTATAAAGTTGGGCTCTTCCACATTAGATGGACATAGATATATATCAGTATATCTTCTTGTACTGATCCATTGAACATTATTTAGTGGTCTTTGTTTTTTCTTGACATTTGTTCTTAAAGTCTACCTAGAAGTCAAGCATGAATGTAACTATTTCTAGTGTCTTCATGGTTACACTCTCTAAGAATATCATTTCTCATCCTTGCACTTTCTGTATGTGGTTTTCCTGAGTCAGTGTATGATTTTATTGTATTGTTGGGTCCTTTCTTTTAAAACTTTTAATCCACTCTGAATCCTTTTGCTTCAGAATTTAATCTGTCTACATTCAATGTATTCTTTATATGTAAAGGCTTATGTTTTTCATAATTTTCTTCTAATTATTATGAAAACACTCCTTCCTCCTTGTTTTATATTTGTCATTCATGGCTTGACAATCGTGTTGATAACATTTGATCCTTTGTATTTGTATTTTGTGCATCTTACCTCATGGTGGGATTTTTCAAGTGCTTTTGGGATGTTATTTAACTTTCTTTTGCTTATAGATATAGGACTCTATCAAATATTTTTTTTCTAAGTTTACTGATCATGGAGTCTCAGTTTGTGTTTTGAAAGGTTTTTTTTCCCAATTATTGTTGAAAGATTCTCTTGCTCACCATAGTAGTCTCCTGTGGCAGTTATCTTCCTTCAGGACTGATAAACTTTAATTTCCCAAACCTTTTGTGGTCTTTCCGGTGTTATCTAAGGGAAGATATACTTGTGTGTGGCAATGCTTTTTCTGATTGAGAACTATTGATCTTGTACTATTGAAAATGTGACTGTCATATGGAGTAATAAAATCTTTTTTATTCATGTATTTTTGTGGTTCTATGAAACTTCTTGGATAATAGTTATCTATAACTTTCTCCCCAAATAAAACGGGGTTTGTTATTTAATTGTATTTATTTATTTGTTATTTAATTTTAGATATCTTTAATCCTCTAATCTTTTCCTTCAGCATTCCAAAACTGCAGACATTTTATTTAATAGAATGCCAAAGGCTTGGAAGGATCTCTTTAATTCTTCCCCTTTCATTCTCTCATCTTTCTTCCTCTTCTTCCTTTTGCTCTATCAATTGATTCCATATGGTTGTGATAAGATATGATCAATGTAACTTACAGGGAAAAGCCTTGTTTTAGCTAACAGGTCTGGAGGGAAGAGTCCACCATCATCCCAGTGGGAAGCATGGCAGCAGGCAGGGATGGTGACTGGCACAGAAAGCCAGGAGTGCACATCTTAAAGCACAAGCAGCAAGCAGAAGGGGTGAATTGGGAATGCCATGTGGCCTTTTGAACCTTAATGATTGACTTCAGTGGCATACTTCTAAACTTCTAAACCATTTAAACAACATCATTAGCAGTAGACTATGTCTTCCAACAAGTGAACCTATGGGGGACACTCTTATTCAAAACACCACAATCTGTCTAGGGTACGACAACAAAATTTAAATTCAGCCATTCTTATGCTTGGTGAGATCTGTTTAATGATGCCACTTTTTTCTTGGTCATAATTTCTATCTCCGATCAATTTCTCATTCCAGTCTGACATGAACTGCCTTCCTATTTACTGTTCACCTGCATCCTCTTTAACCAAATTGACTATTTTCTTCCAATTATTCTTTAAGAAGGAACCAAAGTAAATCCATTTTGAATAAAACTTCCATTCTGAATAGGAGTGTATTAGTTTGGGTTCTCTAGAGTCACAGAATGTATGGATAGTCTTATATAGTTAGGGAATTTGTCAATGACTTACAGTCTATAGTCCAACTCCCCAACAATGATCAGCAGCAGCTATGGATGGAAGTCCACGGATCTAGCAGTTTCTCAGTCCCAAGAAGCAAGCAGGCAAGGAAGGGTAAGATAGAGTCTTCCTTCTTCCAATGTCCTTATATATCTCCAGCAGAGGGTGTAGCCCAGATTAAAGGCTGTAGGTCTCCAACAGAGGGTGTGGCCCAGATTATTGGTGTGTGGGTCTCCAGCAGATGGTGTGGCCCAGATTAAAGGCATGTGCACCCATGCCTTTAATCCCAAATGATCTGGAACTTGGAGATCTTCTTGTCTTAGCTACTATGCTTCAAGGTCTCCATGCCAAGATCCAGGTCAGAAACTTATATCTCTGAGCTTCCAAATTAGGATCATAGGTGAGCATTCCAATTCTAGACTGTAGTTCATTCCAGATATAGTCAAGTTGACAACAAGGAATAGCCACTACAATCCACCCCTTGTCAACTTGACACAAATAATAGCTCATGTCCACATGAAACAATAACAAGATTGTGAATACGCCTAACATGATAATAAACCCTTTCCTCCCCAACTTGCTTCTTGGTCATGATGTTTGTGCAGGAATAGAAACCCTGACTAAGACAAGGAGTCAAATAAAGTTTAAGTTCCTAAGACATCCCTGGGTAACTGACATTCTGCTGAGCAGAGAAAGAGAGGGAGAAGAAGGGTTTCTAATGAAGTTCCCTATCTCTAAATTCTGATTGGTAGAAAAACATAACTGTAACTTCTGGCTTTGGGAGGTGGTGATGGGGGGCTCCCAAACTCAGCTCCTGAGTTTGCTCTTCAGCTCTAATCCATGAGAAGTGGCTTAATCCACCTGCTAAATCCAATTGATTTTTGTCATCTGCATTGATCTGGTATGTGATTGTGTTGGACCTAAGCAGACCTCATAATAATTCTTTGAAATTTTTTATTAGATACTTTGCTTATGCTGAGTTTTTGGGGATATTGCTGCAGAGTCAATGTACTTTTTTGGAAGCATTGTATTTATTTACTTTTCCACACTTCCTAAGCCCTGAATTGTGACTTGTATATGTTATGATATATTCATTATCCTCACCATTGTTGTGTGGTAATATTCTTAGTACCAACTTTCTCTTGAAGATGTGCTTCAGAGTATCAGTTGTTATACAGTGCTGGCATGGTATCCTATTTTTATTGTCTCCAAAAATTCTGAAAACAACAGTGCACTCAGACAGATTTACTATCCTGATGAACCATGCAACATGGGAGATATGAGCCACTTGGGCAATTGTATTATGGATATAGGAAAATGTGTAGCTCACATTGTGACTACTTCTGTGATGGAAGTAGTTACAGTCACCAGGTAGGCCAGTATCTTCACAGACAATGTTGGTAGAACTTTTATTCGTCATTCTTCAAAGGAGATCTTTAACTTCTCTAGCCATGGGGTGTAAGCGGTAGACATTTTTTTCTTGACTGTCTCGCATTTTTCTGCATTTTTATAGGTTACTACATCTGACAATGTTGCAGTGATTCACATACTGGTTTTCAGTATTGTTCCATGGCCACTCATTTCAAAACATATCATACATATCACTTTAGGGATTTTTGTAGCGTCAGGAAATAAGTTTGGGGCATCTGTTTAGCCACATAAATCTCCACAGTTTTATCAATCATGCTTTCTATGTAGAGCTCTTGAATATTTCTCTTGGTATTTGTACTGTAGTATTTTTACAAGTAGTGTTGAATTTTAAATGAATAATTAATGTTGAACTTTCAATATATTATTTTAAATCAATAGTTCAAAGTATATTGTAAATCTTATTGTATTATAAATATTTGTTCTTTTCTAAAAGAAAAGCAGTAATCTAAAATCATGACAATCTTGTGTCTCCTCTCATAGATGCCTATTTAATTCTTTATTCCTTTACTGTTAATTGTTTAGAACTTGGTATAATAGTATTATCTTTTGAAGGTGCTTTGCGTTTTAGTCTTAAGTTTAAGCGGCGTGATTCTGACATAAATATGTATGTTTTCTAATGATTTTTATTGGGATGTAAAGGTGCTTTCTTAGAAATATTATACAGCAGAAAAATATAAAGTTAGCAGATAACAACCTTCTGAAATAAAAACATGTTTCTTCTTGGTTTAGTTGTGAGTGGAACATTTGAACTATTTCCAAAGATAGGATCTTCAGGTTTTTCCTCTTGTAATAAATTTTAACTTCAGCAGGAACTATTGTGCACTTAGGAAACCAAGAGCAAACAGTGGAATTTTCCTTTTCAACATAGAATTCTTTGACCTTAATTTTAATACAAAGTTATTTCTTTTAACACTTTCTTTCTCTACCCCTTAGAGTGACCTTAGTTAAAGGATAAATTTAAAGGATATTAAATAATTCATTGTTTCTAATGCGATTTTAGAAAGAACATATATTTCATAGAAAAATCACAATTATTTCAGGAAATGATAGATAATACATGGTTTCAGATGAAAGAATTCAAAATGCTGGGACACTAATTTTATTATCAAGTGTTTTTGTGTTTTGCTTTACAACACAAAAATACTTGAAAGTGTAGAAAATTGGGAAGGGCTGAGAAAATACTAACATTGTTTCCCTCATTCTTGGTGTCACATAATGGAAGGAAGATTAACTCTGCAACCCTTCATCTTTATATCAATCATGCCATTAAAGCATTTGTAAACCTTGTCTTTGAAGACCCCCAGCTCCATGTTCTAGGAAACTTGCTCACCTGTAAGTTTGTCAGTCTCTCCATGATTCTGACAACAGCAATGCTATAGTCTATATATAGTTTGGATCATTTAAATGCAGATAAGAAGTTAATTACCACCCAAACAAAAGTAGCTGGTGTTTACAACCATTTCTAATAAGCTCTGTATAGGCCTGAACTTGGAATCTTCTGGTACTTTCCTAAGATTAGCTGCATCTGCGTGGCTTGAGCTCTGTAATATCTCTTTACATTTTATTTCACAGTTTTATGTTCGCAATTCTTTTCCAACTGAATCATTCCCTAAAGCTCCAACTCTACCAGACGAATGGTAGAATTCAGAAAAATGAAACAAATATAAGGAGAACAAATTCAAAATAGCTTTCAGTTTTCCTGACATTTGTACTTTAATTTCCTCCACATGGTGTGCTCCATCCTTTCTAGCTCTTCATGAATTCCTGATCTCCTCTTCCATACTCTCTGTACTATTCTATATTTCATTTGTGTCTGTCCTAGGACACTGAAGCAGATCCTGGCTGGGTTTTGTCAACTTGACATGAACCTAGACATATCTAGGGAGAGGGAATCTTAATTAAGAATGCATCCATTCATACTGCCTGAAGGCAAGTCTGTTGGGAAATTTTCCTGATGGTGCAGAAAGGCCCAGCCCAATACTGATTGTGCCACCCCTAGGCAGGTAAGTTTTACAAGAAAGCAAACCAACCAAGCCAGTAAGTGGCATTTATCTCTGACTTCTGATGCATTTTTTGCCCCGACTTGCCTTAGTGATGGAGTATGAATCGAGAGTGGTAAAACACCTGGGTGATGCCAAGAAATCATGACCATAACACTGAAGGAAATGACAAAGGCAGTGCAGGATTTAAGAGACAAATTCAGTAAAGAGATGTAAATATTGAAGCAAACTCAAGCTGAAATGAAAATACGATTGAAAAAGAACAAAAAAAAAAAAAAAAAAGCCCGATAAGAGAATTAGAAACCTTGGGGCAAAGCATTATAAGTAGTACGGATCAAGTAAAGGTAGAATACAAAAAAATCAAACACAAATTGCAGGAATGATATTATATAAGCAAAGAAAAAATGTAAGTCACAGCAAATTAACATATAGGAGCTGTGTGACAAGAGGTAACACACACACACACACACACACACACACATTCAAATTATAGGCAGAGATGAAGAAGAATTTTAAATCAATAAGCAGACCATCTCTTCAACAGTAACATAGAAGACAATTTCCCAAGACAAAGGGAACAAGATATAGCCCAGTCGGCTACAGGATATATACAGAATACTGAGTAGACAAGATCATAAAAGAAAGTCCTCATGAAGTATCATAGTTAAAACACTAAAGAGCACAAATAATGAGTTGAAAGCACTGAAAGGAAAAAGAAAAGCATGAATTACATATAAGTTAAAAACCTCAAGAATAGTAGCTGATTTCACAATAGAAATTTTGAAAGTCAGAAGAGCCTAAAGCAATGAAATCATTGTTGAACTTTGAAATCAAAGTTCAGAAAAAACAAGAATGACAAACCTAGATTAGCATACCCTGCAAAACTATCACCATTGATGTAAAAAGCTTTTCATGATACAGACTGAAAGAATATATGTTCACAAAGTTAGCTGCACAGAAAACATTAGAAGTAATGCTTCTAGTGAAAGACAGGAATAAACATAGTAAAGAGACTATAGGAAGCAAATAAATCAGCACTGAGGGGAATGGCTCAAAGGTTAAAAACACTAACTTCTGTTCTATAGATCCTGAGTTCAAGTCCCCCAGTACCCACATGGTGGTTCATAACTGCCTATAACCGTATTCACATGAGTTCCAGTGCCCTTTTCTGGTGTGCAAATATATGTGAAAACAAAGCACATACATATCATACAAAAATACATAAGTCTTTGTTACAAAGAAAATAAACAAAGCTCTAATTACTGAAAAGCAAAGTATGATGAAGACCAAAACAATGAAATAAAACAAAACAAATAAGCAAAACAAAACAAAAAGACTATAATCAAAACTCACATACCAAATAATAACTTTAAATTGTAAATGGCATCAACTCTTCAATTAAAAGGCACAGGCTGCCTGAATTTATTAAGAAACAAAAATCACCATTTTTAAATATAAGAAACTCATCTTAAGTTTCACCTTAAAGTAAAAGGGTAAAAAAAATGTACACAAACCAAATAGACCATATAACAATTAGGTTTGATGACCTAATACTTAACAAAATAAAGTTAACTAAAACTAATCACAAGAGGTAATTAAAAGACACCTGATCCTAGTTAAGGAAACAATCAACCAAGAAGGCATTACAGTCATAATCACATATGAACCAACTTCTGATGTATAACATTTCTTTTAAAAATTAATACTGGAAACAATGACAGATTAACTACAACCTAATAATAATAGATGATTTTAATGCTTTACTTACTCAAGTAGTTCATCTGAACAAAATACTAATAGAGTAATATTAAAATTAAATGATGTTATATGATGCACGTTACATTCAGCATTTCACGGAAAGCTCCTCCAAAATAGGCCTCATTCTGGGACACAAAACAAAGCTTAATAAACTTGGAAAGTTAGAACTGACTCTATGTATCCTATGTGACTATAATTCAATAAAACTTTAAATATACAGTAAAGAATCTCTAGTAAGTCCACATACTAATGGAGATTAAACAGTTCATTGGGGAATGACAAGTAGAAGATAAAAATCTATCAAGAAATTTAAAAAACTCCTAGAATTAAATGAAAATGAAGAACCAACACAACAAATCTTCTGGGAACCATTAAAATTAGCCCATTAAGGAATTTACAGCTTTAAGAGCTTATATTAAAAAAGCAAAAGGAATACCAATAAATGACTTGAGATATAACACAAGAATTTGGAAAATCATGAAAAAGATTAAACTCAGTCCCAGTTGATGGCAAAAGTATAAACTAAAATTGGAACAGGAAATAATGAAATAGAAAGAAAGAAACTAATACACAAACTCAATGAATCTAAGACCTGTTTCTTCAAAAGGTAGAGCAATATTCATAGACATTGTCAGAATCAGAAATGAACAGGAATCATTACAAGCACAAAAGGAATTCAAAATATTATAAGGGAATAGTTTCAAAACCGGTACTCCATTAAATCAGAAAATCTAAAAGATATGGGAGAATATCTAGATCCACTGAAACTACCAAAGTTAAATAAATAAGAGATTCACAACCTAAACAGACCCAGAACAAGTGAGAATGAAATAGTAATAAAAAGTCTTCAGTGTAAAGCTCAGACTGAGATGGATTTACAGCAGAAATCTACTAGACTTTCACAGAAGATTCTCAGGTAACAGTATTAAATTAAGAGAAAGAAAGAAAGAAAAAAGGAAGAAAGAAAGAAAGAAAGAAAGAAAGAAAGAAAGAAAGAAAGAAAGAAAGAAAGAAAGAAAGAAAGAAAGAAAGAAATGGAGAACTTCTAAGCATCTTCTATGAAGCCAGAATTACTCTAATACCAAATCAAATAAAGACAAAACAGTAACAACAACAACAACAATAACAATAATAACAACAACAACAAAAACAACTGGCCGATGTCTCTGATTAACATAGATGTAAAATTCTACTTATTTTTCTAAATTCTTTGTTTACATTCTAAATGATTTCCCCTTTCCCAATTCCCCCCTCCCCATAAGTCCCATAAGCCCTCTTCCCTCTTCCTGTTCCCCAATCAACCCCCTCCCACTTCTCTGTTGTAATCCCCTACATTGCTGCATCAAGCCTTCCCAGGACTAGGGCCCTCTTCTTCCTTCTTCTTGGGAATCATTGATATGTGAATTGTGTCTTGGGTATCCAAATCTTCTGGACTAATATCCACTTATCAGTGACTGCATTCCATGCGTGTTCTTTTGTGAATGGGTTACCTCACTAAGGATGATATTTTCCAGTTCCAACCATTTGCCTAAAAATTTCATGAATTCATTGTTTTTAATTGCTCAGTAGTATTCCATTATGTAAATATACCACATTTTCTGATCCATTCTTCCATTGAGGGACATCTGGGTTCTTTTCAGCTTCTGGCTATTATAAATAAGGCTGTTATGAACATAGTGGAGCATCTGTCCTTTTTTTTTTTTATTTTCTATATTCTTTGTTTACATTCCAAAAGCTTTCTCCTTTCCCAGTACCCCCCCCCCCCCAATATGTCCCATAAGTCCTCTTCTCTCCATCCATTCTCCTATCTTTCCCCTTCCCTTTTCTCTGTCCTGGTACTCCCCTACAATACTGGATCAAGCCTTTCCAGGATTAGGGCTCTCTTCTTCCTTCTTCATGGGAATCATTTGATATGCTAATTGTTTCTTTAGTATTCAGAGCTTCAGGGCTAATTAATATCCACTTATCAATGATTGCATTCCATGTGTTCTCTTTTGTGATTTCGTTACCTCGCTTAGGATGATATTTTCCAGTTCCATCCATTTGCCTAAAAAATCCATGAATTCATTGTTTTTAATTGCTGAATAGTACTCCATTGTGTATATATACCACATATTCTGTATCCGGCTATTATAAATAAGGCTGCTATGAACATAGTGGAGCATGTGTCCTTATTGCATGCCAAGGAATCCTCTAGATATATGCCCAGGAGAGATTTAGCAGGGTCCTCTGGAAGTGTCATGTCCAGTTTTCTTAGGAACCACCAGACTGATTTCCATAGTGGTTGTACCATCTTACAATCCCACCAGCAGTGAAGGAGTGTTCCTCTTTCTCCACATCCTCGCCAACACCTGCTGTCTCCTGAGTTTTTAACTTTAGCCATTCTGACTGGTGTGAGGTGAAGTCTCAGGGTTGTTTTGATTTGCATTTCCCTAATGACTAATGATGTTAAGCATTTCTTAAGATGCTTCTCGGCCATCTTAATTTCTTCAGGTGAAAATTCTTTGTTTAGATCTGTACCCCATTTTTAATAGGGTTATTTGGTTTCCTGGGGTCTAACTTCTTGAGTTCTTTGTATATATTGGATATTAGCCCTCTATTGGATGTAGGGTTGGTGAAGATCTTTTCCCAATTTGTTGGTTGCCGTTTTGTCCTTTTGACAGTGTCCTTTGCTTTACAGAAACTTTGTAATTTCATGAGATCCCATTTATCAATTCTTGATCTTAGAGCATAAGCTATTGGTGTTCTGTTCAACAACTTTTCCCCTGTGCCCATGTCCTCAAGGGTTTTCTCCAGGTCTTAAGTCATTCCTTACAAGGTACCAAGAGGAGATTAACAGTCTTCAAGGGGAGAGAGCGAATCAGACAATGGTTAAGGGAATTTAGCAGCTCTGACTTGCTACCAATCAAGTCACTTATATGGCTCTGATTATTAGCAATCAGGCAATTTCTGCTGCTTTGACTGACTATCAACCAAGTACTTCTTTCTTTATACAAGTTTCACAGAAGAAAGACAAATGATTATCCAAGTGGACCAGATTATGTTTTTGATTTCACATTACATGTTCATGGTTGCAGTCCAGTCATAATGAGAAAATACAAACAGAACAGATTTCATTCTTATTATTAGCCCTGTAACTGCAATTTAAGGGATCCAAAGAATGTCTCTCCTCCAAATTTTAACCCAGAATTTTTCCTCTCTAAAGGAAATGCAGGGACAAAGAGTAGAGCAGAAACTGAAGGAAAGACCATCCAGATAATGCCCCACCTAGGGATCTATCCCATTTGCAGACACCGACCAATATACTATTTCTGATGCCAAGAAGTACTTGCTGTCAGGAAACTGGCATAGCTGTCCCCTGAAAAGTTCTACTGGCATCTGCTCAATACAGATGTAGAAGCTCACAGCCAATCATTGGACTGAGCACAGGGACCACAATGGAAGAATTAGGAGAAGAACTGAAGGAACTGAAGGTGATTGCAACCCCATAGGAAGAACAATATCTACTAACGAGACCCCACCCCCAGAGATTTAAGGGACTAAACCACCAACCAAAGAGTACACATGGAGGGACCCATGGGCTCCACGTGCATATGTAGCAGAGGATGGACTTATCTGCGTCAATGGGAGGGGAGCCCCTTGGTCCTGTGGAGGCTCAATGTTCCAGCACAGGGGCACACTAGGGCGGTGAGGTGGGAGTGGGTAGGTGGGGGAGCACCCTCATAGAGGCAGGAGAGGATGGATGGGATGGGGGATTTGTGGAGGGGAAACTGGGAAGGGTGACAACATTTGATTTGCAAGTAAAATAACCAATAAAAAAAGAAGGTCTCCTCCAAAGCATACACGTTTATTGTATGACAGCCTGCTTTGAGGATGGCAGTGTTTGTAGTTTGAAAGCACTCCAAACAAATGGAAAATATCTGAACCGGTCTTCTTATGAATAGCAAATACGAATACCTAACTTCTTTTACTATGTGCTTCATCTTCTACACTATAAAGTAGGAAAAGTTTATTTTAGTCAAATGTATTATATTTACTGAGTTTTATTCCTCCAGGGTGTATGTATGACCTTCTATCTTTAAACTACATTTTCAGAGAACTCTAAGTCTATAATAAAACGAGACGTTGAATTTGCAACCTATCCCCTAGCCAGTCAGAGTTTGTCAGTTGTCTCTGTTTACCCTGCAACAATTATACTGCTTGTATCAGCTCAAGGGGTGATACTTCAAGAAGATTCCATGAGTAACGGCATCATCTATATCTGTGCTTAATGATTTCCAGGGCAGAAGAAGATGTTAAAATAGTGGCCAGATAATCTTAATTTTAGGATTTTCCTAAAAAGACTCATGTATAATTTTTTTCAGAGCATAAAATCAATTATAATGAAGAGAGTACCCAAGAAGGCAACACTCAGAGACCAAAATCCAAAGGGTAGAAAAATGAAGGACAGCGATTACAGCAATCTGATCAACTTTGCTGGAACTGTGTCAAGCAGCTGAGCTGGCTTCATGACTCTTGCGGTTTTTAGTGGGTATGGTTGTGCCAGATGGATTCCCACTGACAATAGCCTAAAAGAAGATAAATATCTATAGGAATAAGCCTAACCTGGGAAGTGAAGTGAAAACATAGAAAATGGCAGTAGAAAATGGAAAGACCTCCAAATCCATGAATTAGTACTATATAAAAGCATGATAGTTCTACCAAAAGCAATTTACAGATAGATTCAATGCAATACCAGTCAAAATTTCTGCATTTTTAAAAAAATATTAAAAATCCTAAAATTCATTTAGTATCACAAAAAAATTCCCCATGAGTCACAGTGATTCTGTGGGAAAGAGAGAAGAGATGGGGAGGGGGAGAGGGAGAGTGCAGAGAGAAAGACAAACAGATAACAACATTGGTAGGAGGATTACCAAATTTCAGAATTATTGTAATAAAAATTATGACATGGGTTCAAAAGCAGAAATAAAGTTCAAGGGATCAAAGATAGAAACGTCAAACAGCAGAGCATTAATACACCTATGTATAGCTATGTTATTATAAATGAAGATCCCATAATCATATACTAGAGAAGAGAGCATCTTCAACAAACACAGACACTTACTGGAAACACTGGATAACTGTATATAGACTAAAATTTGAGAAGTATCTATCATTGTACACAAAACTTAATTCCAAATAAATCAAAGACCTCAGTCTGAAACCTGAAATACTGAAACTGAGAGAATAAAACATAAGCTGTGCACTGAAACACACAGGTGTAGGAAATGACTTTCTGAATATGAGTGCATTTGCCCAGGACTTAAGACTAGCAAATACCAAGTAAGACCTCATAATAGTAATAATAATAATGATGAGGAGGAAACAAAACAATTATGAAATATTTCAAAAAGTCTATATTGTCCTTATGAGTTGCAGGAAATGAAAACTAAAACAACTTTGAGATTTCACCATACATCACTTAGAATCCCTAAGATAACAACCAACCAACAACAAATGAATCAAATAATGTGGGGAAGAAGGAAATTTTCATTCACTATTTGGGGTTGTAAATTGTTATACAGAATCTAGAAATCAGTTTGAAAACCAGGTGAGAATTCTCAAAAGCTAAAATTAAACTACCATATGAAGCAGCAACACTCCTGCGCAGAACATGCTCAAAGGGTGAAGCATCCTATGCTGCAGATATTTACTCAACCATGTTCATTGACATTGTACTCACAAGAGCAAAAACATGGAAATCAATAACCTTCAGCTTGTGAAGAGATAACAACAGCATGTCACATATAAATGATGGAACACTATTCAGCTATAAAGAAAAATGGAATTTGCAGGCGCGTGGCTATAACTACAAAATCCACTGAATGGGGTAACCCAGACCCATCGAAGCAAATACCACACGTGCTCTTTCGTGTTTGTTTTTTATCTTCGAAGCTTTAGATGTGATAATATAGTCTGGAACAACCACAGAATAAAGAAAAAATAAATGAATCATCATGGGAAGCACTAGTGATAGGCATAGGAGGAAAGAGGTGATATGAAGGCAGAAATGGGAAAGAAAGGGCTAGGATTTTTAATTGAGAGAAATACAAGTTGGGTACTGGAGCAGAGGGAGAAAGGAGTGAAATGTAGCACTACAGACACTCAAAAGGCTATAAGGAATCATGATATTTCATATTTACCTGAAATTACATACACTACATATAAATGTATACATACATATGCATATTTTAATGAAGTAATGTTACTTGAGGTGATAATGCTTCCCTCAAGAACCATAGACTAACCAAAGCTACAGTAGAAGACATGAAATACTTCTCAATTAGTCAGGAGCATTAAAATTCTCTTTTGTCCTTGTTGTGTATCTATCTGCTTTTCTTGTCAATGTAAGCTGCTTGTTAGGGAACTTTTTTGTAGAAATAATTCGGAAGTGTCTCCCTTTTTTCTATTTGGCAGAATAATTTGGGAAGTACTGCTTAAGTTATCCATTAAAGGTCTAATAGAGCTCAATAGTGAATCCATCTGGACAAGGGCCTTTACTAATTGGATGACTATTTATTACAGCTCTAATTTTGCTTTTAATCTAACTGAGCCTTAGATACAGGAGCTCTGTTGTAAGATGTACCCATTGGAGACAAGACAACCATAGGCAATTATTTCCTGGATCTTATTATCAGTTGTTATTTTCTTTAATGGTCTGTCTGTTGAAAAGATCCTTTGTTGCACTAACTCTCTGTTGGTGAGGGATGGAAGCTATGCTTATCTGTGGATATAAGAATGAGTATTTAGAATACTGCTAAGAACCATGCTTATTAAATAAAGTGGCAGTAGTTTGTTCTCCTCTGAGACCCATGTCATCACTAGCCCTGGGAAATTGGCATGGTTTAGAGTACCAGGCATGAATTCTTTTATTACAGTGGGTCTTAAATCCAATTAGACAGCTATTGTTACCAACAAGATATGAGTCCCACTGTTGCACCTTTAGAGATATCTTGTCATGGTGATTATCTTTATAGTTCATAGGTTTCACAACTAAGTAGTATTATTGGTTTCATCTCTTTCTCTTTACATAGCACCTTCAGGAACTATAAAACTTAGTCCTCAGGAAGGAGCTTTCTGGTCAGATCCAGCTTGTGTCCTCCAAGCCCCAGGTCCATTGTGCATGATGGATGTCTTTAGAAAAAAGAATTTACTGTTAATCTCTTGGAGGCAAGCCAAATCAAAAGCAAAAGCCTGTATTGTTTCGGGGAGTCTCTTGAATTCTTCTGACCAATGAGTCAAAAGGGAGTTTATCGTGACTAGTACTGGTGATTTTATTTGATTTTTTAAAACAAATTTATGTATATGCATGTATGTAAGTTTTAAAGGAATGTCATAATTTTCTAAGTTTCATTGGTATCTATTGTAATGTCTTCTTTTAATTATCTAATATTATTTATTTGGCTTTTTTCCTGGTTAATTTGAATAAAGGTATATTTCAGTCTTAATTATCCTAACATATTTTTAGATTCATTATATTTTATATATATGTATGATTTGTCATATATATGTATATGCAACACATGCATGCCTAGTGCCTGATATCAGAAGAGAGTGTTAGATACCCTGAAGACAGTTAAGGGTGGCTGTGAGCTACTATTTGGGTGCTGATAACCAAACTTGGGTCTTCTGCAAAATCAACAAGTGCTTATAACTCCTGAGGCAACTCTACCACTCCTTTTTACTGTTTATAAGAAACTACTAATTAAAAGAATCTTCTTGTTGACTGCTTTTCTTACTTTTTTTGTTTGATTTCACTAATTTCTGCCCTGATCTTTTTTTTTCTGTCTACTACAATCATACTTTATTTGCTGTTCTTATAGTACATTAAGAAGCATCAACAAATTATTTATTTGAGAGCTCTCTGAGAATGTAATGTTGGCATTTAGTGCTTGCCTTAGTTACTTTTTTATTGACATTACAATAACTTCACCATAAGTGAGAAAACAGAGAGAAAGAGCTTTATTGGGACCTTATAGTTTTAGAGAGTAACTTTATGTCCATCATGGTGTAAGAACATGGTGCTAGAGCAGCAGCTGAGGCTTTAGATCTGATCCAAATGCACAAAAAAGAAAGACCTAACAAAGAATGTCATGGGCTTTTTAAACCTCAAAACCCACCCCCAGTAATAAATCTCCTCCAATAAGGCCACACTTCCTAATCCTTCCCAAAGAGACCTACTAACTTGGGACTAAACATTCAAATGGCCTGAATTTATACAGGCCATTTCCATTCAAACCACCACATTACTATAAACTTTTCTATCAGAACTTCCTTCCTTATATCCCATAGATATTGTATTTTCTTTTATATTTAATTCCAGAACATTTTGAGTTTTTATTTTCTCAAAGATTTATTCTTTACTTAAAGAGTATCAATAATCATACAATTATTTCAATTAAAATATTCTGAGTTGTTGGTAAAACATGGATTTCACATTATCTCTCAGAGATATTGTTTTCTTAATTTTGAAGAAAATTTTAATTTTATTCCATGAGATTATTAATAAGCATCTAGGAACCTGCTCTTACTGAAAAACCACTTCTTATTTAGCCAATAGTATAGACAGAAGCAAGAGAAAACCTTGGCACTTCTAATTTGATATGTACTTCTACTTTGGGGTAAGGTTGGGGAGTTCTGTACAAAAATATGCCAGTAATTTATAGATATCCTCTGCACTTGTGGAATCTAACCTATTTTTTCCCCTTCAAGATTTATAGCACAAAGATAATAGTAGCTCTGGTACTTTGCTTTTAGCTTTAGTATTTTCTAGTTCTGAATTGTAGAAATGTCCCTTAAAAGCAACTGGTCATTCTCTTAAACCTACAGATGCCTTTGATTCTAGGAATATTAGTGTCTTGAGAATTTACCATGATGAGAGACCACCTTCTAGCCCCAGTAGGAACAATAATCTCCTAAATCCAACTTGTTTTATTAAAATACTTCATTGGGAGCATTTTACAGGACCAAAACTGAGATAATTATCATCAGACCACAGGTTGATCAAGACTGCTTAATCATGTATACTTCTCACTGTCTGCCCAATTCATTTTCTCTTTAACGGTAAAGTTTATAACTGCCCCCAAAGTATGCTCAGATACTTAATTTTCTCCCTTTCCAAACTATACATTTCGCATAAAGTTCACTCCTGAGTCTGCACCATTATTTTTGTTAGCTGTCTTTAAAACCAATTCTTAGCCTTTTTGTGTTGGAACCCCTAAATTGGACCTCTGTCTTAGGTTCTGATTATATGATTACATACTTTTGAGGTATCTTATCAATGAAAGCATTCACTGTTGATATAAGGTGAGAACATCCAGTTTATTTCAGGTCAAGCATCATTCTAGTTTTGAAGATTAAAACATGAGCCTTAGAAATATCTGATTAATACCTGGAACATCAATGAAATAAACCCACGTGTTCCATGGAAGAAGAATGGGAGCATTGAAGCACATGACTTAAATTTTGACATGAGTATGAACAATTTGGAAGGAGGATAGGAAAATATAAGGCCTCTTGAGGGTCATTTAAGTTTCACACATATTTGTATGTCAGAAGCAAAATCAGTTTGAAGGCATTTGCTTTAGTCCAGCTAGAACATTTGGCTTTTTTTATTCTATACAGAAACATAAAAGCCTGATTCCTAATAAAGACATCAAATTACAAAGCAGAAGCTTAAGAACTCAGAATATTAGGCAATGGCTCCAAAACATCAAGGTTTTCACTTTTATTGCACCAACATCAATGAAGCATCAACTCAAGTTTGAAGCCTTTTATCTCAAGGGTAGTTTCTTATGTCAATGCCCTGAATATTTGTCTGCCAAATAGTAAGAAATGATACTCATAAAGCAATTGATTTCTGAAGAAATAATTCATGGATAGGATTAGGGGTTTTAAAAAACAGATCTGTGAGAGAACTTTTTCCTTTAGCTTTATGAGGCTCTAGAAGAAGTCAGAAATTATGAGGGAGCTAGGTCTCATCAGACATCAAATCTCAGACTCCAGGATCTGAGAAGTAGTTTTCTACTATTATAAACCACCTACTACACCTGATATGAATTAAACAGGTAGGTATGAATGAGATTCTAGGCTAAAATACATAAACTACAGTTATAGTTATTTATGATCATCAAAATTCCAAAGGACAACAGTCTCTGAAATATACATATGAAATGGCTACCTTAGAGGTCAGTGAGAGAAGACTGGGCTTTCCTCTGTCTTACACTCCAGTATTTCCATATTATTATTAGGAAGAGTCCAGAATGCAGAGATGTAAGCAGTTACAACAATTAACATTCCATTCAGAACCTAGAAGCTCACTAGTTCAATGGATACTTGGAATTACATAGGAATGTTCAGTTGAAATTTTTTTCCTGATTTTAGAATCATTTACATTCAAATAATTGAACAACTTTTTGTCATATCTCTGTGAGGTTTGTGAATGCTATAGGCATTACTGTTTGTTGCGGGGGGGGGGGGCAATCACCATGGAAATGAAATATTTATATAGCTCATGACATGATTTGAGAGGACTGAGTAAGGCACAGCCAGGTTTACTCTGTGACAGGCTGCAAACTGGCAGTTTGGAAGATTAGGCCTAAAGGGCATGCCCTTGATGTCTTCCATTTTAGCAACCATATATGATGGGATGGTATTGAAAAGTATCTCAATCACAGAAGAAAAAGACAGAGCTGGCCGGGCGGTGGTGACACATGTCTTTAATCCCAGCACTTTGGAGGCAGAGGCAGGAGAATTTCTGAGTTTGAGGCCATCCTGGTCTACAGAGTGAGTTCCAGGACAGCCAGGCCCCTGTCTCGGGAAAAAAAAAAAAGAAAGAAAAGAAAAGAAAAAGAAAAAGACAGCTGAATGTAAATAGGACATGATAGAAAGTAGAGAGTAAATTGTTGAAATGGATGCAAGATTTTCACATCTTTGTAAAGAAGGAAAAAATAAGCTAATGTAAGAAAGATGGAACAACCTTGCAACATAAGAATTGGAGCATCCCAGGGAACAGTGCTGAGATAATTGAATGAGGTATTCTCCTTATAGAGAATTCTCCTTTGCCAACCTCAACAGACAATGTGATACTCATGAGTCGTCATCTACTCTGGACCAAGAAAAATGGTCAGAATACTTATGTAGTGAAAAGAGCATGGAGAGTAACATCCTTATTGCCCACAGGACAGAGATGTGGTTTTGGTGCATTTCATGTGGGTGGAGCAGAGGTTTAGCCTCCCATAGCATACCGAATCAGGGGAAGCCAAAGCAATTGGTGTTAATAGAAAGAAGATAGGTCAAATCAAGCTCTCATTGTGAAAAATGAGCTCAACCTGTCCCAAAGGATTCATGTCCCTCAGGTATCTGACTTGTTTTTAGAGAAGAGACGGTTGGCCACATGTGTCATATGCAATTAGCAGTCTTATAAGCCTCCTAACCACATCAACATATTGAACGCTTTTTCTGTGAGCATGAAAACAGCAAATTAACATTGTGGAGTTGTGCCCTCTGGTTCCCAATAACATGGACAGCATGTTGCAAATAACAGACAGAAATAAATAATTACAGTGAATATGGATGCATTGTGCCACTCCAAAATCTACTATATCTAGCTGTTTTCCTCTTCACTTTAGAACTTCCCTTAATTTCCTTTCATGAGAGTATGTGAAAATATGACACATTTTCTACTTTTACAGAATCGTGAGGTTACAGAAAAAATAAATAACCCTAGAATTATTTAGAAGAAATTGCATACAATGAGGTTTAATATGACCTCCTTTTAGTGATAGTGAACCTTCAGTTTTATCATCTATGTCTAAAGTTCAATGCTATATAATAGTACATCTTTTCTCAGCTTAAGAATTTTGGATTCTGAGTAAAGTATTTATGTTTAAATAAATAAATATCAAGTTGAATCAAAAAGTATTAGTTCATAATTTAAGACAATTTTACAATTAATAGAGAAACTAAAGATAGAGAACAAGTCAGAAATATGTGTTGTAAACTAAATAAAATTATATAAAATATTAATTATTCTTACATTTTATACAATACACTAAAAACTGAAATGAGGAATTTCTACCTATAGTAGTGCACATGCTGTATACCCATGGGAGAGAAGCATATTGTATATTCATAAGAGAGAAAAACACTTCTTTAACAAAGGACACACTAGATTAGGTGTATCTGTTCAAGACTGAACAGATCATTATTCTTCTAAAGATTTAATCTCTGAAGAAACATACTACCCGTGTAAACAGAAAATTAGTTCTTTCAAAGTTTCATACAGTGTTTAGATCATATTCATCCCTCCTCCTGTGAGTGTGTACAGATTTAATCCCTTTTTCTTATCCACCCAATTTTGTGTATGTTTGTTTGTATTTATTTATTTACTTATTTATTTATCCTATAACAGCAAGTCATGTCACCCAAATATTCTTGGATGTGTTGTAGAACAGGGGCTACACTCTCTGATACAATTGCCTTTTTCTCCCCAGAAGATAATAATTGCCAATAGCTCCATGGCAATGAGGTAGAATTGATCTTTTCTAATTTTCTACTTTTTTCTCCATGGTGGGATTTGGTCTGGTTCACACTTAAAGGGGTCTTATGTGTGCTGTCACAACTGCTATGAGTTCATATGGGTAGCTGCCCTGCTGTGTCTTGAAGATATTGTTCCCTTGTAGTCAGACATGCCTCTGGTCTTCACTCTTTCCACCTTGGGATGTCAATAATACTGAGATTCAAATGTAAAGCTTAATATACTTTCAATTCGCCTTAAAAGAAGGCTATTCTTTGAAAGGGCTCTCAAATAATCTTTCCAAATACAGAAAACAAACATCTATAAGGGTGAAAGCATTTGTTTATTTGTTGATTTAAAGTTTTTATTTTACCAGAACATTACCCAAGGGATGAGGTGATGAAGGTAGGTATCTTTGTACTATCTAGGAAGAAGTCCTTAAGGAATGAACAGTGGCTGTATAAAGATTAGTAGAAAAATGGATGGAGAAGTAGCTTAAACAAATTAAAAACCCCACATACACAAAATAAATCATGGAAATTTCCATTGAATGTGACATGAATGTTTAACATCCTAAGTAGGTTTATTATAATTTGAATAGTAAGTGTCTCCCCAAAATGGTCATGTGTTGAAGAATTTTTCCTCAGGGGAGGAATCTATTCATTGAGAAGTAACTTAACTGAATAATGAAGGCTTCATCATTGAAGGATTCATAATTTGGTGGTATTACCTAGAGAAGTTGGGAGGTTGGGCAGAAATGGAAGAAGTAAGTCATTGGTGTATCCCTACAAATAGTAAACTTTCCCTTGCCCTTCTCTGACTGCTTTCTGATTACCGTGAAGTGAGAAATTTTCTCCTCCGTGTGTATCTGCCATTAGAGTTGCTATGGATGCCTTAAAGGTTAACCTCAATTAAGTAATTGCTTTTGAAATGTCCAGCAGGCAGATGGATTGGCAGGATTCAGCAGAGAATTGTGTACTTAATCAGTCAGAGGTACTTCCTTACTTATTCAAAGAGGAGTTAGGTGTAGTGAGGTTAAATATGTGAACTAACTGTTTTAAAGTAAAAGGTACAGAAGAGTTGAAAGTTGAAAGTAAGATTTTTGACTACCTGTGACATTGAAAGTCAGAGGAAGGATCAGATAAGGTAAGTCTTGAGATCTGGAAGAATAGATATAGTGCACAGGAAATATCTCCACTCTTAAACAGGAAGAAATGCTGATACTTAAGAAATTGTCTTAAGTACTTCAATTTTGTTCACAAATCACCTGTTTATAGAAAGCATTTCTTGGGTGAGTCAACAGCCATGTGCAGGGAACAGAAAATCCTTAAGGGTCAGTTTTATGATTAGATACTCTGACAGTGGTGTGGATGCTGACATGGGGCAGCATGGCTAATACTGGACATTCTGGGGACCATGAGCCAGCTGCTGAGTGCTTAATGAGACTTATTCCTTCAAAATAGTTTGTGACAGCAGAGGGAAGGAACAGCTGAGAGCTTGCATCTTGATCTACAAGTAGGAAGCAAAGGGGAGGGGAGGGGGGGGAGAGAGAGAGAGAGAGAGAGAGAGAGAGAGAGAGAGAGAGAGAGAGAGAGAGAGAGAGAGAGAGAGAGATCACTGGGAATAACACAGTTCTTTAGAAACCTCTAAACCTTAAAGCACCCAGCACCACCACCACCTCAGTGGCACACCCTCTGCAGCAAGTCCCCACTTTCCAACCTCTCTCTCTCTCTCTAATAGTTCTGACCTTCTGGAACCAAGTATCTACATATATGAGGCTACGGGGTCTAGTCTCACTTGAACTAGCACAGTGGCTAGCCTGGATATCTGGAGACCTAACAGTAAACGATGATGTAATCTGTTAAAACTGAGTAAATGTGATAAAGAAGCAAATAGTATTTGGCACAAGTTGCTTTGAGAGACCGGACTAACTCCATCTTGGGTTCAGGCTCCATCAGAGAACCTGACCTAAGGCTGAACTCATTAAACACCAGGCCTGGATCTAGCATTAGTCTCTAGGTCACTCCCTAACAACCGCCAGTCAGGAAGAAAGAAGTTTCAGTTGTTCCTAAAGATATTTATTTATGAAAATTATTGGAAAAATACTACTTTTGTGTGAATATAGCTTTAAGGTCAGAGGTGATTTGGGCTTTTGCCAGCCAATGGGTGAAGGCTTGTGTGTGCTTACCTGCTGCCTGTGTAATGGCCTGCATATGTAGGTGCATCCATTGGTGTGTGTCCACGTTACTGCTATTGTCTACTTGTCAAGTGGTTTGTGTACTTGTGAATGAAGCATGTCTTACCTGCTAAGACTTCTTCCATGGCCTTCAACCTCTCAGACTCCCAAGACCCTATACTGTTCTTGGCATTGGGGAACATGTACTTTACACTTTGGCAGGTTGGTAGTGATGAGAACCTGTTAGGCAGTTTGAAGGGGAGGGGGCTTGCTTTAGTCTGGGACACACTAGTATAAGCTGTCTGTGGCTCTTGCCTTTCTGAGCTGGAGGATGGTGCTCCTGTAGCACTGGACATTTAACTCAACTGGCTGCCCACGTGGTAGCTGAGTCATGAACCCTAATTAGCAGTCAAAATGAGTCTCAGAAAAACTTGTTAAAGCCACATATAGCACAGATAGTCATTTTGCTGTATTATTCTGTTGGCCTGTGCTTACTTTGGTTCGATCTATCCACAAGAGGACTGTGGAAATTTCATTGTCTTTCCAAAGAAGTCGTAACATATACAGTGGCCTGAGCGACTGTGATAAAGAATCAAACAGGACTTGGCCCAAGTTGCATTGAAAGACCAGACCAACTCCATCTTGGGTTCAGGCTTCATCTTAGAGAACCTGACCTAAAGTTGAACTCGTTAAACACCAGGCCTGAACCTAACATCGGTCTCCAGGTCACTCCCTAGCAACCACTGATCAGGAAGAAAGCAGAAGTTACAGTTGTATCTAAAGATATTTACTTATCAAGGTTTATGGTTTGGCTCCCAGCACCAGCCAATCATTTTAAAGGCCAACAAATTCCATTAATAGCCCCCCAGTCAGATGTGTGACAAGTTGGGCATGTCCTTGCATGTTTGCTTGCCTTTATAAATGCTTGCTTGAAACTGGGCTCAGGGCTTTGCTCTCCTGATCTGCTGAGTCAGTGACAATGGTGTGGCCCAAGCTTGAGCTTGAATAAAGATCCTAGTGCAATTGGTTGCCTCAGAATTGGCTCCTTGGGGGTCTACTGGGGCTCTCCAGATGGGCACAACAGCTTTTGAATTCAGGTCTGGGGCATAAACTGTCAATGAGTCATGGCTGGAGCGTGAGCCAGAGAGCTCAGCTCATGCTACATCCCAGGGAAAAATGTTTTGCTATTATTTGTATTTTTAAATGTTCTGCTTATTTGTTCATTATCTGTTATTTGTCCACCCAAAGCATAATCAGCCTGAGAATAGGCACAATATTAACAATACAGTATATTTGAGGTTTGGTCCTTGCAAGCCCATTTACAGATGTCATCAGGAAATAAGCTTCATCATTCTGTTTTGTTCAAGGGATGGGACTGTAACAGAACACTGGATTTTGTAGGCATGTAGTCACTAACACCAGTGAACTGGGACAGGAATGGAAACTTCAGCTCTCGAGTCAGCAATCTGGGAAGACATATTAACAGTCCTCAAGCTCTGCCTTCCTTCTTTCTCCCCTAGTAGCACACTCTAGGTGAACTGGAACACAGAGAGCCAATCACTATTACGCTTATTCGAATCCTGGGTCAGATTAGCCCTGTTGCTGAGAACTGAGGTGCTGCTTCTCTTCTACTGCACTCCCTGCCTCAGGGTGGTTTCTCAGGCATGGGGCTCACACATTCTGCCAAGGCTACTGAACCTCACATCACTATCAACATCACAGAGGGTGAAGGCTAGCTCAGAACAAACATGGCATTATCACTGGGTGAGTGTATTGAGAGGTTTGCAGTGAATATGTGCTCAATACAATATGAAGTCCAAGTGTAGAATGTATAAGTCTCTCTATGCCTGGGTAAAGTGTGTGTGTGTGTGTGTGTGTGTGTGTTGTATATGTGTGTGTGCGAGAGAGAAAGAGTATTTAGTGTATATATTATATAATGTAAATTAATGTTAAATTAATATATAATATATATGGGATTAATTATCATTAATGAGCTGTATTAACTAAATCTTACTTTACCTGTGTATAAAACTGATAACCTACATTATTACTACAAGCATTGGTCTCATATCAATGCCATCTGTAACATATAACACTTTATGTTCTACTTACATTAAATAAGGGCTATAAAATAAAATTTCCTTACAAATCATATAGAACAGCCCTTCCTCAAGTCGACAAAGCAGGTATACGTCACTCTCCCAATTTCATCTACACATCACTTTTCTCTTCACTTTTTTACATTTCAAGTAAGATAAAAAAATGGTGTAGGTAAGTTATCAATACTAAAACTGATGACTAAGGATTTGTGCTATCTTCTGTAGTTATTTCTTATTCTAATGTAATTTGCTTGTTGGCAGAACACAAAAATAAAGCTAGTATATAAGTAGATAATTTGGTACAGCCTTAAACACAAGCCCTTCCTAGCAGGATATTGAATGATCTCTTTCTGTTTTTTTTTTTCCCTTTTGCCTGTTGTATCATCCACAGGTAAGGGGGAAAACTGATATGAAATAAAGTCTCATGTAAAAAACTCAGCACTTATTTACAGATCTATAAGTCAAAACAAACAAACAAAACAACAGGAGAGAAACTGAAAAATATACCAACCTCCACAGCAACCTGAAAATAGCTACGAGCATCCAGATATTGGCAGAAGCAGCATTACAATGACAAAGAGGAATTCCTATTAAGATTGAGAAAATTCTTTTTTGTTTGTTTGTTTGTTTTATTTTTAATTTTTTTTTTTTGGTTAGTGATTCAGACTGTGAGAGCTCCAAATGTCCAGGATTATTGTGTCTGTTGGTTTTCCTGTGGAGTTCCTAGCCCCTTTGAGGCCCACAATCCTTCCCCTATTCTTCCATATTTGCGATCATATAAAATAAAATCAGTGTCTACTCACATCATATGAAAAGCAAATTCATGACCTACATGGGAAAAACAAACCTTTGAAGAGAAGCAGGCAAGCAAACTGTCAAACACTTAACAGTAACTAGTAATCGTGACCGTATTTCTGTACTAAAGGGCCATCACAAGTCAGATAAAATAATAGACATAGCTAAGAAACCAATTGTTGTAGTATGTATAACTTATGAACAGTCAGCTAATAATAAAAAAC
This sequence comes from Apodemus sylvaticus, assembly GCF_947179515.1. Classification (NCBI taxonomy): domain Eukaryota; kingdom Metazoa; phylum Chordata; class Mammalia; order Rodentia; family Muridae; genus Apodemus; species Apodemus sylvaticus. The sequence continues at coordinate 31,680,345 of NC_067478.1, forward strand.
TACAAGTCAGAAAGAATAGAGGAAACCAGTAGAAAGAATACTTAATATGTAAAAAGATTGTTTATTCTACTTGGACATTTAAATTCGAACATCAAAATAAGAAGTGGAAGCATGCTATGTGTCACTGGAGATGTCAAAAATGGAACTGAAAGTCAAAGTGAAACTCCCATTAACACATCAGGTGGCATAAAACTCAACACCAAGATATCACGAGTGTGGAAACCTGTAGGTTGTTAAAGGACAGGAAATAAGTCTGTAAAATGTCCCTTGCACTTCCCCTTCTCATGGAAAACTTACTTAAAATTAAGTCCAATAAAAACATCCTGATTCAGTAATAAACTTCTTCCATGCCTGAATATCTGTTAATATCACCTAGGAAACAACATTTATTAGTCCCACAAATAGTGTTAAGTGTAGCAAACACTGGCCAGACAGAGAATCTTTTCATGGGACAATTTATTAGTGATTATGCCTCAGAAGTCAATTGACTTTTATGTTTTTATCTGTTATTTAAGTTCTAATGAATGGGCAGCACAGATGTATTCATATAATCTAAGTGGATCTCTTTTCTTCACAAATAACAAAACTGATCACCAAAGCAAAAGAGAATGGAAAATAACAGAAATTACTTAAGATAGAAATAGATAAATATGCTTTGTAGGGTTTTTATGTTTGTTTATTCTTGTTTTAGAGGGTTATCTGTGTCCCATGAGATAAATATTTTAATCTAGGACTCAAATTGACAGTTTTAGGAGAAGCCATTTACTATGTTGTGGATCCCAGTCTTAATGGATACATCTGCAAAATATCCCAACAGTGAAGCCTCAAGGATTAGAGCAGAAGGGGGGAAAGTCTGTAAGAACCAGTGTGGCAGAGACTTTGCTGTTATTGTGTCTTCTAGTAATGTGTGCAACTATGCCCGTAATTCTCACGGATATGACTGCCCAAATGTGAGCTACACAAGGAAGGTGCCAATGGATGTGACAAAGGGGGAAGAGGAAAAGCATATGGAGGCCTCGACATTACGTTGGAACTATGGGCAACAGAGGAAAGCCAAGAGGTGCTCTGACACATGAACAGGTTGTCTAGTGACAAATTATCACTATATATACAGATACATATATGCAAGCAATAATAATTAAGGAAATATGTCAAAAAATTTGAAGAAGACAGAGAGGGGTATATGGGAAGCTTTAGAGAAAGGCAAGGAAAGAGGGAAATAATGGAGTTATAATCTCAAAATTAGGAAAAGAAATATATATGTGGGGGGGAGAAATAAAGAGAGAGAGAGAGAGAGAGAGAGAGAGAGAGAGAGAGACAGAGACAGAGACAGAGACAGAGACAGAGATACAGACAGACAGACGCAGACAGAGACAGAGAGACAGAGGAAGTAATTAAGTCTTGGAGATTCTGCCTTTAAGAATGGGAGTTAGTGATGCCCTATTCTGTCATGTGAGATACAATATTTCTCTGTTATTAGTTTTTCTCTCATATGAATGTATATCACATGGACTCCTCTGGGAAGCCTGGGGGGGGGCAGTTGGCACTCTCACAGTAAGAGCTTTCATTTCCAAGTCTGTGAGCAGATTTTGTTTTTCTGTTTATAAACAACTTAATCTGTTGAATGTGGCTGCAGTGTCACTAGTGGAACAGAATCAAATGTTGGAGTCCTAGTAACTTAGGAGAGAAAGAGGTTTTTCTGTTTGTTTGATTTTGGTTTTTTGTTTGTTTGTTTGCTTGTTTTTTAGCTCACGGTTCCAAGATATAGTTCATCCTTATGGGGAAGCTTCAGTGGCAGGAGGGTTAAGCCTCTGGTCACATCTGCAGTCAAGAGCAGAAAAAAATAAATGCATGCAAGTTCACCTGGTTGCTTGCTTGTGCTCAACTCAAATTTCTTATTCATACAGGTCACAATCCCCTATGCAGGGAATGGTACTACCCACAGTGGGCTAGGTCTTCCCGTAACTTAAGACAATTCTTCTAACAAACAGAATAAAACAAAACAAGAGAACATTTTTGTGTGTGTGTGTTGGGGGGGGGGGGTGTTTCCTCTGAGAGGGAAAGAACATAAAGTTGGGTCTGAAGGATGGTGAGGAAGATCTGGGAGGAATTGAATAAGGGGAAAGAATATGACCAAAATATGTTATAGGGAATAAAAACATGGTATTAATAACAATAAAACCCAATCCCCTTTACAGAGATACTCACAGACAAGTGAAATGTATGCAGTTCTTTATTGAGAATATCTAACCGGGTGGTTCTAGGTTCAATCAAGTCAACAATAAAATCTTCCCCCTCACAATTGCACGGGAGACAGTAGTGCTGCTGTAATCAATGCTTAAAGCCATAGGGGTCACTTTGCAACTCTAGGTAAATGTTTGTCAGCATGGTTATCTGATAATGATAAAGAGGAGAGGGGAGCTATAGTGGACTTTTTTTTTTATATTTATTTTCTATATTCTTTGTTTACATTCTAAAAGCTTTCCCCTTTCCCAGTCCCCCCCCCATATGTTCCATCCATCCATTCTCCTATCTTTCCCCCTCCCTTTTCTCTGTCCTAGTACTCCCCTACAATGCTGGATCAAGCCTTTCCAGGATTAGGGCCCTCTTCTTCCTTCTTCATGCGAATCATTTGCTATGCTAATTGTATCTTCAGTATTCAGGAGACAGCAGGTATTGGCGAGGATGTGGAGAAAGAGGAACACTCCTTCACTGCTGGTGGGATTGTAAGATGGTACAACCACTATGGAAATCAGTCTGGCGGTTCCTAAGAAAACTGGGCATGACACTTCTGGAGAACCCTGCTATACCTCTCCTGGGCATATACCCAGAGGATTACCCAGCATGCAATAAAGACACATGCTCCACTATGCTCACAGCAGCCTTATTTATAACAGCCAGAAGCTGGAAAGAACCCAGATATCCCTCAATGGAGGAATGGATACAGAAAACATGGTATATATACACAATGGAGTACTATTCAGCAATTAAAAACAATGAATTCATGAATTTATTAGGCAAATGGATAGAACTGGAAAATATCATCCTAAGCAAGGTAACGCAATCACAAAAAGAATACACATGGAATGCAGTCATTGATGAGTGGGTATTAACTAGCCCTGAAGCTCTGAAGAGTGGGCTCTTAATGAATATAGTCACTATGTTGTAGAAAATTGAACAGTAAAGGAAAAGTATGATGAAGGACAAAATAGCTTAACAAAAATGAGGAACTGGGTATTGGCAACAAGAAAAAAGTCCAACTTCTCACTGACTGAAGTGTGTTTGTGTCTGATAAAAGGCAGACCCTTTGAGTAAAACATTAAACTATTTAATAGAAGAAAAAACATCTCAGCAAAGCACTGGCTTTTGCATATGGATTATGGCAAAAGCATGTAAATAGAGAAACGCATTGAAGGTAGGAGGCATAATCAAAAGGCACCCATCATGTGAAGGGCTGGACATTTATAATCTTGTTAAAAAAATTGACACACGGCTGGAGAAAACACAGTGTGGCACAGAGACTGTGTAATAAGTACTGATAAAATCACATGCTATTTATTAAGACAGTAGAAGTCTCAGTTCATAGACTTCCAATGCTGCGACTTCCATCGGAGACTCAAGTGCTGTTGTCAAGAGAGGAGCCTGAAGGGCGTAAGGGGCCTATGGAATCTTGGGGCTATCCACCCAGTGCTGCTGCAGGTCTTGTTTTTGCATTCTGGTGAACTGCTCTTTGAATGTCCCACATGTGTCTCAAATAGGGCTGCATGTCCTGGGATGCCACTCCTAATGGCATAGAAATAGCTATGAGAAATGTTTATGTGGTGCTGATTCTGCTGTTGTGTCTGCTAAACAACTATTGAGTTATGGCTACCTTCATCTGGACTCCAGATGAAGCATGGGCAGACTAGGGCAATTCCCTGTGGAGCCATGGAGTAGAGGTCCCCAGAATGGGTTCTCATTGGAATACTGTTCCTTGAAGCAATAATATAGAAATGAGGTCCCAAGAGCTAGTATGCTCCTAGAACTTGAGAAGTATAGAGCCTGCAACTCTAACTGGAAGGGATGACAAATATAAGACCTAATTGAAAATCATATAAAAAACTGTAGCCTGAGATGTTTCTAGGAAATCCATGGGACATGTTTTCCTGGAGCCTTGAACACGTGGATCCTTCCAAGAGTATGCAGAGGCAGAACTGATAAAAAGTCTATTATCAAGTCTTAAAATTCAGTGATGGGACTTACTGAGAAGCATGTAGGCTCTAATTTTTCTTTTCTTAGTTTGACTTCTTGGGTTCACATAAGGGAATTTGCCACTGGAAGAATTACATCTGAAATATTATGCTTGTTTGCTGCAGATGACACTTATGTGACAGATGCAAACAGACTTTAGAGTTGATGTTGTAAAGTAATCTGAGAATTTAAAAATCATAAAGATTCAATGTATATACTTTATATATGAATTTGTGGACATAGTGGCAACATATGTCCCACCTAAGTTCTTATGTTGAAGGCTGAAGGATGAAGAGATAGACTATTTAGGCCATGATTAAGTAATGAAGGCACCACTCTAGTGATTGGGATTAGGTGTCTCGATAAAAGTATTCCAGGGACTAATAAGGCCACTTTTGCCCCACTATGCCGTTCAGCAATGAATGATAGAACAAGATGATGATGGGATCACCAAGATGGGACTCTCGGGACATTGACTCAGCTGTGACCTTCACAGCTTCAATCTTGAAAATTGTAAGAGATACATACTTGTAATTCATAAATTATAAAATCTAGTACATTCTCTTATATGAGTGGGGACTATAAAGGAAATGAAATCAACTGACATCCAACTTACCTGTAGAGTTCAGGTAAGAAGAAATTTCTATGCACTATTCCTGTATGACTTGTTTCACTGGCAATGTGCAACTAGCACTGAAATGCTTCCTAGAAATAATTTTCAACCATGTACATGCACCAGAAAATAATAAAATTGTGTCTCAAAATACCCCATGGGGTGTTCTCTAACCCTTCCAGATAGAAAAACTTCAGTCTCTTAACGATATAAACTCAGAATCCACAGGTAAAAATCACATTTTCACTAGTAGAGAAACAGAATTAAGCATTAGTCTTTCAGATCTTGGCTTTCAACTTGGGTAAATTTTTAAAATACATTTTCGTACAAATGGGGTCATTTAAAGTCATATAAATATGGAAAGTAGGCTGAAAATGAACTTTAATATGTGACAAGAAGCAGAGCAATGGATGGGAACTAATGCTTACTCCACTTTCCCCATTATACATAGTCTAGGATCCATGCAGAAGTCATAAAGCATGGCCCTGCCCTTAATCAAGGTTCTTTGGACATCAGTTAGCATAGTCAAGGAAGTCTCCTATAGGCATGCTTAAAGGCCCACCTCACAGGACATTCTAAATTCTGGGATATTGACAATTAACAGTTCCCATAGAAGCTCTACCTCTTGTCAACTTGACATTCAAACAAATGACATTTAACCCATAACCTACAACCTCTTTCTGTATGAATTTATAACCATGTTATAATACCTTATGCATTCTCTCTTACATTGAAAGTCCATGTAGTCATTGACAGTTTCAGTACTTCAAAAGTCTAGACCATTTTAATAAAATCAAAAGCAAAGTTACAAATTTTCAGCATACAATGTCAGAATATACATTTCTGTTCCAAATTGAAAGAACCAGGTCCTAGCTAGGGACAGTCCCCTCAAACAAAACCCAAATCAGGCAGAACAAATTACCTACTCCAAACTTTTCAGCTCTGGCACCTGGAGCTTATAGCATAGTAAACTGGAATCCAAAGATGCTGGACGGCATACTTGCCTAACTTTGCTGCCCTCCACACATCTAGCATGGATCAATTCATTTTATGCCTGCAGCTCTCGTACACATCCCAATTTCCTGGAACCTTCACTATTCTAGGTTTTCCACTCGTAACTTAAGATGGCATTTTCAGCTTCATGAAATAACCCATCAAGCCCTCTTTCCAGATACTCTGGCCCTGTCCCATGTTGGTTAGCTTGAGCCATTTTCCATTATGCTCTCTATTTTTTATCTTCCATGTCTTCAAAATTATTAGCACATGGAAGACACTCCCAAGTTCTGCCACACGTTGGACATGTAACCTGCCCTCCCCTTCCCCAGAGGCCACAATTCCATCAGCTTCTGTGTGCTGGCATTAGAAAAAAATATTTTAGGCAGTGGCTTTAGAGAAGTAGAGACCCCCCATCCCCCAAGCCACATTCTCAGTTCAGGCTTTCTCCTTTTCTGTTTTCATTATTATGAGTTGGAACCTTTGGTGGGTGGGATTGGCCCCTTGGGTCACCGTTATCATTGTCCCAGTGCAGAGTAGGCCATTTATCTCCAACTATGTCTTTAAGAACTGTAGATTCTTTGTTATCTCCTGTTCCCAGCTCTAAGCCTATTACATACCTTTCCTCACAAGCTTCACACTTGTTATGCCTTCTGACATAACTTGCCGCTTTCTCACTGAAGATCTGAATGTTGGTGGTGAGAAATCATATTTCATAGTCTTATCCTGCTTTGAAATTTCCTCTTCCATAAAAATTAGGTCATTACTTTTGAATTAGATTAAGTCAAGATCTCTGGACATGGTCTCTGGCCCGGCTCTTTGTTAGAATATAACAGTTTCTGCCCTGTTCTTTTTAATTTTCTTGAATATTTTATTTATTTAAATTTCAAATGTTATCCCCTTTCTCAGTTTCCCTCCACAAACTCTGTACCCCATCTCTCTTACCCCTGCTACTAAGAGGGTGCTCCCTCATCCACTCACCCACTCCCACCTCACCACCCTAGCATTCCCTTATACTGGGGCCTCTAGCCTTCACAGGACCAAGGGCCTCTCCTCCCATTGATGTCCAACAAGGCCCTCCTCTGCTACATATGTGGTTGGAGCCATGGATCCCTCCATGTGTACTCTTTGGTTGGTAGTTTAGTTCCTGGGAGCTCTGAGGGATCTGGTTGTTGATTAAGTGTCCACGGTTCCCCAAGGACCTAGGCTTCAGCAGTTCAATTTTCACAGCCTTTTAATCTACCAAACTCCCACTGGTTAAACTCTGGTAACAACATTTTAGAGATTTTTCTCTAGCCAAAAGTTCCTAACTTTTTCACAGTTTTTCCCCACATTCTAGTTCCAAGGACTTAGGAAGCACATGATAAAGTTATTATACTAACATCCCCAAATCGTGATATAACTTTTGTATTTTTTTTTCTTTTTCTGCTATTGTGGGAATAAAAACACCCTGATATAATAGGTAGGTTGTATTGCAAACTTGACAGAAACCTAGAGTCATTTGGGGACCTCAGTTGGAAAAACAGCCAAGATCAAATTATCTTTTAGCCATATCCATGATAGGATGTTAATTGAAAGTAAATAATGTGAAACATTATCCCAATAGTAAAGATAGTAAGTCCTAAAAGTCACTGTTTCTTGGCAGTAAAATGTGTCTTCATTCACCGAAAAACATTTAAAATTGGCAAGTTTATAACAGTAGAAATTTTAATAAGAACATTTAATTAATTTCCTTAAAACAAAAGAAAATGTATGAGTACTATCCAGCCATTAGAAACAATGAATTCATGAAATTCTTAGGCAAATGGATGGAGCTAGAGAACATCATACTAAGTGAGGTAACCCAGACTCAAAAGGTGAATCATGGTATGCACTCACTAATAAGTGGATATTAACCTAGAAAACTGGAATACCCAAAACATAATCCACACATCAAATGAGGTACAAGAAGAAAGGAGGAGTGGCCCCTGGTTCTGGAAAGACTCAGTGAAGCAGTATTTGGCAAAACCAGAACGGGGAAGTGGGAAGGGGTGGGTGGGAGGACAGGGGAAGAGAAGGGGGCTTACGGGACTTTCGGGGAGTGGGGGGCTAGAAAAGGGGAAATCATTTGAAATGTAAATAAATTATATCGAATAAAATAAATTAAAAAAATAGAGAGAGAAAGCTTTAAATATTGAACTGATTTTAAAAGTGTCATTTTGCATGTCTCCAAAGTCATAAGATGTGGACATTATGATCCTTTTTTAAAAAGTAGCTTGGGATCTCCATTAGCTTCTATGGGGTTCTTGCTACCCATCCTAGGATGGGACTGTTCAATGATAAGGCTGCTTCGAGGTCATCCGTGGCATTGAAGCACAGATTGAAGTAAGGCATGCCTAATGACAGCACCACCAGCATCTCCCAGACCGGGAAAGCTGTGGAGCAGCTAAAGATGACATCCTGCATGGACTCGGTAAAGGTCTTCCAGACAGCCTATAACCTTGTGGTTCAGTGTGAAGCCCTTGTGCCGGAGGATTTTATCATCATCCTGGTACCTGCCTCAGAAAACCTTTTTTGAAAGAAAAGGTTCTTCTGTACCATTCTCATACACCCATGGTGATGAAATTGGCCCTTTACTGCTGTAAAGTCCCAAGTAGAGACTGTGCATGCTCCCACAGAAAGAAACACCTCCCTCATCATGTACTTCATCCCTACCGAATCGTTATCTGGATTCATCTTGTTTTTTATTTTCCACATGACATTCAAATTCCTCTGTTTGGGGATTTATGTTTGATATTTTCAACCATAGAAAAGAAAACAGACATTTGTAAAATGGCCAAATAAGTGTTAACAATTTTGAAACATTAATTTCCAAGTGTAAATACATCCAATTAATAAAGTTCGGTGGGGAATTAAGGAAAAAAAAAAAGAAAGAAAATGTATGCTATCTTTTCTTATTAGCATTTTATTGAATAGAATTTCCAATACAATAGTATCTTTTAAAAATCTTTCAAAATATATAATTTCAATATATAAGGAGGTTTTCTGTAAGAAATAAACTAACTAGGTTTGATAGAATCAAGTATAATTTTATAATAAAATCAGCACTAACAAGGTTTAAATTGAACAGAAGATGTAAAATAAATCAGAGATTATGATTCAACTTACTTTTCCATAAAATTTTTTATTTTAAATCATACACTTTTCTTATTTTTTAACTTGAATTTGGTGAATATTTTTAGAAGGATATAAAGATAATTGGATAATATATTCCAATCTTGTAAAAGATAAAGTATCATTTGAAAAGCAAAATTGTACATATATGCCTCATGGATAGTATCTTGATTCTGAGAAATTTCAATGAAGAAACAAAAAATGCCCCAGGTTTCCCAATCTTCTCTGTCTTCTGTCATTGGTCCCACTGCAGGTCTGATTTCTGTTCCTATTCACAGCCTTCAAAAAACATGTAATCCTAGATAGAAAGAAAAACATAGAAATATTTTTTCAGAGACAAAGAATGATCTATTCTCAGATACAGAAAGCTATCAGCACTCAATGCCCAAACTCTGTGTATTATATTCTATTTCTAAATGTGGGATTTTCACATGCCCTGAATATGATTCAAAATATTTCCCCAAAATTAAGTCTAAATTTACTTTTCCAGTGTAGAAAAATGTACTCAACCCTCCTCCCATTTCTCTCCATAAAATATTGGTTTTATTTAACCCATTTACAAAAATCAATCAAGCATAACTCAAATAAAAATCAGTAGTGAAAAAGTCTCAGAACCTACTCATTTGGCTTCAAAAATGATTAATATGAGTAATCTGTGCTTACCATAGTAATTTACCATATAGTAAGGCTAATTTACCATATAGCCTTATTGTCCTACCTACATTATTTAAAAAGCAAAAATCTTTTATCAAACCAATCCATATTGAAGGGACTCAGATACAAGTAATTATTTTTACTAAACACCATAATAAATCCTCCATACTATCAAATAGCCATTCATAGTTGTTATTTATTTAAACATCTTATAAATGGCTTTTAATATAGGTTTCCTTGAATTGATTTTTAAACGTGACCATGGTCAGTATTATATGACATCCTTTAAAGTCTTTGGTTTTCATTTATCTTTGTTTTACTTTCTATTTGTTTGTTGAAAGAACATACATTTTAGGGTTGTACAAGCTCTTACAATTTTTATTTTTATATCCAAATCAATGATTAAGATATCTCATGTTTCAAATTTTCAGTGGATATATCTGGGAACTATACACAGACAAAAAGCTGGGACAAACCTTTAAAGAGTTTAATTTAGTAGGTTGGGTGCAATCTGGTCAGGAAGAGTCTGTAGTTTTTTACTTATTTCTGTTGTGTGGCAAAGGTTGAAGACAACTGTTTTCTTCCAGAACATTGCCTGCATATTATAAACTGCTAAGGTACTATGAACATATCAACTATAAATTTCTGATATATTTGAACTGCTGTGATACCTAGGCATATACATGTTTATATTAATTTCTCCCTAGAATACATACATACCCTCGAGTTTGGAAAAATAGACATACGACTGGATGCATAACTTTATTGAAATCTATAGTTATGCATTAGATGATAAATTTAATGACTGAACAACATCTGTATTTTGAACACATTTTTTAATATAAATACAGATTCAACACCCTCCCTAAATCTCTAATTTTATAAAGAAAAACCTGAAAGGCAAAAAAAACAAGTCTGAAAAGTAAAATCTGTGTTTTGCCTCATAACAGGGTAAGGAGTCAGTGGTATCTGAATTTTAGGACTAAATGCAATTAAAAAGCTATAATAAAGTGGAATCTTGCATAAAATCCATGAGTGTCATCACCTCATATTGGGACACATGTTTGCCTAATCATTGTGAAACTCTTGTAAGGAGGATGCTGAGGGACAGACTCACTATGAGGAAACAAGCACCAAGCACCACAGCTTTCATCTTCACATCCAGGTCCATCGGGAACTGGAGTCCAAAGTTATCTGAATCGGTAAAGGCCTCTTGCACACAACCAGACCATTGCTTGGTGATCTTGCCAATTCTAGTTGCCTCATCAAGAGACTTGACCTACATATGAAATAAAATGATAGGGATTTGTGGAATACAAGTGGCAAACATACCTTCATAGTTGAAGTAAAATCATATGGATATTTTATTAAAATTATCTTCAAAATGTTTATCTTATGAAATTTTTAGAAGTTATTGGGAAGACAATAGATGAAACTCCTATTAAGTTATCTGCTTTGAGAATCCTAGATTTCACAGAGACTGACAGTTCAAACATGGTAGAGGCTCACTGCCATCCATGCAGTGGGGTGGTAGGCAGGAGGGGGAGGGGCAGGGGATGAAATGCAACAGCCCAGAAAGTCCTAAAGACCATGTGGTGACTGGAAGAACCCAACAAGATGCTCTGTGAGAGACAGCCAGGGCAGATCGATATGAGTTAGGTATGGAGAACTCGTAGGGTGTAAAGAATGCAAGAAGAAAGGCACACAAAGTTAGTACTTCCAATATGAAGTGGCTCTGTGGGAGGAAAGACCAGGTCCCCAAAATACAGTAGAACAGACTGAGCCCAAACTACATCTACGCCATAGAGGGCCCATAGATGTTCACAAAGGAAATAACACATAGGCTTGTGCCAAATGGGGAGGAAGAGGAGTCCTGTCCAAACTTGTAAAGACACCAAAAATGGCAACAGCTTCCTTTAAAGCCCTTGACCCAGACAGGATCCACCAAGCAAACAAGGGACATTAAAGGGATATTCACAGCTGATGTGCTGGAGGAGGATGGCACCTCAGTGTGTTGAAGTCTACCTCTAACGTGAACGAAAAGTCACAGGTTACTGCTCACAGTTCTTGCATTTCACACCCAGGCTAGGCATAGTACATTTTCTGTTCCTTTAGAATTGGGTTTGGTTGGGTGTCTAATGGTGTGACAGAAGACTTGAGTGTTCATCGTGGCCAACTGGCTTGGCCTGCATGTGCATCCAGTGAGCAGCATCACACAAGAAGAAGTTGTGTTCACAGTCCAAGGACACACTTTCTTGATCAAATGGGAAGTCACTGCATGGTCCAAGTTAAAGCTATCTACATGAGCTTCATCAATGCCCAGAAACTCAGCTGACCTAATAGTCATAATGTGAACACAGTGCAGTCTATTTGAAGTCATGAACCATTGCAGTGTATCAGATATGACATTGTAATAAGCTGCTCTCTATTTTGTATTTTATGTGCAATAGCTATCATTTAAACATTTATGATCAGTCAGTCATAAATCATCATATATATTTTTGAAGTATAAGTTATATGATGGAAGCAAAGTAGCAATTTTCCAGCATCATAAACCCAATACTCTATGGATAAACAAAAGCATATTTACCAGTTTTTACAAAGCAAAAACTTAAAGCTAACTGAATTTTATTTCTAATATACATGTAATTTTATTGGTAAAGATCAGAAATGTGAAGAGTAAACACTTCAAAGTAACCAGAACATAAGAATTTTTACCTACATTTGAGAATGACTTTTAAGGGTGTGTGTGTGTGTGTGTGTGTGTGTGTGTGTGTGTGTGTACATTTGTACACCTTGGTAGGGGTAGGTGCAGAAATCTGAGAACAACTTAGGGATGTCATTTTTTCTTCTTCCACTGTGTTAATCCTGTGGATAGAACTCTGATCCTCAGGCTTGGTAGCAAGCGCCTTTGACAGTTAAGCCTGCTATTCAGACCCCAGACAGAATTTTAAATGGGGACATCTGAACAAGGAAATTTCAATTCTAAATGGATGGTCTGCACATAACTCAGAGTTCTCCTGTTGTTAGTGGCCTTTACTACTATTTCCCGTTTTCAAGACATGAACATTACCATCACAGCTTCTATAGGAAGTGTAACAAGTAGGAATTTCTAAGGTCTATCAAAGACAAGACCTAGATATAATCATTCTAAATATACAATAAAGGTTGTGTCCCATTTAAGACACTGGGTATTTGAAGGGGTCCATGCAGACAGATGGTACAATTAAACTTAAAATCACTAAGAATGTTGTAAAACTCCAGGCTTTTTATTTTTTATTAAATTAAGTGTATGCCAAAAAAAGTTTCCCTTAATGCTGTTCCTTGATTTAAAAGAAAAATCTATCATATGTTGAAGCTAACTAGAACTACTTTCTGATTCTCAAAGAAGCATGATTTGCTCTATGAAGAATTACCATTACAAATATTCGAACCTATTTTTATCTGTACATAATATATATATTTCTCTGTCACTTGTATTTTCTAAAAACTCTCAGCTCCACACTTAAGACCATGGATTCTGTAAGAAGAGAAAAACCATCTTCACACACCCAGATTCTCACACAGTAACCAACGGAGTCAGTATGAACGGAGGAGCAGAAGGAAGAGGAGGAGGAGGAGGAAGGGTGGGAGGAGTAGTAAAACTGGAAAACAAAAACCTTGGGGAGACCTTGGGATGAGCTTCCTACAAAGGGATAGCTCTATTCATCCTTAGGGAGTATTTTATGTGGAAGTTGAGCTGAATTTCTCATTATTATGATTTTCCAAGTAAAATAATACTAGAATTATAAATTTAAAACATTCTCCATCTTTAAATACTTGCCAGTAAAAATAGAACAATGAAGGCCATTTGTTATAGAAATCTTATAATGTTAGACATATTCAAATTCCAGTGCCTAAATTACTGCAACAGTTGATCACAGCTCAGAGAAGCAGAACTGTGAATGTATATACAGAGACACCTGTCTTATGCAAGGGCCACAGGGGCCAAGACCCTGGTGAAGACCTATAGATGCAGACATTATGGAGATCTATGTTTGTGAAATCATGTCCTATTAATGTGTTTCTGTTACAGAGATTATTTTATAAATCTGGAGAACTGAACTGTTTAGAAAAAAACTTATTAGTAAAACAGAAAAATCTGTTAATACTTTGACAAAAGTTGAATGGGTGTCTCTCTCAAAAGAGGTTAGTCTCTATTTCCCTTTCCCTTGAGGAAGTGAGTTGAAAAGTGCTAGGCAGTGAGATGAACTGAGATAAATGCTTTCCAGGTCATGTGACTGCTTTAGGCAATGGTATAAAGGCTTCTTGATCACTGCACTAAGAAAGCACAAGGTCACGCTTCCGTGACTGGCCCCTATTAATAGGTTTCTGTGATGGACCTTGTAGAGGGTGTGTAGGAAGATGACTCATACCCAGGCAATTGGAACAGGACAGCCTGAGGTTAATTCATGCTCCTGGGACTAGGGTGTGATTTATAACTTAAGCCCTGTTTATTTCAAGCATCTTCTATTCCAGATAGTCAAACCACAGTTCACTCTGGGTAATTGAAAATTTGGAAAATGGAACACTGGAGAAGAGAGAAGACTTATCTTCTATATTTACCACATTGAAACTATCATTACACCAGTGGGGGTTTGATAGGAATTCCAAATAACAAAACATGTGTGCTTGACCAAGAGCTTATGAGGTTTATAATGCAGAATAAGAGCACAAAGAGTAAAGGCCTAGAAATAAGGGTCTAAGAGTCTTGGTTGCTCTTAGGTATAAAATGAATAATGCTATGTTAACAGAGCTCTCTCTCTCTCTCTCTCTCTCTCTCTCTCTCTCTCTCTCTCTCTCTCTCTCTCTCTCTCTCTCTCTCTCTCCTTATGTGGGTATGGATGACAAAGGACAAAGTTAGATGTCTTTTATCACTTTCTATCCTATTATTTGAGACCAAGTCTCTCCTGTCTGAGATGATTTCCTACTGAGTTAGACTGGTTGGCCAGCAAGCCCTAGGTAGCCTCATTCTCCCACGTCTCAAAATTGGGATTAGAGGTACAAACCTACACACTTAGGATTTTCTGAGGGATGCTGGGATCCAGATTGAGGTCTTGTATTTACACAACAAACAGTAGAGCCATTCAGTCAAATCACAAGCCAAACCTATACAATTTTTAAATGCTGGACATTTTTCTTTTCTTCTTTATACATTTATTTATTTGAATTGACCTGTTTTGTCATGTCACTGAGGATACTCTATACTAATCTTTGATCAGAGTAATGACCTTTGCTCTGAATAATTAATGACCACCCCTGAGATGCGTCCACATCAAATCACACCATTTAGGTAATGCATTGGTAATATCCTAGAGGAACATATTATTTTCGGGTCAGGAAAACACATCCTATGGGACATTATATTTCTTACCTCAAAGTTAATATCTGAGCAGCAGGTGCATGCAACACATGGGCCAACAACTTTTAGAACACTTTCTCTCTTTTCATTTTGAAGAGTGAACTTGGGCAGACACGGGTGCCAGTTCTGAATCACATAACCTATCGGCACCCCAGGAGGAGCCTGGATTTCTATCTACAAAAGCAAGAGTGGACATTTAATGTAACCATAACCATACTATCCAGGTTTAATCTGTACGTGAAAACTCTTCATAAACTTTTTCCCACTGACCTCCTGGAGGCAGCAGGGGAAACAGGAGCTACTGCATCTCAAGGGTCGCTCTAGAGTCATGACTTCTTGGCCCAGATGATCCAGGATCCTCAAGGTGAAAGGTCTAGAGGCTTCACAGCAATTTCGAGTGCAGCAGTCAGTATCTTCCACAGCAATGTAAACCATCTGCCCAAGGCTGTTCTTGATTTCAAATTTGTTATTTGTTTCAAAGCCTGTTACAACTGAAAACATACAAGAAAAAAATCACACTCACCACTTTGTGAGGAATAGTAACTCACTCATGAGGTAGCAGTGGTGGTGTGTCTGAGCCTACAAGGAACAGTAGAGCAGGGAGACAGGTAGTGTGGAGATGATCTGGACTCAGCAAATGGCGGTGGGAAAAGAGGAAGAATATTCGGGTAAGAAGGAATGAAGCCTACATGGGAGATCTCGAAAGAGAGCAAGCTGCATCTTCAACTCCAAGGACTCGGTCATAGGGGGCTTTTATGTCTATGGTCATCCAGTGCTGAGGGAAAAGGTAAGGCTAGGTATGAAGATATGTGTCCAATAGACTCATTTAGTAGACCATTCCCTTGGTGCTTACAGAGTGATTGTTCTGTTCCTAGTCTGTGAAAGTTTTAATCAATAGTTTGAAGAATATATATTTATATATATTTGTATGTATGTATATATATATATATATATACACACAATCAATTATTTGACAAATACATATATATACACATATAAAAATACATATACACACACATATACATAATACATTCACTGTGGGCCCTGAACCATTGTTTGAGGTTCTGGCAAGTCTCAAGCTGATCATACACTGACAGAGAGTTGCTAAGGGGTAGAAGTCAAGGGAAGGGCTATGTTAGTTTAGTACACACAGAGTAAGAGAGAGCAAGAGTTGGCTGTTTCCTTTCTAACACAGTGATATCTCAAGGGTACACACATCCAGTCACGAAGTTTTGACTTCTACTTCTCAGAAGTCAACAGGAGATGACATTTATAATTTCTTTTTTTTTTTTTACTTAATTTTTGATCTTTAATTTTCAAGCTTTGCTCCATCTTTCTGTATGGAAATATAGTTTCTACACATTTTTATTTTTTTCATTGAATATTTTCTTTATTTACATTTTAAACGTTACCCCCTTTCCGGAGACCTCCCAGCTAAACTTTCCACCAAAGACTATTGTAGGAGAGGCAGCTGTATGAACGGCTTCTATCTCTACAATTACCGTTATCACAATGGCTACAGACCTTCTAGAAGTTCAACTTGCTGATGAATCAAAATCTGATCTATCTGTTAAAAAAAAGGGACAAGGTACATGGAATTGGTTATCAATCCTTAATATTATCAGTATTTCACAATTTACATTACTTTTTGGGCAGCATTAACTTTTATATTTTTATGGTAAACATTTATTTTAAAATACATTTATTTTTATCTGTTTGAATGTTTTGCCAACATGTATGTAAGTGTGCCACTTGTATGCATACTTACAGAGGCAGGAAGTGGGACCCAGGTTTACCAGAACTGGAGATAAAGATGGTTAGAATTAACCCTGCATGTGTTGGCAACCAAGCCTAGGCCCCCCCTTCAAGACTAGGAACTGCTCTTAATTCCTGAGCCATTTCTCTGGACCCAAAATGAGAGGGTTTAAATTGTTCCTTTCAAAATGAGAATTTTTAGGTCATATAAAGCTTATTTATAATGGAATTCCCATAAAATTACAAAACAACAGTCTTTCCAGAAGACAAGATTGACTGATAATATATGTAGATATTTAAATAATTTTAATAGGATGCTATCACTTATTGTAAGCAATAACTTTCCTTAATATTTTATTTATCCAGATTAAATTATGCATATTCCAGGATATTTTTTTAAAGATCAAAATCTTCTTTCTTTTTTCCTCTGTTTAAATATTCCACTAAGTCTAATTAGAACAGCCCATGTGTATGAAGGTGTCGGTGTATCCACAGGGCGATGGGAAGTCTATCTGTGACCATATGCTCAAGGAAGAAACAGTCTTCTTCCACAGCAGGTGTCAAAAGTTAGGGGTGAGGTCTCAGGAGCCCAGCTTCAGTGGAGGAATTTTTCTTCTTTGGGCATTTGCAGGTAATCAGAGTTGCCGTGTGTCCGCACATATCCAGAAGGCAGCATTCCATAGCTCCCCCTCCTGATTCTCTTACTTTTCCCTTCTCTCTGCCTCCTTCTGTGCCATTGACCCTGAGCCTTGGTTGGTGTGTGTGTATGTATATCAGCCAAGAAACATGTTCTCTATAGGGATGAGCATTCATGATGACTGAAATTTCTGAGTCTGCTATTTGAGCGCACATGGGACATGCTATTGCTGTGTATGCCAGATAGACTGGAGAAAACTTGGCTACCACAGGGTCATCTGGGAGTGTTGCCTGGATTGGGGGTACCCCACAGCCCTCATTACTTCACTGATTTATGTACTTCACCCAAAGTTATTATGAGTTCTTATTAAATTTCATGCTGCTAAAATTAATTTACATCAGGCTTTGGCGTAAAAAGTGTTTGTGCTCAGTAACGAAGTCCACATTTAAAAAGTAAATCACAATGACACTTCCTTGGTTTTTTTGAGCCTGAACAAAGTAGTTTGTCTTTTGATAGTAGCTTCCACTTTGGAAAAGAATGGTGATAATTTTTATCTTGCCCACATATCACAGATTTTCCATAAGGATTGAACTAGGGATGGTAACTAGAATAATGTTTAATTAATCCTGGCCATTGGATGTCATCACAATTCTAAATTCATAGGAACAGAAAACACAATTATCCCACACATTGATATTCTGCTTAAAAAGTGAACCTCATCTAGGGGAATTATGAGTACACAACAGCATAGAGGAAGATGTCATGCTTTGGTGAATGAATCATTTGTTGTTCAAGTAAATTAGAAGTAGAAATACAGTTTTTTTTTCCCTTTGTGAGTTCTGAGCATAGACTTACCTGATTTAAGTATTCTAGCCCAGGTGGGCAGTTCAGAAGAGGTGGTGGTGCTGGCATCCACGGGGTGTTTACAATGACTACAGACTGGTTATTTTGAATAGGAAGCTGTGTTGCAGCTTTACCTTCATGTCTAGATGTTGAGACTACGTAGCCAGCCTGAGGCCCTGGATAACCAGACTGGGAACCTTGGTAGTTAGTCTGGTGTGGGGGGCACCCAATGTGTTCTGGAGGTCCTGAAATAGGAACAAGAAAAATTACTTTCAACTTCTTAGAGAAAAGGTACCAGCAGTTCACATGGAATTATCTATCCCTGACATCTACCAAGTGACCTCTCCATCCAGAAGTTATGTGTCTATGAGGTTTAAGACTTTTCCCTGCCAGAGCCTTACACATACAGAGGCAGATGCTAGCAGTCAACCATTGGACTGGGCGTGGGATCCCCAATGGAGAAGTTGGAGGGTGGTCCGGAGGAGCTGAAGGGGTTTACAGCCCCATGGGAAGAAAAAGATGTCAGCCACCCAGATGCCTCAGGACTCCCAGGGACTAAACCATCAACCAAGGGGTACACATAGTTCCAGCCAAAAATGTGGCAGAGGAAGGCCTTGTCGGGCATCAGTGGGAGGTGTGGTCCTTGGTCAGGTGAAGGCTCAATAGATGCCCCAGCAAAGGAAAATCGAGGTGGGGGTGGGAGTAGGTCAGGTGGAGGGGCATATACTTGGAGGCAGGGGGTGGGAGGAGGGGTTGGGGATTTTTGGGAAGGGGGAAAACAGGAAAAGTTAAATTAAGATTATATTCAATTTAAAAAAAAACTTTTCAATGTTGTACCTGTGGTTTATACCTGCTTCTAATTAGAAAGGTTGAAGAATAAACAGCCATCTTGATTGTTATAATATTCACAATAACAAAGATGTGGAATCAGCCTAGATACGTACCAACCAACAGATGAATGAAGAAAATTTTACACACACATATATAGACATAAAATATATATATGAATTTAGATATATTTATAATCAGTGAATATATAGAGACATATATGAATTATAGATATAAATAATGGAGGTTTATTCAACCATAAAAAGCATAAAATCATCTGTAGGAAGACGTATGAAACTAGACACCACCACATGAGACACAAGCAAGATGCACCAAGGTAAATACATTCATTTTGTATAATAGTCTTTTGTGGAATCTAAATTTAAGAAACATGTGTATATATGTACACACATACACATATATAATGTTCCTTAACATAGACATGAATTCTACCACTATTGCTACACTTACGTATTTCTAAGATGCCTGTTCTAAGTGCTGAATTTGCACACTCTATTGTAACGTGCTCTACTGCTCTTGATTAGTACCGTAAGCAATCATGTGAAGCTTCTTTGTCACGCATGCTCACTATAAGGTATAAGTTTATGTAACTTCTTCTGCTTTTCTGCCTCTCAGCTACAAAGTTCATTCCTATAACAGATTTTACTTCACTTTGTTTAAACTCAAAATGTCTTTCCCAAAGAATATATGGTGCTAAATTATCAAATTTAAATATTTTGCATCCAATGAAATTGTTTATGTTTTTTAAAGATTTATTTTTATTTCATGTGCATTGGTGCTTTGCCTTCATGTAAGTCTGTGTGACAGTGTCAGATCCCCTGGAACTGAAGATACAGACAGTTATGAGCTGACATGTGGGTGCTGGGAAGGAATACCAAGACCTCTGGAACCACAGCTAGTGGTCTTAACTGCTGAGCCATCTCTCTAGCTGTTGTTTAATGTTTTATTAACAGAGACCTAGAAATTCCTTTTCTGGAGTGTGTAGTAAAATGGTCAGTCAAATGATGGACTTTTTTTATACATATATATCATGTCCTTTGAACTTTTAATCTCTTCCCATTAAAATGAATATGTATAAACAAAACAGGAATTAATAAAAACAAAAACAAACAGACAAACAAAAACTCTAGGCAATCTGTCAGTCTTGGCAAATAACTGTAATGTAGTAGAATGAACTGGACTGTTGTTGCCTGTATTCAGAGACTTCATAAAAGTAGCAAGCTAATGTATGGGGTTGAATGACATGTTTTCAGGGACATGTTCTGGGCCCTTAAGGTTTAATAGAAACTCTGTGTTCTACCCACCAAATGAGAAGACTATCAGGCTCACCAGTTTTAGTAAATAGGTATTCTTCTAAGTCTTACCAAATACTTCCAAGAAGAGGCGTTGAAAACCATCCTTAGGTCTACATGTGTAGGAGAGACTATTTCGTGGCATTGTAGATTATCATATTCTTCCCTAGATTTCTTTATCTTGAGAAACCAACTCAGAGCCCTCATTTTTTGTCTTACATCTAATGCTTCTTTCTGCCACTAAGGATAATTCTGGATCATAGTGATGTCCTATGTGATTGTTGGGTTTTAGAAAAAAATTATCTCACCTCTGAAATTAACTGCAGTATGCTTTCTTTTTATGACTCTTAGTTTTGTACCTACCTATCTACAACACCACACACACATACACACACACCACACACAGAATATATATATAAGATATATATATATCTTAGACCAATGGAGCAAAGCTCACAACAATATAAGAATTTAGATTAGCAGACAAAATGACAAGTTGCATTGTGACACTGACATACTTACATATCAAGTCCTTTTGCTGCCAGTTCATCTACTATCACCCTCTTGTATACCATCCTCTATCTTTCTACTGGCTCTGACTAGTCCCCAGAATAGCTGGGCCTACTTTTGCATTTTATATAGACATGTCTCTTAAATCTAATTTATATACACATACACTACATTATTATTATTATTATTATTATTATTATTATTATATAAAAATGTATGTCTTTGGAACTCTGGATTATATCTCTTCTTTCTGTCTCTTGCTTACTCAGACATACATAAACACCTCTCTCTCTCTCTCTCTCTTTCTCTCTCTCTGTGTGTGTGCGTGCGTGTGTGTGTGTGTGTGTGTGTGTGTGTGTGTGTGTGGTATTTTGTTTGTTTGTTGATTTTTTTAGATGTCTTACTATACTGCCCTGGCTGGCTTGTCTTAAGCTTGCTCTGTAGGACATGTTGGCACCATACTCACAGAGATCCATCATTCTCTGCCTCTCAAAG
Organism: Apodemus sylvaticus; assembly: GCF_947179515.1. Lineage (NCBI taxonomy): Eukaryota > Metazoa > Chordata > Mammalia > Rodentia > Muridae > Apodemus > Apodemus sylvaticus. The sequence goes on from NC_067478.1 coordinate 31,701,770, forward strand.
TCCTAGGATTAAAGATGTGCATTACCACAAGCAGTCTGGCTTGTATTTTTTTTTGGGGGGGGGGAATTAGTATTTTTCGAGAAAGGGTTTCTCTGTGTTGCCCTGGCTGTCCTGGAACTCCCTCTGTAGACCAGGCTGGCCTTGAACTCAGAAATCCACCTGCCTCAGCCTCCCAGAGTGCTGGGATTAAAGGCATATGCCACCACTGCTGAGCTTTCATACACTTCTTCAAGTGACTCATTTAGAATGGGGTGATATGAAATTTTGATGTAGCATTAATTTTTATTTTCCCAATGGCTAAGGCCTGTTGAATTCAAATAACTAAAATGAAATCAGTTGTAAAATTAAGATATGTAAGTATTCGATAATGATATAATAATGCTTTTTAGTATACTTTATAACACTTGCAATTTATAACTTCCATATCAAGTGAACAGAGGATAAATAAGTGGCAGGTGCTGCTGTGGATCTGAGAGACTTTCAGATAACTTCTAGTACACTTACACACAGAAAAGATTTCATATTTATGTGACAGGAAATGTTTTAAGAGAGATGACATTATATGAAGTAGTTACTTTACAGAGATTTTATTTATGCAGGAGAATGCAAGCGCTTTTTGAGACAGTCTGGTGAGAAATGTTCCATATGGAAAGAGAATTCCTAAACCATAACTGTGCATGAATTTGGCCTTACTGTTAAAGAGGAGGACATCTTCAACTAGGTGACATCAAGGAAATGGTTGAGTAAGGCAACAGGATGTAGTTCCTAAACTCCTACAGGATAAAGGTTCTAGAGTGTCCATTTGGATGGAAATCCAGTATACAGTATTTCCATATGACCTGCACATATCTTTCATAGACACAAAATCACTACTGCATTGCCTAATTCTTTAAAATGTCATAAAAACTACCACCTCTCATTGCATAGGGAATAATGACAAGAATTTCTATATTCAAGTTCAGTACAAATACTGTTCTGTTTATATTTGGTTGATTGTATTTTAGTTGACTAATTTTGATTGTATTTGGTTGAATCAGCAGACATGAGCACAAAACACTGTTTCTTAGATCCTAAGAGAATTCTTAGATTAACCAGCCTAAATGTGGCAAATCCTTGCTTAGAACAATGCCTCTAACCCAGGAATCTTTAAATTTTAAGTCATCATCATTTTCATCCCATTGTTATCTGAAGACATATCCTACACGTGGTCTTGGAATTTAGAAACCATACCAAGCTACTCTTTCTAATAAATTCCAAGCTAGACACGAACTGAATTTAACATGTATGCCTGGTTGAAATTAGCTATAGGGTTAATTAAACTATTCTATGTGTGCCTGGGTTAAATGATGAACATGTTGGGCATTCTCCAAGCACTTTATCTATAAGAACTCAGAACAGACTGACATTCTCAACCCAGGCCTCACAATAGAATCGCCTTGCTATTTGGAAATCACCAGTCATTGTATGAAGGTATGATTTCATTTCCCTAGAAAGATTCTCTGTATTAGTATTTTTAAATGAAAATTAATGACAGCTATGGATGAGAATGGCTGCCTTCGAGCTCTGGAGCTTAGCCAGCTCATATTCCTTTAATTACAAACATCTGGATAAAGATCCTGGACCCACAGGGAGTTTTCTAAGACAATTACACAGGCCATTCAACTCCCAAGCCAATCTGTTTACTCAGAAAACAAAATGCATGTACCCTTCCACACAACCAGAACATCTTTGATATTAATCCCCAGGGCGCTTACTGAGGATCTGCATAGCCTGCCACTGGTAAATCTGGTCCACCATCAACACTGGCATTTATAAAGATCCCACAATGCTGACAATAGCATTTGCCTAGATTTCTGAGATAGTCTAATGTTTGAAAAGATAAATGCACATCCTAGAATGTGTAATACGTGACTAACTTCCTTTTGTTTTAACCAGAAAAGTACAGACGGCATCTACAGAGGAGTAAAGCTTTCATATGCATTAAACAATAAAAATGAGGATTACTATGAGCTAGTGACATTTCTGTAGTAGGCTACTTCCAGTTTAAAGATTTTATTATTTTTCACTGGCTACAATTAATTCCAAAGACTTTATGGCCCCAAACCATCCACAGTTAGATCTTTGAAATACCATCAGGTGAAGCAATTTTTAGCCCAGTGGAACAGCCAATAAAAGATTTTACTTATTATCTATCAAGATTTAATTTATTTTCAATCTTGTATTTCATGAGTAAATATAGACTCACTGATTCTATTAGTTTGTCATATCATTTCTGCTCCTTTATAAGTAGAAATTAATTCATCCGAAAGAAATGCTTAGTCTAAAACAAAAAAAAACCTAGGCTACTAATGTTTCTTAGATGCAATTTTAAGAAAAAAAATTAATAAAAATGAAGACATGGTCACTTCCTCTTTCTTTCTCTTGGGTACATCAATTGGTCAGTGTTATTTTTCTTCTTCAATGACTGTTTTACCTTGGAATTCTGCTGGTGGATACTGAGGGGCATACCCAGCTGGCGGATATGGTCCTGAGCGAGGAGGAGGCTCCATTTGCATACCTGCAATTCAGGGAGGGGTACATACATATTAGCTTAAATGAGAAAAAAACTGCACAGTGCCAAGATAATGTGCTTGAAACATATAGAGTAAACTCAACACATTAAGGTGTACTTGTAAAAGAGCCAACATGTAACAGAATCCTATTTGCAGCAATTTCTTTTCTAGATAACTCGAGGCAGCTCAGTTACTGGGAATGAATACCCCAAAATTTCAAGTTTGCTTCGTGTTGTCTGCCCCATGGTTCTACTTATGACACCAGAATAAAGATAATTTTAAAAGCACATCTGGATAGGCAGTGTAGAAGGTAATAAAACTACCTGTATGTGGTGATGGCATTGGTAGAAATTTTATTAAAATAAATTGTTTTTATTAATTCTTTAAGAATTTCATACAATGCATTTTTGCTATATTCACGCCAGTTCCTCCCTTAACTCCTCCCAGGAGAGTACCATTGGAGTCAATGGCTTATTAAACTATGAATTAAGCATTTTTTAAGACTTATTTTTGGTTTTCTTAAGTATGCATGTATGAGAGAGACATTGGATCCCCTGGAATTGTAGTTGGAGGTAGTTGTGAGCCAGCATGTGGATCCTGGGAATCAAACTCAGGGCCTCTGCAAGAATAGCAAGTGCTTTAAACCACTGAACCATTTCTCCAGCCCTGAATTAAGCATCTGTAACCATTGCCTTGAGAATTGATTTTAGGGTCTTGGTGCCTCAGTGGTTGACAGCACTTGCTGCATGTTCTGGGGCTGGAACTTTGCTAGCAATATTCACATTGTACGGTTCACATCTGTCTGTAACTCCAGCTCCAGTGAATCTGATGCTTGGCCTCTTGAGGTATCTGGACACGTGTAAACAAACATAGTCACACAGACATACATACACATAAGTAAGAAACTGCCACTTTCATGCTTATTCTGGACCTGCCCTACTGACACTGAGTTGTATAAAGTTTCTAAATTGCAACTAACCTATTTCCAAAAACTATACTTTTCAGTCATAATCTTAATGTTATCTTCTATATAGTATGGCTTGAATCATCTTGATATATGCACAAATGTTTCAACCTATTGCTTCTTCATAGTCTTGCCTCTCTAGGGAGACACTGACACACCTCAAGTAGTCAACAAATATGAAGTGAGCATCTTTCTGTGCTACTCTCAGATCACTCTGGGTGACAATGACTCTGTCATTACAAAAAATATGATACAGTAGACATTATATTTAGTTATAGAAACATGGCCTTAACATAGAAGGAAACAGGGGCTGGAGAGATGGCTCAGCAGTTAAGAGCACTGGCTGCTTTCAGAGAATCCCAGTTCAATTCCCAGCACCCTCATGTTAGCTCATAACTATCTGTAAATCTAGTTCTACATCATCAGACACACTTGCACCGACATACATGCAGGCAAAACAATAATGAAGTTGAAACAACAACTATGAAAAAAAAGGAAGGAAACATTCTGGCTTTTAACTGGTATTTTCAGCATGTAATGCTTCTGTGAGTCCAAAACATTATTATTTAATAGTTTAACTATCTTTAAACTATTAAAGATAGTTCAACTCACTTGTTCATGTGTGTTTATGAGAAAGGCTAGACTGAAGCCATTCTTCTTTTTTGATTGTTTCATAACAACTCAGCAGTATAGAGCTCACAGCAACCATAAATCCAGAAAACAAAGAATCCTTTGCCTAAATTCCTATCACCTACCTTAAGTTATCAGGTATCGCAAACCTCTGAAATACCACCACCTCATTCCCATGAAAACAATTCTCTCCCACTTCTTTGTTGTAGATGAGTGGCCTAAATGCTTAGTTCTGTCTGCTAGGCCTTCCTGCAGCTCTAACACTCACTCTGGGCCTCATATCATATCTAAAAGAAAACACACTGCAGCTCTGATGTAAAGGTATATGCTAAACTGGCATGACAGACTTCGGTGTCCCATAACAATCCTCACTTTTTGAATAATCTAAGCTGCAAACATATAACCAGGACCAGATAGACTCAAGAAAGACACTCATTTTATTGCTCTTTCTACATTGACCAAGGTGGGGGGAGAGGCAAGATCATTTCAGAAAAGCATTTTTTTTCTCCTTAGATGAAAACCTTAAAACTCTAACACGCCAAAATCTTTTGCTAAACACTTGATAGATATATATTTTACTTAAAAATGTATTGAGAGAAAAAGCACAAAGCATTATGTTTGGTGCTCATTTAAGTCAGTGCTATAGAAATATACAAAGCCATTTGTCTGAGGGCTTCCTAAAATGGACTGATTGATTACAATAATATTTTTTTAATTTGTGTGACTACAGTAAACTTTGTATATATAAAATGTACACAGAAGCAGAAAACTGTCCATCTGAAATGCATTCTACATATACAATATGTTTACAAACAAGCCTAATATTTAGCTTTCCCAAAGGCTGTAAAAGAAAAATTTATGGTATTGGACATTTTTGCAAACATCTTCTCTGTTGTTAAAATGTTGAAATAGGCATTGGATCCTGTACCAAACAAACAAACAAACAAACAAACAAACAAAAAAACCCAAGTCCCAGTCCCAGGTGGTGATGGCACATGGCTCAATCCCAGCACTTGCAGAGGCATGGCAATCTTAGAACTGGATACTAGCCTGGTCTGTAGAGTAAATTCCAGGACAGGCAGGGCTAAACAAAGAAACACTTGAGTCAAAAAACAAAAATCAAAACCAAAACCAAAACTGCAAAACAAAGCAAAACAAAGCAAAACAAAACATTTTAGCAGAAAATAGGTCAACAGAATTAACTTAATAGAGAGAAAAGTGAAAGCACTTACAGCATTAGTCCATGATTTAGACAGTCTTCAAAGAGAAGACCTTCTGTGAACAAATCACATTCTCACTGATTGGCTCAAACAAGATGCCCTGGAGGTCCACAGACTCATGGGCTAGTGTTCTTCAGTTATCCGATATAGCTTCATCTACCCAGTTAAACCTCTGGGTTTGACTTCCATGCCATATGTAGTTTTCAGAGAGATCTGAAAATGGTGGCTGGCCCATGATGGTTAGCAATTTTCTAAAAGCCTTTGGGCAAAGAGTCCAGTGATCCAGAGGTAGATGGGTAGGATCTCTTATGAACCTGGCATATTTAACCAGCGTGTAAAGTTTTAATCTTCCCCAATTTTTTATAAGACATCTTTCTTTATTGCTAATGCTTGGCTAATGAAGGTTCTGCAAACTGCCAACAAATGTTAAGAGCAATTTCAAAGATTACTGACCATTATTTTCACCTTGCCTCTTTGTCAGAAAAGTATACCTAATGATAAATCATCACTGGCATCTATAAAAATTGTAGGCGAGAGCAGCGGTTCATCTGTGCGCTAGCCAGGCACAGATCCTGTGCCCTTCCAAGAAGTCAGCAGCTGCCATCTTAGATCCTAGTAATACAGGACAGGCGATCCCAGGTATTGAGATATCCTAAGTCTAGGACCTCTGGGGACACAGACCGCCAAGCTGCTGGCTGCCGCCTACGCCCAGGACTTGGGCAGAACAGCGGTTTGTCTGTGTGCCAGCCAGGCATGGTTCCTGTGGCCTGCGGGATCTCCTCTGCCATCTTCGATCCCTGACAGAGCAGATGGGCAGCACCAGTTTTGGTCCACAGAGACAACCCAAGTATAACATTGCTTGGGGAAGGACACACCAGGGCTCCAACAGCACCCAAGAGGAGGGCAGCACATCAGCAATCTGTGCCAGGGAAAACCCAGTCATCCAGTAGTGCAGAAATAGCCTTACGCCTTACGGGTTCACAGGAGGTTCAAGAACCAGACAGTGACAACAGGACAAACTAACACTAGAGATAACCACATGGCAAAGGCAAATGTAGGAACCTTACCAACAGAAATCAAGACGATATGGCAGCATCTAAACCCAGCTCTCCAACAACAGCGAGTCCGGGATACCCCAACACACCAGAAAAACAAGATTTGGATTTAAAATCACTGGTCATGATGGTGTTAGAGGAACACAAGAAGGACATAAATAAATCTCTTAAAGAAGTTCAGGAGAAAAATGATCAAAAGCTAGAAGCCCTTACAAGGGAAACACAAAAATCACTTAAAGAAATTCAGGAGAATATGGGTCAAACTATAGTAGGCAATAAGGAGGAAATGCAAAAACCACTTTAAAAAATACAGGAGAACTTTGACCAACAGGCAGAAGTCATGAAAGAAGAAACACAAAAATCTCTCAAAGAATTACAGGAAAACACAAACAAGCAAGTGAAGGAACTGAGCAAAAACATCCAGGATCTAAAAACAGAAGTAGAAACAATTAAGAAATCGCAAAAGGAGATAACTTTGGAGATAGAAAATCTTGGGAAGAAATCAGGGGCCATAGATGCAAATATCAACAACAGAATACAAGAGATAGAAGTAAGAATCTCAGATGCTGAAGATACCATAGAAACCATGGACTCAACAGTCAAAGATAATACAAAATGTAAAAAGCTTGTAACCCAAAACATCCAGGAAATCCAGGACACAATGAGAAAGCCAAACCTAAGGATTATAAGCATAGATGAGAGTGAAGATTGACAACTGAAAGGGCCAGTAAATATCTTCAACAAAATTATGGAAGAAAACTTCCCTAACCTAAAGAGAGAGATGCCCATGAATATACAAGAAGCCTACAGAACTCCAAACAGACTGGGCCAGAACAGAAATACCTCCCATCACATAATAATCAAAACCCCAAATGTACTAAACAAAGAAAAAATATTAAAGGCAGTAAGAGAAAAAGGCCAAGTAACATATAAAGGAAGACCTATGAGAATCACACCAGACTTCTCACCAGAGACTATGAAAGCCAGAAGATCCTGGGCAGATCTCATGCAAACTCTAAGAGAACACAAATGCCAGCCAAAACTACTATACCAAGCAAAACTCTCAAACACCATAGATGGAGAAACCAAGATTTCCCGTGACAAAACCAAGTTTACCCAATATCTTTCCACAAACACAGCCCTACAGAGGGTAATAGGAAGAAAACAACAATACAAGGAGGGAAACTTCACCATGGAAAAAGCAAGATAGTAAACTTCTTTCATCAAACCCAAAAGAAGATAACCAATCAAATATAAAAAATAACATAAAAAATGACAGGAAGTAATAATCACTATTCCCCAATATCTCTTAACATCAATGGACTTAATTCCCCAATAAAAAAGCATAGACTAACAAACTGGATACATAAACAGGGCCCTACATTTTGCTACATACAGGAAACACACCTCAGTGTCAAAGACAAAAACTACCTTAGAAGGTAGAAGATAATTTTACAAGCACGCAAATGGTCTTAGCAAACAAGTCAGAGTAGTCACTCCAATATCAGATAAAATTGATTCTCAACCTAAAGTCATCAAAAGAGACACTGAGGGACACTTCTTGGGGGTCAAAGAAAAAAATACATCAAGAAGAACTCTCAATCCTGTTCCAAATGCAAGGGCACTCTCATTCATAAAAGAAACTTTACTAAATCTCAAAGTACACATTGCACCTAACACAATAATTGTGGGTGACTTTAACACTCCTCTCTCCTCAATGGACTGATCAGGAAAACAGAAATTGAACAGGGGCACAGTGAAACTAATTGAAGCTTTGGAACAATTAGATTTAATATATATATATATATATATATATATATATATATATATATATGTTTTATATATATAGAAATGTTTTTATATATATATAAATTTATATATATAGAAATGTTTTATATATATATATAAAACATTTCATCCTAAACCAAAAGAATATATCTTTTTCTCAGCACTTCATAGTACCTTCTCCAAAATCGATCATATAATTGGTTACAAGACAGACCTCAACAAATATAAGATCAAACTAATCCCATGCCTCCTATCAGATCACTATGGAGTAAAAGTGGTCTTCAATAGCAACAAAAACAACAGAAAGCCCACATACACATGGAAAGTGAACAATACTCTACTCAATGATACCTTGGTCAAGGAAGAAATCAAAGACTTCTTAGAATTTAAGGAAAATGAAGACACAACATACCCAAATGTATGGGACACAATGAAAGCAGTGCTAAGAAGAAAACTCATAGCCCTGAGTGCCTCCAAAAAGAAAATGGAGAGAGCATACACTAGCAGCTTAATGACACACCTGAAAGCCCTGGAACAGAAAGAAGCTAATTCACCCAGGAGGAGTTAAAGGCAGGAAATCATCAAACTGAGGGCTGAAATCAATCAAGTAGAAACAAAGATAACCATACAAAGAATCAACAAAACCAGGAGCTGGTTCTTTGAGAAAATCAACAAGATAGATAAACCTTTAGCCAGATTAACCAAAGAGCACAGAGACATTATCCAGATTAACAAACTTAGAAATGAAAAGGGAGATATAACAACAGAAACTGAGGAAATTCAAAAAATCATCAGATCCTACTACAAAAACCTATACTCAACACAACTGGAGAATCCGGAGGAAATGGACAGTTTCCTAGATAGATACCAAACACCAAAATTAAATCAGTATCAAATACATCATATAAACAGTCCGATAACCCCTAAAGAAATAAAAGGGGTCATAGAAAGTCTCCCAACCAAAAAAAGCATGGGACCAGATGGCTTCAGTGCAGAATTCTATCAGACCTTCAAAGAAGACCTAACACCAATACTCTTCAAACTATTCCACAAAATAGAAACAGAAGGAACACTACCCAACTCCTTCTATGAAGCCACAATTATGCTGATACCAAAATCACACAAAGATCCAACAAAGAAAGAGAACTTCAGGCCAATTTCCCTTATGAATAGCGATGCAAAAAGTACTAAATAAAATTCTTGCCAACCATATCTAAGAACACGTCAAAATGATCATCCACCATGATCAAGTAGGCTTCATCCCAGGGATGCACAGATAGTTCAGTATAAGGAAATGCATCAATGCTATCCACTACATAAACAAACTCAAAGAAAAAAAAACACATGATCATTTCATTAGATGCTGCAAAAGCATTTGACAAAATTCAGCATCCTTTCATGCTAAAAGTCCTAGAAAGAACAGGAATTCAAGGCCCATACCTAAACAGAGTTAAAGCAATATACAGCAAACCAGTAGCCAACATCAAACTAAATGGAGAGAAACTTGAAGCAATCCCAGTAAAATCAGGGACTAGACAAGGCTGCCCATCTTTTCAATATAGTACTTGAAGTTCTAGCTAGAACTATTAGACAACATAAGGAGGTCAAAGGAATACAAATTGGAAAGGGAGAAGTCAAATTATCACTATTTGCAGAAGATATGATAGTATACTTAAGTGACCCAAAAAACTCCACTAGAGAACTTCTACAGCCGATAAACAACTTCAAAAAAGTGGCTGGCTATAAAATCAACTCAAGCAAATCAGTTGCCTTCCTATACTCAAAGGATAAGCAGGCTGAGAAAGAAGTTAGAGAAATGACACCCTTCACAGTAGCCACAAACAATATAAAGTATATTGGTGTGATTCTAACCAAACAAATAAAAGATCTGTATGAGAAGAACTTCTGGTCTCTGAAGAAGGAAATTGAAGAAGACCTCAGAAAATGTAAAAATCTTCTATGCTCGTGAATTGGCAGGATTAATATAGTTAAAATGGCCATCTTGCCAAAAGCAATCTACAGATTCAATGCAATCCCCATCAAAATCCCAACTCAGTTCTTCATAGAGTTAGAAAAAGCAATTCTCAAATTCATCTGGAATAACAAAACACCCAGGATAGCAAAAAACTATTCTCAACAATAAAAGAACTTCAGTGGGAATCAGTATCCCAGACCTCAAGCAATTCTACAGAGCAATAGTGTTAAAAACTGCATGGTATTGGCAGAGTGACAGGCAAGTGGACCAATGGAATAGAATTGAAGACCCAGAACTGAATCCACACACCTATGGTCACTTGATCTTTGACAAAGGAGCAGGAAACATCCAGTGGAAAAAAGATCGTCTTTTCCAAAAACTGTGTTGGTTCAACTGGAGGTCAGCATGCAGAAGAATGGGAATTGATCCATTCTTATCTTCTTGTACTAAGCTCAACTCCAAGTGGATCAAGGACCTCCACGTAAAACCAGATACACTGAAACTAATAGAAAAGAAACTGGGAAAAACCCTTGAGGACATGGGCACAGGGGAAAAGTTCCTGAACAGAACACCAATAGCTTATGCTCTAAGATCAAGAATTGACAAATGGGACCTCATAAAATTACAAAGTTTCTGTAAAGGACACTGTCAAAAGGACAAAAGGGCAACCAGCAAATTGGGAGAAGATCTTCACCAACCCTATATCCAATAGAGGGCTAATATCCAATATATACAAAGAACTCAAGAAGTTAGACCCCAGGGAACCAAATAACCCTATTAAAAATGGGGTACAGATCTAAACAAAGAATGTATACCTTAAGAACTTCAGATGGCTAAGAAGCCCCTTAAGAAATGCTCAACATTATTAGTCATTAGGGAAATGCAAATCAAAACGACCCTGAGATTTCACCTCATACCAGTTAGAATGGCTAAGGTTAAAAACTCAGGAGACAGCAGGTATTGGAGAGGATATGAAGAAAGAGGAACACTCCTTCACTGCTGGTGGGATTGCAAGATAGTACAACCACTGTGGAAATCAGTCTTGTGTTTCCTCAGAAAACTGGACATGACACTTGCGAAGGGCGCTGCTATACCTCTCCTGGGCATATACCCAGAGGATTCCCCAGCATGCAATAAGGACACATGCTCCACTATGTTCATGGCAGCCTTATTTATAAAAACCAGAAGCTGGAAAGAACCCAGATGTCCCTCAGTGGAGGAATGGATACAGAAAATGTGGTATATTCCCACAATAGAATACTACTCTGCAATTAAAAACAATGAATTCATGAAATTTTTAGGCAAATTTTGGACCTTTTGGAAAATATCATCCTAAGTGAGGTAACCCAAACACAAAAGAATACACATAAAATGCAATCACTGATAAGTGGATATTAATTAGCCCAGTGGATATTAATTGGGAAGCTCTGAATACCCAAGACATAATTAGTATATCAAATGACTCCCATGAAGAAGTAAGGAGAGGGTGCTGATCCAGCATTGTAAGGAAGTACCAGGGCAGAGAAAAAGGAGGATGGTGATTGGAGAATGGGTGGAGAGAAGTGGATTTATGTGACATATAGGGAGGTGGGAACCGGGAAAGCATTTGGAATGTAAACAAAGAATTAAAAAAAAAAGAATTGTAGGTAAGTTTTCCTTATTTTATATTAAAATTTTAAAAATTTAAAAATTTAATCTTTTATTTTCAATTGAGTTAACAGTTGAATTAGGATTAATAACGTTTGAACTGTAGATCCGCTCATATGAACAGTAATATTTCTCATCATGTTTTTAAAAAAAATCTCACCTTTTTTTTTTTTTTTTTTTTTTTAAAATCTCACCTTTTTGGTTTCGCTGTGTTAAACTGAGAAGCCTAATGCAAATTTGTACCTGGGAGCATGCTGGAAAACTGGAAATATGTAAACAAATGCTGTGTGTCAGGTGAATCTTAAGCAGTTGGTGGTGTCTGCCTTATATGCACCAAATGGGAATAAAGAAATGTGAACCATCTACTCTTTGCACGGAATGGATTCTAAAATATATTCATTGCTTCATGTTCTTGTTCCCTTCTTCCTACACTGTCCATTACGATGGGTCTTAACATAAGAGAGTGAAGAGCAACACCTATTGCTAAAGGACTGCAGAAAAGAATCCGAGTAACTTCACTGTATTAAAAGACTTCAAATGCAGCAGGCAGGAAGACATCACAAGCATTAAAAATGGTATATTGTGAGCTGTGGTTCAAAGGGTGAGGTGCTTCTGTAAACGTACCTGTACATGTGCCAATTAAAATAAGCAACTTGGTGACTGGCGAACAAAGCCAGCTACTCAATCAGCGCTTTCTGTGTGCACTATTATACTGTTCCTTGTGTGCCATTATAATGATCTTTGGCTTTCACACTCCTAATGGGTTTATTCTCAGGCATCACTCAGTTTTGAAAACAGCTGGACATATTCTGGCCTAATTAATTGGTTAATAACTTACATGTCACAATTGTGAAATAACTCTTATGGAAGAATTACAAAAAGACTTTAGATAAAGAAGAGGTCTTCGTGATGTATTCCTGAACTTTCTAATAGCATTATTCTATGTTTTGTGGTATGTAAATAGCCATCACAGGAGAACAGAATTTTAGGCACAATCAGATGATCAGACACATTTTCCAAACTATGACAAATATTCGGGGGAAGGTGATGCTTCATTCGACTAAAAGCCATAAGGGCATACTCGTGTGCTGAACTACTTGATAAATTCTACCCTCTTCAAGCAGGGAGAAGGAGACTGCTGTGGGAACTGACCATAATTTATGCTACAGTAAAATCTTTTTAACCCTGTGCCCCAGAATTCAGAAAATTCTCTTATAGCTTTCAAAAAGTATTTTTGGAATATAAAACTATTATGCCACTCAAATAATTTAAAAAAAAATAGGTCTGGGCTACTTAATGAGAAATTATTAGTTAAGTATAAGTACAAAGTTCTCATCATAAGCCTATTCAATACACAAGAGAACCCAGTTTGCTTATTTTAGAGATCATCCCCAGAATTCTAAGTCTCTAATGTCCTACAAGAAGTAAAACTGAGACAGTTGCTGAGGGAGAGAGGAGTGAAGAATAGGTCGGGGAGTGACCCAAAATTAACGAAGTTAAGTCCCAAACCTAATAACTTCCATGTATTTCTGGCCCTGTTTGTACATATATCTTATGCATTTGAAAGGTTAACATCTAAAAAGGACACACACTTCAGCTGTTGAACTGTGGTTTGGGCAGCAGGTTCTCTAGAGACAGAATAGTTGTGTTTGCACAACTGTGAGCTAGAAAAGATGCCAGTCAGCTCTTGGAGACAGTACAAGTCAGAGGCGCTGGTACGGAGATATCTGGCTAAAGAAAATGCTTTAAGGAGGAACACAAACCAAACATGACTTAGAAACAATCAGGGAGAGGATCTTAGAGAGTTTTATTCATAAACGTTGAATGTAGATTACATAGAAGCTAGGACAAATGGGCAAACTCAGTCATCAAAAGAGACAAGAGAAAGAAGAACCAGCCAGGTCCTTTTCATTTGGTCACTTCCTTATCCCTGTAAACCCCGTCTGAACAAGCCTGTGATCCCTCACTGTGTCATATTACCTTGTTTCCCCCACATAACTGAAACTAAACCCATGAGGTAAAAGCAAATATTTAATAACATATAGCTCCCTAATCACATGAATTAAGATGATTAATATCCTCTGTGCTTATTTTCTCAGTTCACCAGAAAACAAACAAACAAAACAAACTAAACCTATCAAGTTTTAGAGAAATTTCTTAACCACTACCATTATGTCTTTCTTATGAAGGACAGAATAGCCTTTATTTCAATCTACTTTCCTGGCCATGCTGCTTCTCCTAAGGCAAGAAATAGTTTAAGCATTTAATAAAACAAAAATCAGAGTCATAAATAAATATCAAAGAACTAAATATAAGTAAATAATAAAATTGTTGGTTTTAATTAACTAACATCCAGGCATCCAAACTGAGTGATATTAATTACAAGTTGTAGAGAATGGGCACGCGCACACATATTTATTCAGACATTTCTTATTTAAGTATTTACATAGTCGACATAATAAAAGTCAACTGCCACTCAGCCCTTTTATGGTAGCGGCAGCTACTCTAATAACTTAGGCTCACTGATGTAAAATCAATTTAACCCTCTAAGTCTTGTACTAGACATTAACCTGTATTTATAATTAGAATTTGTTATGCAATTTGTAAGAGGTTCTGAAACGGTTCCCATGAAGAAGATGGCTCAGGGTCTGCAGATATAAAGCAGCAGATAGAAGGGCACACTCAGGCAGAGTGGGCAGCTAGTGAGCAAGCAGTCGCCTCTGTCTTTCGGGTTCATCTGGTACTCTAACAAGCCAAGCCTAGTTTGTGTTCCAATTAAATAGTTATCCTTCAATAGCTAGCAGGCTTTGTGATCTGTTTCTCGAATCCCCCTCCACGCCAGCCTTGCTTAAGGATTGCACTTAAAGGTATAATGGTGTTGTTAAGTTGAACTGGGGCCTCATGTGATCTTTTCAGACAGGATGTGGTATGGAAATGCTAGGTAGGAGGAAAATAAGAAGAAGGCCTCTACTAGTTCCCAGGTATTATTTATGACGAATGGACATCTGCTATCTACTCATTCAGTATCACAAATGGCATAGCCCTTGGCTGAAAACACCCTGTACAAATGGTATAGACTGGTCCGGGGAATAAGGAGCAGACAGGTGAGGTAAAAGCAGTCACCAGACCAGAAATGATATTTGTAAAAGGTAAATTAAATAGGCTGCAAGAAAGACTGCGAGCAGACTCTCAAATACCCCTCTTAAAAGGGAATTAGTGTCTAAAACTTATAAGAAGAATTGCTGGCCTAAGTCTCAGGCTTTGTGGACAGATCTGTGGGCACTCCACTTTCTTGTTAAGTAGCATAGTTTTTAGCAATAACTGTCCTTTTTTAGAATGGCTCTTGGAGGTGAGCTATCTGGGCCATTAGAAGTTAATCTTTAACATTTGTGTGAGACCTCCCAAGTACTGGCTCTAGCCGCCAGTTGCCAAGGTCTGATAACTCAGGAATGGGGAGTTGGGGGAAGTTTTGGTCTCTTTGTCTCTAAAGTTAACGGGTTTTTGGTTTGTTATTTTACAAAAATAGACAGTAGGTGCCTCTTACCTCCACTGAGTTAAGACCCTTCCCCTAATAAAACAGGAAACCCTGTTACCAAAAGACCTAAAATGGAATAACAGAGCACATCTAAAGCCAAAATATAGAATGGATGCAAGAAGTGACTCCTTGTTAAAAAAGAAAAAAGAAAAAAATGCATGAAAATAATCGAAACTCCTACCTACCCACAGACAAGCGTGACTGAACTACATTTTCTCTCTCCAGGTACTTACCTTGCCCCTGTTCCCACCTCCCCTTCCTAGGAGTCTTGGTTGCGGTTCTTAACTTCTAGCTCAAATCTCCACCCTCAGATTCCTCTTCTCAGGGCTTGTAGATGTTCTGGGTCCCGCGAAGTCCACAGAGCCTCTTGAGAGGGACCAGGAGCAGGCTTATGGTCCTTAGGCTGCTACAAGAAGCTCAATTCCTAGTGTCAGGGCCCCAGCTGCCACTCAGCTCCCCAGACTCCTCCTCTAAGAAAGGCAGAAAAGCACCTTGACTTTGAGGCAGTTGCCAAGGGATTAGGTTTTATTTTCTGAGGTTTGAGAATTCCATTTCCTGACAGTCAGGAAATCAACCCACCCCTGCTAATCAAGTTGAAACTCCGCCTGCCTAACTGAGTTCCAAGTCCTTTTAGAATGTTACCTGCTTCTAGGAGAGGCTCTCAGTAGAAATGATCTGGTCTGTGCACAGTTCTGGACCGCCAAGGGAACACTTACTGGCATTTCCTTTACTGTGACCTCCACTGCATTCTTCAGATGCTGGCACTGATTCAAAAGGAGACTCAGGAATGCTTTCCCTCCCTTCTCTGTTTCTTTAGATTTGCTGGTTTTGTTTTGTTTTGTTTTTGTTTGTTTTTGTTTGGTTTGGTTTGTTTGGGGTTGGGAGAGTCAGAGTATATATCCAGATAACCTCAAAAGCCTAACTTCTCATACAGAGTACCAGCAGTTGCCGGCGTGACCACCAATATTATTTTTCTTTTTGGTATTTTTGTCATCTTCATGGGACAGCTGTTCACACTCAGGCGAATGAGCCTCTCTGAGATGGACTATCCCCATGGCTGTTATGGGTCTGGGATCACTCAGAGATTCACCTCGAAACAGGTAAGTTTTAATAAGAGGCTTTATTAAACACTGCTACCAGATATTCATGGCACCAGAACCGCAACCAAGAGGGTTCCCCAGATGCCGCATCTAGTCCTATCAAGCCAAACCCACAAGATTGCATGCCTTTTGTCTACCCAGAGGCAGTCTAATTTTAACATAGTATCTTGCAGATGTCATTGAGCAGAGTATGTAGGCTGGATTACAAAAGCCGGAAAAAGTCTCTGGATTGGGGGTCCAACCCGGGGCCTCGGGGCTGAGTGCCATTTACATATGAGAGTGAATGCTGGCTACCAGGGTCTCCCCCGCTTCTCTCACTGTCTACCTGTTACAGGGAGTGGCTGCCATATCCGGTCTGGTACCCTAACTTCTCCAGCCTGCAGGTTGGGCAGCTCTTTCCTGTATAATCCAGTCCTGTAGGTTACCTGGACTTTTTGTTTGTTTGTTTGTTTGTTTCGTTTTGTTTTTTATTTGGTTTGTGGTTGTTGTTGTTATTGTTGTTTTGGTTTTTTTTTTTTGGCCTATCCTTTACCCTCTTGGCCAGTCTCTTGTCCCAGGCTCTCCCCTCCTTCCTTGGCAGAGCCTCCCTTTTCTCCCTTCTACTGCCTTCCCCTTCCCCTCTTCTCTCCTCACCGGGCCCAGCTCAGTCTGGTTGGGTGGGTGGTGCACTTTGGACTCTCCCTTTACAAGGCTTTTTTTTTTTTTTTAATCTCTCACCTGCAGTGAGTCTAATTGTTAGTCTTCTAGACAATTGAAGACAAAAGGGGGAGCAGGACAGGCCATGGCTAAGTTGTGAACGACTTCTTCCTCATCCTTGAGGTGAAAACCAGTCATCCTAAACCAAGCCCCTCAAAGAGGGTTTCTCCATTCCTTAGCCCCTCATACTCCCACCCCTGCTGATGGATTCTCTCAACAAGTTCACCAGGTTAGGTCAGGCCACATTTACACAGCAGTTGTGGACCAATCAAACATCTTATCTTTCTTCAAACTGACAAACCCTAAATTAGGGAAGGAAGACTCTTCAGAGGAAAGCAAACAAACCACAAAAACCAGCAGCAGACTTTCAGCTTGAGGGTCCCCCTCCCCTCCTGCTTTTCGGGGACCTGCTCTTTCCTGTGTGTCTGCTCCAAACCTATTTTCCTTCCCTCCCCACTCCTGCCCCACCCCCACCCACATAAAGCCTCTCTCCAAATGCAGCCTCTGGCTGCTGTGCTTGAGAGTTTTTCCTTTTTCTACTTTTCAAGCTTGAAATCTTTCCTGCTATCTCGTTCTTTAACTGGCATAGAAAATGGACCCCGTCAAGACCCCTGGATGGAAACAGTAGTCCGTAGCAGTGCTACAGCCCTTACTGCATAAGGACGGGTGACAACAGTCCATTTTAGAACCAGGCCCGACTTCAAAAGGAAAGGCGTCCATTCCAAGAACAAGGCCATAAAATCCCCCATCCAAAGAACAGCGTGGACATAACCACAAGGATGGAGAGGTATCTGTGCTGTTCAGACGTATGTGGTTTAGGTATCTCATCCTGTGGTTAAACATTCACGACACAAGAATGCGGTCCACTGACCCCCTGGACACAGGTCATGTAACATCCCGGCACCCACCAATGACGCTTTAGATTACCTCACTCTAGCTAAAATTCTCTAGGCTTTTTCTAGCCTAGAAAAAGGCATGCATACCTTCATCTGGGGTCGATATTTGTTTGTTTGTTTGTTTATTTATTTATTTATTTATTTATTTTGTAAGTGGCTGACCTCTGCATGCAGGCTTCTTGCTCTCTAGCAATGAAAACACCTTTGCCGATTGCATCAGTGAGTGCTGGTCTCTGTGTAGCACTTTTGAACCTAACAAGACCTTAGCCAAGGGTGTAGCTGAATTGGGAGAGGGCCCATCTCTCCCAAGGACCCTGGGTTCTCCTGGCAACATCCAGAGGTGGGAAAAACTATAGGCAAGGGCCCAGTGAAAGCACAGAACTCCATCCCTTTGTAGGTAGAGGGGTTTAATGGAGAATCAAACTGTCAGCTATGTCTTGGGAAAAATGGAACAGCAAACGGGGAAAAATGGACCTTAGGAGTTTTGAGTTTAAGGCTTGTGAGCCACAACAGGCTGGGAGTTCGAGCCCAGCACAGGAACCCTGACAGCCCAGGAGCTAGATGAGGACTTTGATCATCCCCAGGTTTGTTTGCGCTAATCAGGAACTAGAGGGCCAGTTAGTGTGTGAATGAGGGAAGTGATCCTTTTCCTGTCAAGTAAACTGCAGCCCCTTCACAAGAATCTAGAAGTCAGGGCAATCTAAGGAATTCCGACTTTAGATTTGTGTTTATCCACTAGCAATCCTACGCTGGTGCAATTGCTCTAGGAAAAGAGAGATACTGCTGCATAATTATGGCCTCTCAAGAGGCAGGGAGATCAGCCTCTCAAGGACTGAACTCCAAACCCTTTTTCCATAGCCTCTTTGTTGTTACACAAAAGGCACCTTTAACAGGTCAATTTCCTCGAACTAAAACTTATCTGATCTAGGGGTTGACTTAAAAGAAGACCCATCACCTTAAGCAGTTCTCAGCCTTAGGGAATTTCCTGGTTTGCTAGGCATGTCTCCAGACTGTTATAAAAAAGCTCTGAAAATCCTTCAAAAGAACAACTCCATAAAATCTCAGATAACAATTACTGAGAAAATGCCTAACTGTTGATTCTAGAAATATTAGAATACAGGAACTAAACATTTCAGGGGAAAATAATTGGATATATTTATATGAACCACACATATGAAAATATGTATATACATGGTATTACTGTATTATAATATATCTGATTATATTATAATACATTATGTTATAAATATTGGTATATCTAATTATATTATAATACATTGTTATGTTATAAGTATTGGTATGCACAGTATAGAAGTAGGTTTACATAACTATGTTAATTTTTCTAAAGAGAGAAAAATACATTTACTCTTTCTTATTAATGAATGTATTGAGTAATCGTTAACCCTAAAGTAAAGGAAACAAGGACTTTTTTTAAAGGTTTTAAATGGGCAATATTTGTAAAATAACCAACTCTTTTGTGTAAATCATAATACATTTAATATGTAGTTTTATATTAAATTACAATAATATTCAAGTTTCCACAAAAATGGGAAATGAGAGACAAAGTCAAAGCATCTTTTCATAGACAAGATCATTTCTATGCATATAAATTCATATAACTTTTTTTCACAAATTCACAGTGAAAACCTTAAGAATGTATAAAAACAAATACATGACAAAATTATAGAAAATAAACTCTAATTTGAGAGCACAGTTGTACAACAGGGCCTACAGCCATCACAGGTTAATTGATATAAAGTTATTTCAGTAAAAGGAAAGAAGCCATGGTATATTCCTTTTGATTCCTCAGTTTCCATTCAGTGTCCATCAGTATGTAGTCCTTACACTTCTTGAGGAAGCTTAGCAAACTACCATACTCCTGATCTTTGTTCCTCATTTCCAGTTCTTTCAAAAAACATGAAGTCCTGAATAAAAAATAAGAAAGAAAAGAGTTTTCAATGACAAAACAGAGAACAAATACCACATACAAAGGGAATTTATAAAACCATGAACCATAAGAACAATGGGAAATTAGAGCTATGTAATGTCTGCCTTTCTCTTCCCTTTTTAAGGGCAATCAACTAAATCCTTCTCCCTTTCCTCTGTTCTGTTCCAGTCTGACAACCCCTAACAAATTCTGTGGACATTACTATTTCATATCCCCTTGAAGTCTCCCTTCCCATCTTGCTTCCAGAACTTTTGCTAGTCCTTTCTAGTAATTCAACGTTCCTAGTTACAGGAGTTCCAGATTCAGCTTTTGACTTGGGGCTGGTGGAGCCTTTTCACATTGGAAACCTTGACAAGGGAGCTGACTTCCGGTTTGTTTTGAAAGCCAGTTATGTCAAATGGTAGTTTGCTAGGGCAAACAGGTGAAAGGATGTTTTGCTGGAGCAGGCACGGGTGAAGGGATGTTTTGATATAGCAAACACTTGAAAAGGCCCTTAATGAAGGGGTACAAATATGATTCCACAGACAGTGGGAAAATGGCACTGAGCACTGGTTTGGTTTGCTCTGCCTCACTATTCTTCCAGCATGTTCAGGTTTGCCTTCCATAAGCCTTGTTGAGCTCCACTTATGGTAATGTGGCCATTGTGAGAAATTTGCCCAAGAACTGCTTATAAGGTTCCGGCAGTAGCTTGCCACCTCTGCTGAGTGGTATTTGGTGTTTGCTATGGGACTGAACTTCTGCCAAAGAAGATCGAGCTCACCCCCAAAGAACTATTGCTGAACAAGTCTGCTTCCCCCAAATCCTAATAAATTTTCTCTTTCACTACTACATCTGGGTGGTGGGCTAGAGGAGATGTTGAACCCTTATTATAAGTAGGTTGCAAAATATTTATGCCTACAGAGTGTTCCTGGGCCCTGGGTCAGCAATTCTCTTCCGAACATGCTTACTGTCTATTAAATCTTATACATTTTATGTCTTTGATCTCCTGTTTCCTTTTTCCCTTCTATCCCATTTGCTAATCGCTTGGTTTGAGCAATCACAGTGCTGCCTCCTTTCAATCCAATTATCACAGAGTCACCAGGATTTATCTTTGGATTTCCAACAGTTCTGCCTAATTTTAAATGAGCACGTTAACTAAAGTCCCAATGACCTAGTCTGTGGCCTAAAAAGCTGCCGACTTCCCCAAAACAACAATTTCCCATCTTAGAATCACTCCATGCCCCAAGAACTTCTTTGACTTGTAGGCATACACAGTCTCTGCAATCAAGTGTTCTAGATTGTGTCCAGAGTGTCATGTTAAATGGAATTTCAGACCCGGTTGAATGGTGAATTGAATACAAATGGCTACCTGTTTCATCGGGCATCTTGGCACATACTATTTGGTGAATGGTTTCAGAATGACTCTAGAAAGTCACTGATAAGGAAAATTAGCAGGGACAGACTCACTATGAGGAAACAAGCCCCAAGCATTACAGCTTTCATCTTCACATCCAGGTCTAGAGGGAACTGGATCCCGAAGTTGTCTGCATCCGTGAAGGCCTCTCTCACAAAGCCAGACCACTGCTTCGAAATTTTGCCAACTACCGATTCTTCATCTAGAGATTTGAGCTGCATAGCAAATATAAAGTCATAAGCATTTCCCAAAAGTAAATGGCAAACATAACTTTCAAAGTTACAATTCAAGAAAACAAATATTTGCCTTAAATTATATAAAGTGATAAGCATCACGAGATTCAACTATTCATTGTATGCTGACAAAACTAACATTCTCTGGTTCCTGCTAAGACAGATAATATAAATTCTTACTCTCAATGCAAAATAAATTTAATAGAAAAAATTTAAATGTTTTACTGATACATTGTCTAGGACCACTAGGAAGATGATAAATGCAATTACTGTTCAAATTCTGCTTCAAGAATCTTAGCAGAGGCTCACTGCCAGCCATGGGGTAGTGGGTGGTATGGGCACCTGAAATGCAAAATCCCAGAGAGACCTGAAGGCCAGTGGAAGGATACAGCAAAAAGCACCATGGGAGGGTGCCAGGGCAGCGATGGGGTAGGGATGGAAAACTCGCAGGGTATAAAGAATACAAGAAGAAAGGCATGTGAAGTCAAGACTTCCAATGTGAAAAGATCCTGATTTAGGGGGTCCTGTGGGAGGAAAGACCAGGCAGTAGAACAGTAGAAAAGAACACGCCCACACTAAAGCCACTCTGTAGAAGGCTGTGGATGCTCCCTGAGGTATGAACACATAGGCTTATGTTCAAGGAGAAGGTGTGTCCTGTCCAAATCTGCAAAGGTCACCAAAGGTAGGAACAGCCTCTTTTAAAACCTTTGCTCCAGACAGGATCTACCAAGTAAACAGGGACATTAGAGGTAGTCACAGCTGATATGGTGTTAAAGTTTACCTCTAACATGAACGAAAAGTCCTAGGTTATTGCTCATTCCACACCCAGGTTAGGTATAGCACACTTTCTGTTCCTTTAGGATCAGGTTTTGTTGGGTGTCTAATTTGATGATAGGGTGTGACAGAAGACTTGAGTGTTCACCGTGGCCAACTGGCTTGGCCTGCATGTGCATCCAGTGAGCAGCATCACACAACAAGATACTGTGGTCATAGTCCTAGGACACACTTTTCTTGAACAGATGAGAGGTCACTGCATGGTCCAAGTTAGAGCCATCTACATGAGGTTCATCAATGCCCAAACTCAGCTGACCTAGTGGCCATATTGTGAACACAGCGCTATCTGTTTGAAGTCATGAACCATTGCAGTTGTATCAGATATGACATTGTGATAAGCTGCTCTAAAACAAATCCTCTTTTGTAATATCTGAATATTTTTATGTGCAATACCTGTCATTTAAGCTTTTATAGTCAGTCGTCAAGGGCCACTTGAGCCAAGACTAATAGAGAACAGGAGATACAAGCAGTACTGAGCAAAGTGCCGGGTGGTTTACCATTCTTATATTTCTCGTGTGGCATTTATAAGTCAGGAAAATGAAAAATTTTTTGAAAAGACATTGATAGAAAAATAGGATAATACTCTATGAGGAAAGTTCTGAGAATGGGCATCTCTCTCAAAAGATCTTATCCTTCCCTTGGTGAAGTGAGTTGAACAGTGCCAGGTCCTGAGATGAACTGGGATAAAGGCTGTCCAGGTCACGTGACTGCTTTAGGCTATGGTATAAAGGCTGTTTCATCAGTGCAGTGTGAGAGCATAAGGTCACACTTCCGTGACTGATCCCTAATAACCGGGCTTCTGTGACAGACTTTGTGGAGGGTGTGCAGGAAGATGACTCACACCCAGGCAGAATGGAGCAGTTCAGCCTGAGGTTAGCCCCACATTACTGAAAATGGGATGTAATTTACATCCATAAAGTATTATGTCTGGAACCTTCAACTATACATTTTCAAGCCATTGTTTACTATGGGTAACGGAAGCTGTGAAAAGTAAATCCTTGAAAAGATGAGACTTAGAAACTAATTATATTGAAACTGTCATTAATAAGGCATGATAATCTGCCTTTGGAATCTCAGCATCCACATAAAAAGATATCATATAAATAAAGGTCTAGGTTCTACTTCCTCTAGGGAAAGTATACTGGGGATTGTAGTCAAAACTTTGAAAACCAAAAGTGCACAGTTTCCTCAGCATAGCTGGAACCTTTAATACAGGACAAGGGAAAAGAGAAGAAAGAGCCAAGAAAGGCCACTTCAGTGAGTGGCTTGCTAACTCGTCTATGGAAAACGTCCAGTACGAAGTATAAGCGCACAGAAGTTGGTCTGTTTGTGCGTGTATCAGATGCGTGTGGGTGATTGTGGATGTGGACAGCAGCATGCCTTAGGGCGGAATGTAAGTCTTTATACCAAGTAGTTTACTGCTCAGGCCTTATTTTTGAGACAGGGTCTCTCACTTGCTGATGCAGCAAGGGCAAGCCCCAGGCAGCCTTTTGACCCCATACCCCAGATCTGGAAGACAGATGGACATTTAGTCTTCACTTTTTGCCTTGCTTTTTGGGGAGTCAAAGGCAGTATACCCGTTCAGTGAGCACTGTGTCAGCCGAGCCGACTCCTCACCCAAACATACAAAGGTTGTAAGTACTAGTTTTTTTAGAAATTCTTTTCTTTCTTCTTTTTTTCCCCCATTACAGACCTCTGCTTTTTATCTACAGTGACCTTTAATCAGAGTAATCATTAATCATTAACCAGATGAGCATACAACCATTCACACTATTCAGCTAATGCAATAATAACATCCTATAGGGATATGTTCCTGTCAGCAGAACACACCCTGTAGACGTTATGATGCTTCTTACCTCAAAGTCAATGTCTGAACAGCAACTACACACAACACATGGGCCAACAATTTTTAGAACATCCTCCTTCTTCTCATTCTGGAGAGTGAACTTGGGCAGACACGGGTGCCAGGTCTGAGCCACATAACCGACTGGCACCCCAGGAGGAGCCTGGATTTCTATCTATGAAAGCAAAAGTACGCATTTAATGTAACCATAGACACACCATCCAGGTTTAATCCATACTTCAAAACCCCTGCTGCTAAGGGAACTTCCCACTGACCTCCTGGAGGCAGCAGGGGAAGCAGCAGCTACTGCATCTCAGGGGTCGCTCCAGAGTCATGACTTCTCGGCCCATATTATCCAGGATCCTCAAGGTGAAAGGTCTAGAGGCTCCACAGCAGTTTCGAGTGCAGCAGTCAGTGTCTTCCACAGCAAAGTAAACTCTCTGCCCGAGGCTGTTCTTGATTTCATACTTGTTATTTGTTTCAAAGCCTGTTAAGACTGAAAACACACAGGAAAACGATCACACTCACGGCTTTGTAAGGAATAGTGATTCTCTCCTAAGGTAGCAGAGGGAGGGGTGATATGGATGCCTGAGCCTACAAGGAACAGTAGAACGGGGAGACAGGCAGTGTGGAGATGAGCTGGACTCAGGAAATGGCAGTGGGAAAGGAGTTAGAATATTCGGCTAAGAAGGAATGAAGTTCACATGGGAGATCTCGAAAGAGAGCAAGGTGCATCTTCAACTCCATGGGCTCCATCACAAGGGGGCTTCGGAGTCTGGGGTGATGCACACGCATACACACCCTTTCTTCACCATTTGAGCAAAAGGCATGGGTGTGCTTGTTCTAAAAGTCTGAATGTGAAAAAGGGAAGTGAAAAAATGAAAGTGAATCTGAACAGGGCCTTGGGCCTGCAGATCCGTGTTTAGTATCTAATTATCTATCAACGATAGATAATTCAATGTGGAAAAGAGGTTTTAGACCAGATGCTCTTAGCGGCCATATCTTCAAATCACAGCCTACAAGGGCTATGACATCACAGGCCAACAGTGTGGTACTAAGTCCTCTCCCTCAAGAGAGTTTCAAAAGACAGATCTTGCAAAATTGACTCCCAGGCTGGAAATCTTTTTGTTCAGGCAGGAAGATAAAATAAAAGTCCTTCCTAGTCCATAGCCTTCTGATACTAGAATTACTGTCCATCAGAGGACTGTCCAAAAATCACAAGGAATTATTTAACATTTGCAGAAGCTGAAAGTACCCCATGTCATCTATGTGCGAGGCCTCCTGGTTATCTGCAGATGTTCTTTGTCATGAACGCTGCGACGTGCCTTTGGTGGGGCTGAGAGAATCTGAGCTCTGCTTTCCTTCAACACTTGGCTGTCACTCAGTGATTTTTACAGGACAATTATCCAATCTGTTGCTCTTTTAATATTTTATCCTCAGAAATTTTGACCTTATTCATGAAAATTAAAAACATTTTTACAGTCTCTAATTTTCCTAGTGATTACCAGTAAGTAAATAAATAAATAAAATCTGAAACCACCAAAACAATTTTATGTGTATACCTTTATTGTATACTGAGATTTGAATACAGGAAACTCAATAAGAACTGATGTACATTCAAAATGTAAAACCTTAGTAATTTTGTTACCTCTGTGTTACACATAATATAAAAAAAATAACAAATCATTTCTTCAAAATAAAATAAGTAAGGATCTCCTGTTTTTAAAAAAACCTAAATATTGAAAAATAGTATACTTTAGAATTGCTTATACTTCATTGTAAGCTGTCCAGCAGCTATGGACAAACTGGGTTTACCTGAAAGGGAGGCTAGAAATAAGATAGTGGGGCGAGAGAAGAATGAAGCCAAGACAAAGTTCTAATCAAGGCTCCAAAGTTAATAATAAGCTTTGGGTTTATAAAGGAAAAAAAAACCCCACAAAACCCATCCCCTTCTTCAGTTCATGTAAGTTATAGCAACAAGGTCAGCACAGGCAGCCAAAACTTCAAAGTTTCCATGGGAATTTACAACTGCAGCCAAGACAGATGTCTCTGTCCAGGTTGATAAGACCTGTCATGGCGAATGTTCAAGGTCTACTTAGCTTGCTTAAGGCTGGAAAACTGCTCAGCCTTTTCAGGGCTGGGAAAGGCCTGCTTAAAGCTAAGGAGGCTACACTTCATGAACTGTATGTAGAACTACAGTACCTTAAAGCCTATAAATCTTAGAGCAGCTATATTAAAGGACTGCAGCATTAGAAAGGTTGAGAACCACTGTAGGAGAGACATCTGTGACCTCCTGGCTGAACCTTCTTCCACAGAAGACTGCTGTAGGAAAGGCAGCTGACAGGCCGCTAGCTGTATGAACTGCTTCTATTTCTACAAATACCATCAACACTACAGATACATACCTTCCAGAAGTTCAATTTGCTGATGAACCAGAATCTGATCAATCTGTTACAGACAAAAAAAAAGAACATGCTCTTGAAATCAGTTATCAACATTTCTTGATATTGTTTTTCATTTAAAAGATAATATTTTTGGAAATTGCAAAACACCTGTGGAAAGTATCTACTCCAAGATAACATTTTGGTCAAGTAAGATTGATTTGTAACAAATTCAGGCCTGTATAAAACAGCATTCTTTCTCAAAGGAAAGTTTCTCAGGGAATACTCACAATACTTCAATTGATTTATTAAAGCCTCTGTGCAATAGGATTGAATGATATCACGAGTGACTAATATCACTTGCAGTACAGATATATTCTTTTCTGGTATATAAAGGATGTTAATTTTATTAAAATCTATTTTGAAGTTATTTCCCAATCAAATAATTACTAAAACTTTCTACGCCTTACACTTCTGAGTATACTATGGAAATTTAAGTTCGCACAGAGTATCCACCCGGATGTTCGACTGGTTAACAATTCGATGGTTATCACAGTCTATTTGTTGATACATTCATAGATTGAATATACTAGATCCTAGCTCACCTAATGTCCTTCATCAAATAAATGTTAAAGTCATACTTCTGCATCTCATTTCTGTGTAGTGCAGAATATTCTTGGCCATTTTTCTTTCTTTGATTTTTCTGGTGATGAATTTTATTTTATTTTTTATTTTATTTATTTACATTTCAAACGGTATCCCCCTTCCTGGTTTCCCTTCCGCAAACCCCCTATTCCATCCCCCCTCCCCTTTGCCTCTAAGTGGGGCAGGTGCTCCCTCACCCACCCATCCACTGCCATCTCAACTAACATTCCTGTATTCACTGGGGTATCAAGCCTTCACAGGACCAAGGGCCTCCCCTCCCACTGATGTCAGATAAGGCCATCCTCAGCTACATGGCCTCTTTACT
The DNA here is from genome assembly GCF_947179515.1 of Apodemus sylvaticus. Classification (NCBI taxonomy): domain Eukaryota; kingdom Metazoa; phylum Chordata; class Mammalia; order Rodentia; family Muridae; genus Apodemus; species Apodemus sylvaticus. The sequence goes on from NC_067478.1 coordinate 31,729,430, forward strand.
TGTAGGATTTTAGAAAAGCACATCATTCAAAGGACACAAGTGACAGCATAAATATGAGCTATACTGGTGCTAAATATAGAAGATATACTTTGAGGGTGTGAATTGGAGTCAACATGAAAAAACACCAAGTTTAGTACCAAAGTCCAGACTAGAAAGCCAGGCCCACTACTATGGAAACTATGTTTTGTTTTGTTTTGTACAGTATTTTTACTTCTGAGAAACATAACAGTTATAATACCTGCTGCATGTCAGGGATTTTTCTATAATGATTAAGTGAGGCGATACATGAACCAGTTAAGGAATCTGAATTGAAAACAGTGCTAACAACTACTATTGCCAAAGTAATTCAAAATTACAGAAAACATAATTACTTTGCACATTAATATTTTTCTTAAAAGGTGAACCTGACCTCGAAGAAGTAGAAGTATCTGTTAGGAGAAAATGTTATTTTATTTCATATTTTTGTGACTTTTTGGTCTGATACTCCACCTTAAAAACCTGAAACACATTATGTGTTCTTTGTTTTCTGTTTTTGTCTTTTTTATTTTTTCATGAGCAGTTCATACATTTATACTTGCCTGAGTTAAGTATTCTAGCCCAGGTGGACAATTCAGTGGAGGAGGAGGTGCTGGCATCCATGGGGTCCCTGCAGGCCCACCTGGCTGATTTTGGACAGGAAAACCACTTGGGCCACCAGCTACATAACTTCCCGGTGGGACTGGGTAGTCAGGTTGGGGCCCTGGATAGGGACCCTGGGGCCCTTGGTAGCCAGACTGGGGTATGGGGTAAGCAGCATGTTCTGGAACAAAAGCAAGTGAAATAAATCATAACTGCCCAGAAAAATCAGTTCATTAGCTGTATCCCCACTATCTATCTACAAACATATCTATCTATGTTCTCGGAAATCCTACAGATAAAAAGATCTATATGATGCTGTAACTTTTTATACACCGAAAATAGGTTCTAATAATTGAGTGTGGGAAAGAAAACAAGCTCTGTCCTAGAGTCAAGACATAAACCTCCTGATGTCTGGTGACAGAACACTCAAAATGAAGGCTCTGAGCAAAGCACTGGCATAGAGATCACAATTCTAGAATTTCAGAAAGATCTGGGAAAGAGTTTTCTTTGTCTCCCTGAGGGAGAACTGGGAATATATAGACCATTGTTTATCTGCTTGAGCTGAGGAGGATAGTGCTGTGGTCCCTTAGGTAGAAAGGGTGTAATTATACATTACCCAGCAAGGACAATAGGTTCCAGGAAAGAATTGTTTAATGTAAATATTATCAGGCCACTGCTGAGAAATCCTGGTATATAATTAAAGACAAATTATTCTTTCTAATACATTGCAGATCTTGTTTGCCAAGAGTTGTAATCCAGTATTTCCCTCTGCAGTTTTGCCCATTTAAAAAAAAAAAAAAAAAAACAGATATCACCACCATTTTCATAAGGTTTTAGATTTAGATTTTACAATTTAGCTCCATAGAAGCTCTAGAAAATAGAGTTGATTAACCAAAGAATGTAAAAATTATGAGACAAATTATTGTTATTTTTATTTTTTTATTTTTGCATTATCATTTTGTAGTATTAAAATAATTAAATAAGGCCCAGCGGAGAGTTTCTGCTACCCCCCCGAATGTTGTGTGTTTCCAAATGAAGGATAAATATAAATATAGTCTTATATTTTGATATGTCTTAAACAGTGAAATAGCTGGGTCATTTCCAAACCTCCATGTGATTAACCCATTTCTCACCAATAATTCCAAATTATCATTTATTAAATCCTATATTCGATCTTGTCATGCACTGGGCCGCCGCTTTCTCTGCCTCCTTCATTTTATATCATTTTATGCGTATGGTGTTTTTTGCATATGTGTGTGTGTGTATTTGTGTATGTGTGTTTATATGTGTGTGTGTGTGTCACCATGTGCACGAGTGGTGCCTCTGGCATCAGATCCCCTGAGTTGGCCTTTTAGACCATTGTGAACCACAATGTGGCTGCTGTGAGTCAAACTCCAGTCCTCTGCAAGGGCAGCAAGTGCTCTTAAGCACTAAGTCAACTCTCTAGCCCTGTGAAAACTTTTAAACAATTAACAGCTAGAGAACAGAAAGGAATTAATACCTGTGTGCTTCATATACTCTATGAGGGAATGATTACAGTGAACTTCACACACTGTATAGACAGAGTGGTTACTATATAGAAATGGAATGTATATTCAATTTATTGATATTGTGCTATGTGCATCAATGATTTCACATTGACACATGCAGGGGTAAATACTTAGAACCCACAAGTGATAAATAGAAGACTTGTGACAAAATTCATGTCTTTAAGCCTCAACAAGGTTTAGAAAAAAATACTATAGTTCAAAAAGCTCTTTGTCTTGATAGTTTCTGTCATAGCAAAGGGTTATTAAGGATAAACATAAGAAGGCTCTCATATAGGATTCAGGGGTAGAAGCAGAAGAACTGACTCAAGAGAGCTCCAGTCAGGTTTAGGTGAATTAGCAAACAAAAAATTTGCACTGATGTGAAGGAGAAAATCTGTGAGCCAGAGGGCTGCAAAGAACGGGGCTGCTTCATGTGGATTACTTCATGCTGACACCTAAAGCGTGAGAAAGGACACGCTCAATGTGCAGGGTGATGAGGGGTGTTTCAGGTGGAAAGAAATGGAATGTCAAACCCTCTCCATGACGAAGGAGGGAGACAAGTAAACCCACTTCAAGTTAATTATGAGGCAGAGTGGAACATTCTTTAACTCTCTGCCTTACATTTTTTAACTCCATGAGAGCTAACCCAACACCACTTCCTTGGGAACTCAGAGCAGAAGTTTTCAAGCCTTGTCTTCACAGGGACCTGATAAATGTCCCTGAGCTCACAGGTCTGCTAATGTGCTTGTCCTGATACATGTAAGTTACTCTAAAGTGAACGTGGCCAACACTTACAAGGTAGAGTCTTGGGGTAGGCAGAATATACTCTTTTATTATAAACATCTAGATAAGGTCTAGGATCCACAGAACAGTTTCTAAGACAACAAGTTTGTTCAGCAAAGAAAATAGAATGCATACCATCCTTTTGCCCAATCAGAATACCTTGATCCTAATCCCCAGACTGTTTTTTGAAGATTTGAATAGCCCGCTACTTGAAAATCTGAGTAAACCATCTAAAAACCATCTATATTTGCAAAGATCAAGTTATCCTGACAATTACATTTGCTAAATGAAAAATCTCTCAATTATTTTATGCACGGGTTCAAAATAAGACAAAATTTGCATCCCTCGTATATAACGAAATGATGAGTCTATTTTTCTAAGACACAAAAAACAACAATTATCATAATTACAACAAAGGGTTTTTTATTTCTGTTTTTGATTGTGGGGATGGAATTTATGTTCTTGGACATGTAGGATAAGCGGTCTACAAGTCTGCTTCATCCAAAGCTTATCTGTGTTTCTTATGTAGAGTCAGGCTTTGGCTAAATGTTTGGCCTTGAACCTACCATTTCCTTGCTTCAGCTCACTGACCTCCGGACTTACAGACCCACATCTCTAGGCGTGGCTGAGAATAAAGCTGTCTATCATATACATACGCCACAAAGTGGAAACAAGAACCCTAGGTCTCTTCCAGTGCTGAGCTGTCTCTGCATCTGTCTGTTACTTTACAATTAATTCCCAGTCCTCTATGACACAAAACACCCATGGAAAACTTTTCAAATTCTCAAGACTTGATCTCAGTCTTCACAACAGATGACCAGTTGACAAGATTAACTTTGTTTGTTTGTTTGTTTTTTGTTTTTTGAGACAGGGTTTCTTTGTGTAGCCCCTGGCTATCCCGAACTCACTCTGTAGACCAGGCTGACCTCGAACTCAGAAATCCGCCTGCCTCTGCCTCCTAATCCTGGGATTAAAAGCGTGCGCCACGACTGCCCGGTGACAAAATTAACTCTTAATTGTATGTTTTAAGTGAAACATTGTTGCTTCATATAAACATACTGTTGATTTTACAGTTCTTACAACCTCTTCTGCCCTCTCTCTCTATATATATATATAAAAAGTACTTCCATGGGTTCAGTGATTAAAAGCACCAATTGCCCTTCAAGGGGACCCAGGTTCAATTCCCAGCACCCACAGGGCAGCTCATAACTGTCTGTAACTGCAAGATCTGGTACTCTTGCACAGACATGTAAGCAAGACATCAATGCATACAAAATAAAAATAAATACATTTAAAAAATACTCCTATAGAAAACATGGAACAAAAGGAAGCCAAAAGGAATAAAGCTGCCAACATTCCTTTAATGTAATTTCATGAAAAAGAATTACTAAAATAAAGACCCATGTGCCCCGGCCCCCTTTCTTTCCCTCCCTTCCAATTGTCAATTGATTAGTGTTATCTTTCTTCTGCAACAAATATTTACCTTGGAAAGCAGCTGGTGGATATTGAGGGGCATACGCAGCTGGCAAATATGGTCCTGGGTAGGGAGCATTAGTTTGCTTGCCTGCAATTCAGGAAGAGATATGTATATGTCAGCTTAAATAGATGTGCTTCAGGAAGAGAAGTACACAGTACTGAGAAAATGTATGATGCTTGACTTGAGCCAGGCAAAGTAAACTCAACACGGGAGCTCAGCTTGCAGAGGAGCTAATATGAAGGAGACCTTTGTTCTAAACATACTGTGAAAATTGATTCATACAGTTGAAAGAATCATATGTATTTTATGTTTTTGAAATTTAGCATATGTAGCTTAGAAAATGCATTGACCTATCGGAAAAGTATCACTAGAAGATATTTTGTTTTACTTTTATGTGCACATATGTATATATAACTATATGAATATAATGAGCAAAAAAAAAAGTGAGTTTGTCAGAGTGGTCAAATGAATTTCTCTAAACTGAATACATTGGTAGCATATAAAAGAGCTCAAGTTCATTTCAAATGAATTTCATTTCAATGGCTTTCCCTTTGTTTTATGAAAATGTAGGTTGCTACAAAAGTCATTAAGGAATAAGCAGTCTGGCCTACAGGTGGTAGAATGTGTAGATTATGGTGAGATGTGTGTATTTTCATCATCTCAATGAAGATGAAGGAGAAAGAAAGAAACATTTCAGAGAAAATGATTTGACTAGTATTATTTTCAAAAATATATATGTTTTTCTTCTCAGAATCTAAAATGTAATAAGGCAAAATATTTCACTGCAGACTTGATAAATGTTATTTTAGAACTTTCCTGAAGGAAATAAAGATGAAGAGTGATGTGATTGATATTATTAAATCCTAAAAGATGTGTATGTTATAAACACATCATCAAAGTAAACATCTGAATATTTTTCAGAATGAACTGATATAGGAAATGTTATTCTTTCATAAATATGACTAGTATAATTGCTATACATATAAAAGGTACCAAAAAAAAAAGCCCAAAATGTTCTTTGGATACAGAATAGTATGCTTTGCCCAGTGTACATAACTATAACCCTAACATATATCTCTTTCTCGGTGGCTTTCTTGTTTTTAATTAAATGGTATGGTGGATATTTGTGTCTATCTTCTCTGTGCTGGAATACTAAATAAGATACTGGAGACAATAACATAACAATGAATCAGAAAAGCAATTTCAGGAACTGAATGAATCATTACAATCAGGTGATGCCTTAACAGGTGATATTATAAAGAAGAAAAGTAAATACTTGTCATAAACTACTTACTGTGGTTTTCCATGATTTAAACCGTTCTGAAAAAAACAAAGGAATAACCGGTGTTACTTCATTATGTACAAGTTCTAGGCGAGATGTGACTGTTCCAATGTGTTCACAAACTATTCAGGCACAGGCCTGGCTCGTCTTCCTGATTCATTTAGTCTAGGCTGATCTACTTACTCAAATGTTTGGGTTGATCCTCATCCCTACACTCTTGGTCTCAGTGGGAATGCAGAAGTCTTTTTACTGGTCCTGCACTTCTAAAAGAAGCACGTGGCCCACGTAGGAGCCTCTGAGCTTGGCTGTAGGAAGGGTCCAGCAGGAGCGCAGAAGGGAGCTTCCAGGGTACACGACTGGAGTCTGGAATCCAGGATCTGTGTGCACTGTCCTGCCTAACCCGAGCCACAGATTTGAGAAAGTCTAGTATTCTGCTCTGTAGATTAAAAGTTGCTTTTTACTAAAGGAGTCTGATTAAGGTTCTAATAAGACCAGATATCTGACCATCCAAGCGATTCCGTGTCTATTTCTGCAGCAGCATGCAAAATTTCTCCTTGATACTGTTCCATTCCCAGTAGCTGAATCCATCTTAGCTTTCTCTGCTCTATCTAGGCACCATATTCTGAACTCTAAATGTCAACTCATTCCATGTCTACTGATTACAATTGAAGCATGAGGCGAAAATTCTGTTACTCAAACTGTTATGCTGGACTTTCATGAATGTAGTTGGCACCCCCTTTTCTGTGGCACATTCCAGTGTTGGCTGTCCTTTTACTAATTCCCTCTGCTCTGCAATTCTGAGTGACAAAACAATCAATGTGACTACATAAGTAATTAATTACGTCGGTGGTGGCGCACACCTTTAATCCCAGCACTTGGGAGGCAGAGGCAGGCAGATTTCTGAGTTCAAGGCCAGCCTGGTCTACAGAGTGAGTTCCAGGACAGCCAGGACTGCACAGAGAAACCCTGACTTGAAAAAAACAAACAAGCAAACAAAGTAATTAATTCCAGTGTTCTCAAGATACAAATGTGACCTCTTATATAATTTCATAATTTTCTTTCAACACGGGGCAATTTTAAGTTTAAAATTTGATGTTAATTATGAAATTATAATACTAAGATTTCTAAGTATTATAACCCCAGTTATATGTACTTTATATGTAAGAAATTCACCACTGGTTTAGTAAATTGCCAATAGGTTTACTCTATTCTAGAATAAATCTAAAAAAACAAAATAAAACATAATTGTGTTATTCACTTAAATTTCTGTATTTACTGCATCAATAGGTAAACTAGTTTATATCAACTGACCAGTATCCGCCTCCAGTGGCTCTCATCAACCAAGGGCAGAAATACAAATATTTATCTTTTTTTCAACTAATCCATAGAACTAAGAATTAATTAATAAGCATATGTAATCACAGTAGACTAAAAGGTTATATAAGGCTATGTTAATACTTCAGAATTTATCATATATATTCATATATACACACATACATATACATATGTGTATATATGTATATATATATATATATATATATATATATATATTCATGTACATTTTCTCAACATCAAATTTTTATTATAAAAGCTTATGCACCAAAACGAATATCAGTTTTCATAAAACATGCAAGCAGTACTTTAACAGAAGCATCAAATTGAAAGACAAACAAATCTTGTTGTAGAGATAGGTAGCTTCCCTTATTTAATTGTGTGTTTAATGACCCTCAGGTTTTTAGCTGCACCATTTATATTTTTAAGTCTCATTTATTTTTGTTGTATATGTGAATGGTTTTACTTGCATGTATGTATGTATGTACATGCAGTATGTGCCTGGTGAATGAGGAGGCCAGTAGAAGGCTCTTCATGCTTTGGAACTAAAGTTACCAGTGGTTGGAAGACATTATGTAGGTGCTGGGACCCAGAGGTTGGTCCTCTGCAAGATTCACAAGCACTCTTAACCACTGAGCCATCTCTCCAACCCCACGTTCCTTATTTCTTATGTCACTGTTTAATACACTTGGCTTACAAAGGTCTATGGCCTTAACTAAACAAGAACTTTAAGGGATTGTAGTTTTCTGTTATTTTCATCTTGTATCTAGTCAACCAACTTTATATTTCTTACATTTGGTAAACAAGGTCCAAAACTGGAAAAAAAAATCATTTAATAGTTACTGAATTCCAATTATAAAATAAGACCAGATCTCTCACCCTAAATCATCCAATGTTCAAGATAAACCAGCTCAACAGTTCAAACTTTGAAATTTTTTTTAATTAAAACATTTTTCTTTTCACTATGGTATACATGCAAACATATAATACCTACATGTAAACATACATGTACACATGCATGCATACCATATACAGTTAAAAGAAAAATGTGTACATATGTTTATATGTGAATACTGTATGTCTGCATGTACATACATGGGCTATAGTTTAGAGAGCTGAAATCGATGCTGGTATCTTCCTCAATTGTATTTTACCTTAAGTCTTGAGGTAGGTATTCCATTGAACCTAGAGCTTGCCAATCCCTGATAATCTATCTAGCCAGCTTGACTATGAAAATCTTTGTTTACAAATATGTCTTCTTAGGATGTGGAAAGAGGGAAATTCCTAAGCCATGTCAGGTGGACCTTAAGAATGTGGTGGTGTAAGATTCTGTTTGCATAATGTGACCAACTGAGAAGACACTGGGTTTGTTTGTCTTGGGGCCAAAGAACATTTCCTCCTTGCACAGAAATCCCCAAACTGTGCTCATTTCTCTCTCCTTGATGCTTTCTTATTACTCTGGTCCATAATTCTGAGGCTTTATCTGTGTTCACGGGAAGCACCTTGTTTGAAAAACTGCTGCAGAATAAAATGTGGGTTTACACCATCCCAAGCTTTGAAGTGCTATGTGTGGGATTGAGAGTGAAATATCAGGTTGCCACTAAGCCTATGCACTTGGCACTTAAAATAGAGACCATTGTGTGCAATGACTGAAGGCATTTAGCACATGGCTGCCTACCCAGACTGCTCTCCTTAGCTGTGGAAATGATCCTCTGCTTTCCTCAACCTTAGGGGAGCTTTGTCAACCCACATGTCACCAGACTTTAAAAATAACTTGGAATTGTGTTCCCATTTGAAGCATGTCACTCATTATTTTAACCTGATGACTTTTGAATAATGTTTTCTGCTCTTGTTTTATTTTTTTAAAGTTTCAGAAGATGCTTATGAAAAAGAAAATATTTGTGATGTACCCGGGAAGGGGGGAGTTTCTAATAAATATATATAAACTGCACCAATGATTTGCAAGTACCCAGAACAAATGAGAAACTTCAAGAAATACCCTGATCACTACTTTCTTCTTTGTAACTATATTATGTGATACATAATATGGAAAACTGTGACACCCTATACATATTAATGAAAGTACATGTAAATACAGTTATATGTAATTCCTAGGGCTTTTGTTGTTGTTATTACAACCACAAATTCCCATTTCCTTTCTAACTTTTTTAATTAACAATTTTAATTAAGAAATGCACATTTTTAAGTGTGTAGGAGGCATGCAAGCATTTGTCTATGAATGTTTGCGTGTGTATACACATGGACTGAGGTTTAGAGAACCGAAGACGACGTCTGGCCTCTTCCTCAATTGTACTGCACTTTCTTTACTGAGGCTGGGACTTTCACTAAACCTGACGCTGGCCAATTCTAGCTAGTCTATCTAGAGAGCTTGACTTATCCCTGGGGCCATGGTCTCTACTTCCTGAAAGCTAGGACTGCAGGCAGTGACTACAACTGTTGGGCTTCTTGTGGAATTCTGGTCATTCCCATCCTCCAGCCTTCATGCTTGCACAACAGTACTTTATCCAGTGGGCCATCTTCCTCAGTGCTTTTCTGGTTTTTCTCTTAATTGTAAACCATTCCCACCTGGAACCGGGCAAACACCACGAGGGATTATCATCACGTCTTCACGATTCAGACATGATTCAGTGAACACCTGTCTCTTGAGATCTTGAAATTTCTATTGCCTTTCAAAGCATTTTGGAGTATGATAGCATCACCCATGCTGAGAAAATAAGTAGGTTGAGGCTATTTAACCAGAATGTACCTGTTAGTGCACACATAAGATCAAATGCCTGTCTGTAAATCACCCAATGTACAAGTTAAACCAGCTCACGTTTCTCTTCACAGCCCAGATGCCAGCACACGGCTCTCTACAACTCAGCTGCTCTCTACTGCTTTAAGACCATCATTAGAATCTCAAGAGCTGAACAAGTGAACAAAAGATTTCACGGTAGGTAAAGGAAAAATTGTGATAGGAAAAATGGTGAGGCAAAAATCGTGATAGTAAGTTACATATCAAATAATTTTCAGGTACCTTTGGTTGTGTTTTAGCTACAAATCAAATAAATTTTAGGTACCGTTTAGTTGCATTTTTAGGTAGGCTTTGTACTTTTGGAAAGGTTTAGTAAATACTTACAAGGAAACACATTCCATCTGTCAAATTGTGGGCTCCGGGTTTGGTGATTGCCCCAACTGAGGCAGATGAATATGCAACTATATTTCCACAAATGGTTCAGTGCATTTCCACAGCACTTCAAGGCATTGGGGAGCATTTGGGGAAACAGAACCCATGACTGAGCATTTGTACCACAAGTACATTGCTTACAAATGCAATGTCCTTTGAAATAGAAAGCTTCCTTCTCAAAATCCACGTCACTATTTCATGATCACAAAAAGCCAACAATGAAACACGGGCAAACTTTGAATGAAAACAGATTATACAGCAACCAGAACCCACTGAAAACACAGCTGCCAAGTGTGCTACAAAAAATAAGAAGCAAATTTAAAGAAGCAAAAAATTCATCTCGGAAACCCAGTTACTCTTACTGAGGTTCCTATATGATTTCAAAAAAGCCTTCTGGGAAGCCCGATGACTTTACATTAATTTGAGATTTTTCTTTTCTTTTTTTTTTCCTTTTTTGCTTACTTATAAATGATGTTCTTTACTGCTTCTCAGTCCACTAACTAGATGAATTAAGACAGTTCATTTCCATATCTTCATATTATTATCTCTGGTTCACTGAAAAAAAAGAAAGGCTTCCAAACTTCCTAACAAATGAAATTTGTTAGCAAGTCTTTTAAAAGGGCACTCTGTTATGTAACACAGCAATGCCCAGGGTTCCAGTTTATTCTTGGGGGTCAATCATTTAGTGGCTAGGTAATTTTTTTTTTCCAAAAAAAATGTATTTGAAAAATACAAAGAATAACACACACTGACTAAACAGATGGTTTCTTTGAGCTCTATTTATTTAATGCTGTACTACAACAGTGTGCTGTGCACACACAGGCAAATATACTCATATAAATATTTCCTGAAGAAATATTCACTTTATGAACGCCCTGGGTTTTCAAGGAGGTATTCATGGATACTGCAGAGTCTATTCTATATAGTATCTGCATAGTATAAACACTGTTTACAATGTGTGTATAGATGGCAAAAAGTCTCTAAGTCTATACTATAGACCACACAAAGCACTGTACAAACACTTCAATCAGTAAACCTTTAGAGCCAGGTTTACTAATAAGAAAAGTAAGTATGCTGCACAGAATACTGAAAGTGCTTTGAGTAAAAGTGATATTACTTTTGTTTATAGGGGCAGTGGCTACAGTGCCATCAAGACAGGTAAAAGTTATCTATCATAAGCCAGGTCACGGAGCCATGGCTGCCTGTGTGTTCACAGAGCACTGCAAACAGGTGATGTTGCTCAAGTTGAGCCCTGAAGCTACACTCTCACCTCTTTCAGGAAGAATGAACAATCTCTGAGTTACACAGCTGAGGAGGGAGAGGTCCTGTTGTTCAGTCCGGAAGCAGGGACTCTATCTGGCTTACCAACAGTCTATATTTTTATGTTTGTTATGTAAAGCAGCACAATTGTTGTAAGTATACAGGTAAAAAGCTCTGTATTTTTTATTAACCTTCACTGGTACCCAGTATTTAGCTCCAACTGCTAAGCAGCTAAGCTGCTAAGCCGGAAGAAAGTGTAATTGTTTGGGAAAAAAAAGTGTAATTGTTTGTCTTGGAACGGGGAGGTGACCATACCCAACTTCCAGGAATAAGATTACAGAAACCAAGCCAACAAGGAACCATGGGGAAGAGTTGTAGGCATGGGGGCTGTGTCAAATATCTCATATAATAAAAGCTAGTTTCCGTGTTCCACTTCGTTCTTTATCCAGCTTATATTAACTGATTGAAAAGTGAGAACTCTTTTGGTTGTTCTTTTGGTTGCTTTTCCTTTTTTGTTTGTTATGTTTTTCTCCAGACGGTTTTTCTTGTGTAGCCCTGGCTGTCCAGGAACTTGCTCTATAGACAACAAGGCTAACCTCGAACTCATAAATATGTCTACCTCTTCCTCACAAGGGATGGAAATTTAAAAAGTGGCTTAAATCTTTTAAGTCTTTTACTGTCAACAATTTCAGGAAAGAGATGAAGAAACATGAAGAAACCCTGTCAGAGTTCAAGGTATGTAACATTAGACGGAATCTGCACTTAGCCGTCTTACCCACTCAGACCTTTGCCACTTTATATTCTCTACTTCTGTATTCTAGAATGTTACGTATAGTTTGGGTTCTAACCACAAGCCCAAAGAACACCTGGGTTAAAGAGCTAGCAGGCTCTTTGAAGGTTTCTCTTCTTTTATTTCCCCTTCCCTTTCCTGCAATGGGAATCCAACTTGGACTCTGCGCATTTGGAAAGAGCTCTACCACAGTTATGAGTGAGCCCAGCTTCTGCACTGCTTCAGGGCTGCTCTAGCCTGTGAGGCAGTGTGCGAAACTGAACTAGTGTGGATCGCCTAGCAGCTGCGGGGACAACAGGGCTTCTGGCTGAGTTCCCAGCCCACTTCCGGGGTCACGAGCCCAAATCTTTCGGCCATTTCTCCCAGTCTCCAGACCATAACCTCTGCCGCCTGAGGAAACTGTCCCCAGCCCTTGCTCCTGCTCGCCCTCCACCCACCCTCACCCCCGCGCCCCATCACTGTACCCCGCTCCCGTGCGCGCACAAACTGCGAGCGCATTCCCGGACCGCACAGAGCGCGGGACTCACCTGAAGATCCTTCTGCTCTGAAGTCCTCAAGGTAGACGCTGGCTCCCGGCAGTCGTGAGTCCCCAGCCCTTGGCTAGCGGCGCAGCTGTAGCCCAGCTTTCCCCCAAAGCTTCGCAGAAGGACTCAGTATGGATGAGCCCAGCCTGCACTCCAGAGTCCTCCAGTTGTGCCCAGGGATCAGGCAGAGCAGTCCACCTGGCCCGCCCCGCCCATAGGCAACGCAAAAGGAAGTGGGATTTTGATGGCTTGCAAAGGAAGGCCTTGGAAGAGGGGAGTGGCCTCTTCTGGGAACTTTCTTTAGATCACCAGATCTCAGTATATTTGGGTTTTGTGTGTGTGTGGGGGGGAAATCGGCTTCCTCAAAATTGCTTTCCTGCTTTGCACACTTTCCTAAGAAGTAACATCAATTGCACATCTGTTCCATCTGCCCTGTTTGCAATCTCAAGTTTGTTAAAGTTTTCCTAGCAGCATTTTTCTCCTGTTTTTTTTTTTTTTAATCTTATGGGTTTGATATAACCGTTTGCTGTTAGCAGTCTGCTTTCTTTTTACTACAGTCTGTGGGAAAGTACCGTCCTTAACTAGAAAACCTTCAGGTTTGGTTTGAACTGTCGCTTGCTCACCAGAAAATCAGCATCTGCTTTGTATAGTAAAATGGTGCCTCTCAAATTACAGCCTGAGAAGAACCACCCAGCTGAAACTACATGTGAAGGTCATGCCTTCAAAGTTTCTGATTTAGTATGCCTGGTGTGGACATTTCTAAGAAATTTCCCTATGACACAGAATGCATTTCTACCACCACCTCCCACCACCTCCGCCCCCTGCCAGCGTTTTCTGAATCATTTGGAACTCTTGCGGGGAGGGGACAGGCATATGAAAGGATGCTGAGAGGGTGAATTTTAAGTAGTGAGCTCACTCTTCCTTCCCTGTGATTGGTGCATTCTAAGTATTTTCAACTAAAAAATCCGGGGAGCATCTTGGGAGGGCCCACTACTTATATGTTTCTGGATGCACCTAAATATCAGTGTGCATAAAATATATTGTTCTTCCATAGAAAGCAACAATGCATGGAAAAGTGAACCTCACATATATGAAGAGTCTGAGAGCGTGGCAGTTGGTGCTGGAAAAGTAAACCCAGAACTTAGCAAAGCTCAGCCTGATTTGCAGCTTCAACCGGCTTGTTGTTAGACACTCAGGATATTTATTGTTATTCTTTACTTGATTTCATACTCGGACCAAACAAGGATCTTCACTACCCTCTCTTTGCATAAATGGATTAATTTCATTTGAATTTTATAGTATAGTTATAGCTATTTGTGAATCTTTGTTTGTTTGTTTTAACTTAAGCAGTTGAAGTTTAATTCTAGTAAAACCTAGTAGAGATGAAAACATGAGGGCAGTCTGTCTAAGTAAGAGTCTTCCTGTTGCTTTCACCTCTGTTGTTTCCTAGGCTAACTGCTGTTACCAGTAACTCTAAGACTGTCTTGGCCACTGGGGAATCAGTGAGATAGGGCTTCATGGGCATCAGCTGCTGGGTGGTGGTTCACTTGGTATTGGTTTCCTCTACTAATGCCTTCATACTTCAAGCCCACCTAAGTTTTCTACTTAGAAAAATTAGCCTTAGCCAACAACTTAAATGTTGAATTACTAGCACTAATTCCTTATTAATATCAGGAGGTCAAGTTATTTTAGGTAATGTTTATGTTTTCCCACCTTCCAAACTTTAATAACATAATGATGATAATAGTACAACAGGTAACAACTGAATGGACATGTTCCTGTTTAGTGGTGGTGGTATGTGTGTGTTGGGGTGAGTATGTGTGGGACGTGCTGCTTCCTAGCAGGATACTAAACTCCAGGCTCTGTAATCTTTAATATACATCTATTCTTTCCAGGTTGTTTGAGACTTTAATGTATTCTCCATGCACTAAGGAAGAGAAAGGGCTTAGCCCACTTGGGTCTGGGGAGCCAGGGAATGAGCTGATAATACCTATCACTTCTATTCACCTCCTGTAGTCTGAATTAGGTTAAAGAGACACATAATTTACAGGACAAACTTGGAAAATGCAGGGTGGAGCCTTCCCAGAAAGAGAAAGAACAGAATTTTCTATTGAGGGAAAAAAAAAGTACTCTCATTAGGGAATTTCTACTAAAATTCAAACAGAAGCACCATTTAAATAATTGAGCAATTAAGTATTAAGGATATCTATTCATAAATCGGAGGTCTTTTAACAGAACTATTTCCTGATATTTATAATAAAAAAAATCCAAACAAGCCATATATGTAATCCAAAGTTTTTGAGGTCCCTTTGCAAAATGGAAAATTGGCATTTAAAAATAATTCATAGAAGCATATCAAGATTATCCAAACATTTATTACTATAAACTCATATCCATACACATTACACATTATTCATGAAGAAAGAACAGTGATGATAGCTTTCTATAATATTAGATGGTTCAGCTAAGTTTTAAGGGAAAAGGAAAGCAGCCATGAGTAGAAGGCAGAACTAATGCAGAGAGGCAGTTGTGTACTTCAAGAATACAAACATGCATAGTTTTAGCAGAAAGGTGTGGATGGAATCAACAGACTCCTCAGTTTGCAACAGAGACCAAATGTTGCAGGATATTTGATCACACTGTGAACTCAAAGATTGTGTTAACCACAAAAACCTGTTTCTCATGGTGGTGTGGCTCAGCCTCATGGTGGTGTGCACCCCTTTAATCACTCTGGCTGGGATACAGACATGCCCTTAGGTATGTACACAATTTTAATCGCAAACAAGAAAGGTAAAATTAGTTTGTAGAAGGAACCACCCAAGTGATTTCTAATTGAGTGGCAGGCAAAGTGATGAATCCCAGAAAAATCTGACAAAATCGAATATGCCCAACTCTCATGAAAAGAGTAAGAAAGGGGAAGGTACTTGAGGGGCAGTGAAGGCAGGGCAAAGGAGGCAGTATTACTGGGAGAGTTTTATAGAGACAGGTTAAAGATGGAATCATCTAGACACAGGGGAAGACAGATCCAGCCAGAAAATGGGAAGGAGCCAGAAGATTAGAATAGATTGCCAAAGTTAGTATGAAGCCAAGCAGAACAATTCAATCAGAATCTGAGAGAAGCCAGTTTGAATAAGTCAGCTTGGAGAGAAGTTTGAACTAGAACAGCTGAGTTAAACCAGCCAGTTAGAGTTCAGCAGTAAGTCTCAAAGGCTGAAAATACTCTAGACCAAGATAAGACTGTATGGAGCTAGAAGCTTCCATGCCAAGGCTTACATTAGCTGACTGAGGCAAAGGTCCTCCAAGGTGACAGTTCCAGGAGACCAAACGTTACTTTTAAAACCAAAACGTGTGTTCCTTTTTCTAATGAAAGCAATTGTTACTAAATAGTGATTGTTTGCCCTAGAAATATATTTCCTTGTTTACAGGTGTGATTGAAATAGTACCAGTGTCATCTAAGAAAACAGAAACAAGGCTGTGACTTCCAGGACAGGAATCTAAAAATTAGATGATGTGTTTTCATTGTCCCATTGTCCTTCCAGTATGTTACTGCAGATGGTAGGACCTCATGCTATAGCAAAGCAAAAAGACTTCTCCATTCTGAAATACTTCTCAGATTCTCTTCTATTCAGCACTAAGTTCTCTTTTTCAATCAGAAAAAAGCTCACCTTGATAACCAGGTATGAGGAAAATACATCATTATCTAATTGAACCTGGAGAGGTTGAAATGGAGTTACTGGGCCAAAGGGCTTATAAAGAAGACATTCTATTTTATTGTGGAAGGTAGAAGAAGGTGTTATTTAATTTTGAGTGCAGGAAAGACACTATTAAGTATTTGTTTATAAAGTCTAGGTTAGGTGAAAAATGATTTGTAGGATGAGAGAAACAAGCACAGAGGAGATTACTGATATTTTAAGTCCAAAACAGGGTGATGGGAAACTGAGATACTGAGACAGTACTTAGTAATTTTGAAAAAAAGAGGAGTGGGGACATGTGAATATAATCAAAGCACATTATGGGTATGTATGGACATGTCACGATGAAATCGCAATTTGTAAAATTAATATTCCCTGATAAAGCTTGAACAATAGACCATGCTCAAATTCAGAAAACATTACAAAGGAGATTTGGAGAAGAGTTAGACTGACCTAATTAGCTCAATTAGTTATTAAAGGCTGTAAAGGTACAGGGCTTTAATTCCAGCACTTGGGAGGTAGAAACAGAATCTCTGAGTTCATTGCCAACCTGTTCAACAGAGTGAGTTCCATGACAGACAGGGTTACACACAGAGAGCATCCTGTAGGATGACAAAGTGAGGACAACTTTATTCCTAAAATACTCCTTGTTGGTACCGAGACCTTTGTTTGATCGAGGAGCCAGCACTTAGAGGAGAAATTATGTCAATCTAACAGACCTGTCAGCATCCTAAATGTTACAGAGGGACACACAGTTGGTTTTGATCAGAGTAGTGGTGGCACAGGCCTTTAATTCCAGCACTTGGGAGGTAGAAACAGTAGAATCTCTTGAGTTCATTGCCAAGCTATTCAACAGAGTGAGTTCCATGACAGCCAGGGTTACACACACAGAGAAGATGAGCTTGGGGGTAGAGAACCCTGTGGCAACTTGTGGACAGGTGCCTAGCATAACTAACATCTGAGAGGCTTCATCTAGTAACTGATGGAAACATATAGAGACCTACCCCCAAACTTGGGCAGAGTTTGGGGAATCCTGTTGAAGAGGGGGAGGAAGAATAGAAGGAGCCAGAGAAGTCACGGATACTACAAGAAAACCTACAGTATCAACTAACTTGGAGAAAGTGAAGTGCCAACCAGAGAACATGCATGGGACAGACCTAGGCCCTTTGCATGTATATAATAATTGTGCATCTTGGTCTTCATGTGGGCCTCCAAACAGCAGGAGCAGGAGCTGTGTTTGATGCTGTGTTACCTGCCTTTAGATTCCTTTCCCCTAACTGGGCTGCTTTATCTAACCACACTAGGAGAAACTGTGCCTAGTCCTACTACAACTTGATATGCCAAGGCAGACTGATATCCACTGGAGCCTTCCCTTTTCTCAGGAGAAAAGGAGGATTGGAGGATGGGGGAACTGAGAGGAGAAAGGAGAGGGAAGCTTCCATCAGGATGTAAGTTAAATTTAGAGGGGGGGAGGGAGGGAGAAAGAAGATGGGGGTTGAGGGTTCTTGTTTATTAAGAATGAGTGTGTCCCGAAGACCTAGAATGTGACATAGACACTGAGTCCATCTAACAGATTAATCGCTGCTCTAAACTGTGACAGCAGGACCCCTGGTCAGGTCGGGCTTTGGAACAAAGGACACTCTCGTGTTTAAAGACCATGGATCCTTCTTCCTGTAAGAAGGAACGTGTGAACAAATGGGTGTGGAAAGGAGAAAAGCTTGTTTTTGCGGGACTCCTAATGAGGAAGGGATCCACAATGGCCATGACACTGCACATTTGAGGTGATCAAAGGAATGTGGCTGACCTGAGGTGACCCAGCCTTACTCCTAAAGTAATAAATAGTACCTAGTTACTCAAGCGACACCTAATAACAATGAAAGAGCTCAGTGCTGACTACAATGTCTATTTTACCCTCTACCTTCTCGAGTTCCATAGGGGGAAGTGGAACAATCAGAAATCGCACTATGTAATTCTAGAGCCACAACCAAACCCGTGTGACTGGCTTTTTTTTTTTTTCTTCTCTTTCCTTCATGCAGAGCCTTCTTTCTGGTCTTGAGAGGCGGTGGGAATGGTGCATGGCTTCATGCAGGTGCTTGCTGTAGGGGAGATAGGGGCTACATTTTTGTGCCTGCTGTGATTTTAACACATATCACCTGAGAGCTGAACTTGTTTAAGTTTTTTACTTTGCACCTGTCTCTCATTTGGCATTCACTCAAAATAGAGTCAGTAACACCAAACGCAATGAATTTAAGGCCTAAAGTTTCCTACAGATTTACAAAAGGAAAATGGTCAAGTGGCTATAAAATATAATTATCATTAACTTTGGAGGAAGGTCAGAAGTTCTAAAAATGAACCACCAAAGATCCAAAACTCTGTTTGGAAATTACAGATTGCAAGAGTTTTTTTTTTTTTTTTTTTTTTTTAAACAGATTTCCTCAACCTTCTATTCGTGATTTAACAGTTGCCAGAGATTCTAAATCTGAAAAGGCCTATATCTTTTTTTCCTTTAAAGATTTGTTTTATGTATGAGTACTCTGTTGCTGTCTTCAGACACACCAGAAGAGGGCATCTGATCCCATTATAGATAGTTGTGAGCCACCATGTGGTTGCTGGGAATTGAACTCAGGACCTCTGAAAGAGCAGTCAGTGCTCTTAACCAGGGGTCATCTCTCTAGCCCAAAGGCTTACTGGACTGCTGAGATGGAGTCTATCTCAGTTGTTTAGAGAATAAAATAGGAAAGAGTGAATTGTAGACAATGACTTTAGAGAGTGCAAATACTATTTTGGCTAATCAAGACTACTTAAACACAATGATAAACATTTTTCAGGCCATTAACCAGAATTAAAACGAAAAACTTCTCGTAGGAGGAACACTTCAATATGTCTATAGAACTAAACATTTTAAAAATATTTATTAAGTTTATGTATGATTTGTTTGTGTGTGAGAGACAGAGACAAGAGACAAAGACACAGAGAAAGACAGAGAGAAAGAGAGACAGAGAGAGATAGTGAGTTGACTCCAGCAAATGGGTCTCATGGAACTGGAATGACATATTGTTGTAAGCTGCTTGGTGTGGGTGCTGGGAGGCAAGCTTGGGTAATCTGCAAAGGTAGTACATACTCCTAATCTCTTAGCCATCTCTCTCAAGGCCACACTTTAGGCACCTCATTAAAGTTCTATGGGCAATTTGGGGTCGTTTAGTTGTAAAATGTAGAATTTAGATGTTAGATATATGTATCAAGGCTCTCCAGAAAGTCCCACTCACTAGATATATGTACGCCTTTCTACAGGGAGGAGCCAATGCAAATGATTGTCACCTCTGATTATGGGTCACTGAGATGTTTCATACTTTGCTCACTGTAGTTAGGAAGCCCCAGGAAAACCAATGTGATTGTTCCTATCAAAGACTTAAGTCTAAAGAATCCATTGAGCCAACATCATGGGCACTAGTTGGAGTCCAAAATCCTGAGAACTTGGTGGTGGTGGTGGGTTGGGTGTAGAAGCCACAGTTAACCAGGATAGTGGCTCTGTGTGTGTGTGTGTGTGTGTGTGTGTGTGTGTGTGTTCAGGACAACGTTGACTTTTGCCTCACTTTGGTAAGCAAAGTCTTTAAATCTTGAGCTGGGTGCAATACTCCCTCTTTAGTTAAACAGTTCAGCAGACTGATATAGGTTGAATTAAGATGGCCTTTAGGCTGTGGTCTCATTCCTCACCTTCTGGACTTGGAACTGAGCAGCCCAGTTAAGTGACTCCTCAGCTCCTCCAGTGTCCTGGCTTGAACACACCAGGATTTAGCTAGGGAAAATGCTCCCATCTTAGAAATTCCAAGCAAAGATATTGATGGAGCATAAGGGTAACCTTTAAGAAGATTAGGGATGTAATAAACAGCACCAGAACTCAGAATTAATCCAAACCACAGAGAAATCTGGAAGGAAGGCTCTGGTGTGATTTTAGATGGGAAGAGTTTACATGAAACTAGAATACACTGGAGATTATCTGCATTTGTCTCTGGAAATATTAATTATGGAGCAGAAAAGGATGCCTGAGTAACTATGGTAATGTTAATGTCACTAATATAGTTAGCAAAGATAAGAAACGTACTCTAAGTAACAATTCAACTCACTAGATAGAAGAGAATATTGTCATCTCAATAAAATATTAAATTGACTTAGTTTAGTGCTTCCACATAACCATCTATCCATAATTTATTTCTCTATTAGATAGAAAAATTGTATACTTAAGATTATTTTAAATGTAAGATTCATATTCATAATATTATCCAATCATATTTTTTATTGAGCAATATGTGAGCTACCTGCGTTTCTAATTTTAACACCAAAATTTAGACATTTTTGTACTGAAGTAAAATCTTCTTTGAAAATATCTAGTATATTTTTTGAATCTCTGGGCTTAGCACTTCTCTCTCACATGCATTCTTTCACAGTACCTGTGAATGTTAGGGCAGCACTCCTTCACTGATCTAAAATCACAGCCTAGATGGGGTTTTGCTGTTAGTGAAAAATGTTTAAAATATCATAAATTGGTGCCACTTTATTAAATAAAAGTTGGTCTGTTTTGTATTTACTTCTAAAGTTTCTAAAGCTTTTTAAGAGATAGGCCAACTTGAGTGCATTGGTTATAAGAGTTTAATCTGAACACTCTTGTTAGGCATGTGTCCTTTCCTTGTTAGGCAAGCTGGTTTCCTCAGGGTTATGATAACATCAGATCCTCAGGAGCTGCTCCCTCTGGACAGCCCTGAGCACTGACTTCACATATTCCACCTCATGTTTTCATCTGACTATTCTAAATTCGGTTCAAAAGCTAGGTGAGCGTGACGTAAAGAATCTGTTAAATGTAACCACCTCAAGCATTAAATGGGCATACCTTTCTCCATCACAGTGGGAGCCCAGAAGCTAAGGCTTACTGATAGAGCATAATTAAGAACTTTCTTATGTTGTCACAGTTCTGTGTGGACAGAGAGACTCCAAGGGAGGGGTTAATGCTGGGAAACAAGGCAGGATGAAGATAGGAAAATAAAATGGGTTTGCCTTACTTTAAAATACACATAATTTCCAAACAGAGTTTTGGGTCTTTGGTGGTCTATTTTTTCTACATTAAGTTAGCTCTTTCCATGTTTATTAGATTTCCTAAACAGTACTTATGAGAGATTCTTTGCTCTATAAGTTCATGCCAAGCAATATAATTTCATGTGCTTTGGGTATTTTAGTTGAAGACGTGAACACAGCTGAAGGAGCCGAAGTTGTTTACTCTTCTTGAGCCAGTGCTCTTAAGATAATATCTTGTTTCCTGTTCTGCTAACATAAATGCATTCTGAAGAGCTGCTGTGATCCCAGCAACATGCATGTGATCCATCAACTTGAGTCCCCACATGCTTGTGTTGACAAAATCCAGAGTTCTGTCAAAGAGAATAGAGACAGTTTATTCTGGAAACAGAAACAAGCTGGAGTGGGTGGGTTGGTGAGCAGGGGGAGGGGGAGGGGGAGGAGAAACCAGGAAAGGGGATAACTTTTGAAATGTAAATAAAGAAAATATATAAGGAAAAAAAAAAGAAGTATCTTATCAATTGCTGTTTTTTAAGAAAAGAATTGCTGTTTCTTCCAACTGCTAACAAGATCACCAACACAGACTAACCAAAATCACTCCACTGGGCTGGAGAGATGGCTCAGCAGTTAAGAGCACTGACTGCGCTTCCAGAGGTCCTGAGTTCAATTCCCAGCAACCACATGGTGGTTCACAACCATCCGTAATAGGATCTGATGCACTCTTCTGAGGTATGTCTGAAGACAGCTACAGCATACTCACACAAATAAAAATAAATAAATCTTAAAAAAAAAAAAATGACTCCACCGCTCTTCTTCTTGATTGTCAAGTTTGGAGTTTTTTGAGACAGGGTTTCTCTGTGTAGCCCTGGTTGTCCTGGAACTCACTCTGTAGACCAGGCTGGCCTCAAACTCAGAAATCTGCCAGCCTCTGGACTTATTTTTAACATACACGTAATAAATTGTAATCCTGGGAAAAAAATAGAGACTGGGTACACAGATTAAGTTTCTCCAAATACCGAGTTCCACTGACTTTCTCGTAAAAACTGCCTATGAAATCTAACAAACACATTAAAAGCTAACTTAATTGTAGAAAAAGTATGCGTAGAGAGACCAAAAATCTGTTTGGAGATTATATGTATTTTAAAGTCATACAGACATTTTGTTTTTATATCTTCACCTCTGCCTTGTAAGAGATTTTTATTAGTTACCCACCCAGGAGAGTAAAGAGTCAAAAGTGTTCACTGAATCTGTTGGTAGAAGTCACAGGTAAGGGGCTTACAGAAAAGTGGGAGAAGGTTCTACTAGTTTCAGATGAAACTTCATAGCTTTTGCATCAGTAAAAGCTAGTGGTCTGGTAAGAATACAGTTTAAGATTTTGAGAGTTATAGGATGTTAGGTCAGGCACAGGAGTGGACTGTGGGTGACTGAGACTCAATGCAGCCTAAGAAAATGTATCTTTAGTGTGGAACATTTCTTCCTTCCTTCCTTTCCTTTCCTTTCCTTTCCTTTCCTTTTCCTTTTCCTTTTCCTTTTCCTTTTCCTTTTCCTTTTCCTTTCCTTTCCTTTCCTTTCCTTTCCTTTCCTTTCCTTTTCTTTCTTTCTTTCTTTCTTTCTTTCTTTCTTTCTGTCTGTCTTTCTGTCTGTCTTTCTGTCTTTCTTTTCTTTCTTTCTTTCCATTTCTCTCTACTTCTCTTTCTTTCTAATTGATGATTTATTGACTTTTAAGTGTAATATTTTTATTTATTATGGGGAATTTTGTATATGCAGATTGTATATTTTGTCAGTCACTTCTCCTCCCAGTATTTACTTCCTGTTGTTCAGAATCACAGGGCAATTTTAACCATAATGCTCACTAGTGAGTCATTCAGATCAAATACATGTTTGAGAGATATTCATTTGCTTTTATTGAGATTAAGATAAAGAGAATGTTGGCATATGTGTTCTGAGGAAGTTAAGATTGACTTTCACTAACCAAACATTCATTATGGCTTTTCAGTTGTATCAAAGAACTATGCAATACATGAGCGGATAAAGATTGTTAAAGGCTCTTTGAAGGCCCTGTGCTAGGAATGCAAGGCAGGCAGAGGCTCTGGAGCAGGGTCCAGGCTAGTGGCAGGGGCCACAGCTTTTTAAATCTATTGATTTATGCTGATTACACACACACACACACACACACACACACACACACACACACACTTTCATCTTCCCATTTTCAGCACTAACTTTCAAAAACTGCAGAAAAGGTTTTTTGTCTGTTTCTTTTTTAATATAAGAGTTTTTGAAACTATATTTAGAGAGGTGTGAATTGTATAAACACAGTTGAGTTTTAAAACTGTCCAGCTTTTCATACACTTTTTTTTTGTTTTGTTTTTTGTTTTTTGAGACAGGGTTTCTCTGTGTAGCCCTGGCTGTCCTGGAACTCACTCTGTAGACCAGCCTGGCCTCGAACTCAGAAATCCACCTGCCTCTGCCTCCCAGAGTGCTGGGATTAAAGGCGTGTGCCAACACTGCCGAGTTTTCATACACTTTCATATACTGATTTTCATATACTTTACGAAAGTCAGACAGCTAAGACACTTGAAGAAGTATATAATGCTTCTGTTGCTAAGCCAAACTAAAGGCAGCATTTTAATATGCTTTTGATTCTTCTTGAGAAAGTAAAATCCATTCCCTACATAAAACTGCTAATGGAGTCTCTGGAAGTTTCTCACCATACAGCTGGATCACACTAACTTCCTAGTCTTCCATGCCTGCTCCTTCCCCTTGTGACCTGGCCCCTAAAAGAAGGTAAAAAATCAGAGAGAGAGAGAGAGAGAGAGAGAGCATTTGGTGTCATCTATCTACTCATTGGAGTGTGGTCAAACTCCCATTGGCCTGCCCTTTAAATAAAACTGATCCTTCCCCTCCCACACCTATACCAGAAGCCAGCAATTGTGGAGAACTCTTCAGTATCTGTATTACCTTTTAAGAGCTCTCTATGGTGGCTTCCTGTCTAGTCTCTTGTTTTTAGGGGGATGTGTATGGGAGCTGGGGGGAGCAGGGATTCTTATAGAAACCTTCAATGTCCCTTCCTGTCAACTGTGTGTCTGCAGGCATCGATGTCACAGCAGAAGTAACCTGTTAGCTGAGAAGGTAAAATTCTTTTTTTTTTTTTCTTTAATTTTTGCAATTTATTTTTTTTTTTAATTTTTTTTATTCAATATAATTTATTTACATTTCAAATGATTTCCCCTTTTCTAGTCCCCCCACTCCCCGAAAGTCCCGTAAGCCCATTTCTCTTCCACTGTCCTTCCTCCCACCCCTTCCCACTTCCCTGTTCTGGTTTTGCTGAATACTGTTTCACTGAGTCTTTCCAGAACCAGGGGCCACTCCTCCTTTCTTCTTGTACCTCATTTGATGTGTGGATTATGTTTTGGGTATTCCAGTTTTCTAGGTTAATATCCACTTATTAGTGAGTGCATACCATGATTCACCTTTTGAGTCTGGGTTACCTCACTGAGTATGATATTCTCTAGCTCCATCCATTTGCCTAAGAATTTCATGAATTCGTTGTTTCTAATGGCTGAATAGTACTCCATTGTGTAGATATACCACATTTTTTGCATCCACTCTTCTGTTGAGGGATACCTGGGTTCTTTCCAGCATCTGGCAATTATAAATAGGGCTGCTATGAACATAGTAGAACATGTATCCTTATTACATGGTGGGGAGTCTTCTGGGTATATGCCCAGGAGTGGTATAGCAGGATCTTCTGGAAGTGAGGTGCCCAGTTTTCGGAGGAACCGCCAGACTGATTTCCAGAGTGGTTGTAACAATTTGCAACCCCACCAGCAGTGGAGGAGTGTTCCTCTTTCTCCACACCCTCTCCAACACCTGCTGTCTCCTGAATTTTTAATCTTAGCCATTCTGACTGGTGTAAGATGAAATCTTAGGGTTGTTTTGATTTGCATTTCCCTAATGACTAATGAAGTTGAGCATTTTTTAAGATGCTTCTCCACCATCCGAAGTTCTTCAGGTGAGAATTCTTTGTTTAACTCTGTACCCCATTTTTTAATAGGGTTGTTTGGTTTTCTGGAGTCTAACTTCTTGAGTTCTTTATATATATTGGATATTAGCCCTCTATCTGATGTAAGATTGGTGAAGATCTTTTCCCAATTTGTTGGTTGCCGATTTGTCCTCTTGATGGTGTCCTTTGCCTTACAGAAACTTTGTAATTTTATGAGGTCCCATTTGTCAATTCTTCCTCTTAGAGCATACGCTATTGGTGTTCTGTTCAGAAACTTTCTCCCTGTACCGATGTCCTCAAGGGTCTTCCCCAGTTTCTTTTCTATTAGCTTCAGAGTGTCTGGCTTTATGTGGAGGTCCTTGATCCATTTGGATTTGAGCTTAGAACAAGGAGACAAGGATGGATCAATTCGCATTCTTCTGCATGCTGACCTCCAGTTGAACCAACACCATTTGTTGAAAAGGCTATCTTTTTTCCATTGGATGTTTTCAGCCTCTTTGTCGAGGATCAAGTGGCCATAGGTGTGTGGGTTCATTTCTGGATCTTCAATCCTGTTCCATTGATCCTCCTGTCTGTCACTGTACCAATACCATGCAGTTTTTAACACTATTGCTCTGTAGTATTGCTTGAGGTCAGGGATACTGATTCCCCCAGATTTTCTTTTGTTGCTGAGAATAGTTTTAGCTATCCTGGGTTTTTTGTTGTTCCAGATGAATTTGATAATTGCTCTTTCTAACTCTGTGAAGAATTGAGTTGGGATTTTGATGGGTATTGCATTGAATCTGTATAGTGCTTTAGGCAAAATGGCCATTTTAACTATATTGATTCTACCGATCCATGAGCATGGGAGGTTTTCCCATTTTTTGAGGTCTTCTTCCATTTCCTTCTTCAGAGTCTTGAAGTTCTTGTCATACAGATCTTTCACATGTTTGGTAAGAGTCACCCCAAGATACTTTATACTGTTTGAGGCTATTGTGAAGGGGGTCATTTCCCTAATTTCTTTCTCAGCCTGCTTATCCTTTGAGTATAGGAAGGCCACTGATTTGCTTGAGTTGATTTTATAACCTGCCACTTTGCTGAAGTTGTTTATCAGCTGTAGGAGCTCTCTAGTAGAGTTCTTTGGGTCACTTAGGTAGATGATCATGTCGTCTGCAAATAATGATAGTTTGACTTCTTCCTTTCCAATTTGTATCCCTTTGACCTCCTTATGTTGTCGAATTGCCCGAGCTAGTACCTCAAGTACAATATTGAAAAGATAAGGAGAAAGGGGGCAGCCTTGTCTGGTCCCTGATTTCAGTGGGATTGCTTCAAGTTTCTCTCCATTTAGTTTGATGCTGGCTACCGGTTTGCTGTATATTGCTTTTACTATGTTTAGGTATGGGCCTTGAATTCCTGTTCTCTCCAAGACTTTAAGCATGAAGGGATGCTGAATTTTGTCAAATGCTTTTTCAGCATCCAATGAAATGACCATGTGGTTTTGTTCTTTGAGTTTGTTTATGTAGTGGATTGTATTGATGGATTTCCGTATATTGAACCAACCCTGCATTCCCGGTATAAAGCCTACTTGATCATGGTGGATGATCGTTTTGATGTGTTCTTGGATTTGGTTGGCAAGAATTTTATTGAGTATTTTTGCATCGATGTTCATAAGGGAAATTGGTCTGAAGTTCTCTTTCTTTGTTGGATCTTTTTGTGGCTTTGGTATCAGCGTAATTGTGGCTTCGTAGAAGGAATTGGGTAGTGTTCCTTCTGTTTCTATTTTGTGGAATAGTTTGAAGAGTATTGGTGTTAACTCTTCTTTGAAGGTCTGGTAGAATTCTGCACTGAAGCCATCTGGTCCTGTGCTTTTTTTGGTTGGAAGACTTTCTATGACTCCTTCTATTTCTTTAGGCATTATGGGACTGTTTAGATGGTCTAGTTGGTCCTGATTTAATTTTGGTATTTGGTATCTGTCCAGGAAATTGTCCATTTCCTCCAGATTCTCCAGTTGTGTTGAGTACAGGCTCTTGTAGTAGGTTCTGATGATTTTTTGGATTTCCTCAGTTTCCGTTGTTATATCTCCCTTTTCATTTCTAAGTTTGTTAATTTGGATACTTTCTCTGTGCCCTTTGGTCAGTCTGGCTAAGGGTTTATCTATCTTGTTGATTTTCTCAAAGAACCAGCTCCTGGTTTTGTTGATTTTTTGTATGGTTCTCTTTGTTTCTACTTGATTGATTTCGGCCCTGAGTTTGATGATTTCCTGCCTTCTACTCCTCCTGGGCGAAATAGCTTCTTTTTGTTCTAGGGCTTTCAGGTGTGTCATTAAGCTGGTAATGTATGCTCTCTCCATTTTCTTTTTGGAGGCACTCAGGGCTATGAGTTTTCCTCTTAGCACTGCTTTCATTGTGTCCCATAGATTTGGGTATGTTGTGTTTTCATTTTCATTGTGTTCTAAAAAGTCTTTAATTTCTTTCTTTATTTCTTCCTTGACCAAGGTATCATTGAGTAGAGTATTGTTCAGTTTCCACGTGTATGTGGGTTTTCTGTTGTTTCTGTTGCTATTGAAGACCACTTTTACTCCATAGTGATCAGATAGGAGGCATGGGATTAGTTCTATCTTCTTATATTTGTTGAGGTCTGTCTTGTGACCAATTATATGGTCGATTTTGGAGAAGGTACCATGAGGTGCTGAGAAAAAGGTATATTCTTTTGTTTTAGGATAGAATGTTCTATATATATCTGTTAAATCTAATTGGTCCAAAGCTTCAATTAGTTTCATTGTGTCCCTGTTTAGTTTCTGTTTTCCTGATCGGTCCATTGAGGAAAGTGCAGTGTTGAAGTCACCCACAATTATTGTGTTAGGTGCAATGTGTGCTTTTAGTTTTAATAAAGTTTCTTTTACGAAAGAGGGTGCCCTTGCATTTGGGGCATAGATGTTCAGGATTGACAGTTCTTCTTTTTGTATTTTTCCTTTGACCAGCAAGAAGTGTCCCTCAGGATCTCTTTTGATGACTTTGGGTTGAAAGTCAATTTTATCTGATATTAAAATGGCTACTCCAGCTTATTTCCTGAGACCATTTGCTTGTAAAATTGTCTTCCAGCCTTTTACTCTAAGGTAGTGTTTGTCTTTGACCCTGAGGTGTGTTTCCTGTAAGCAGCAAAATGTAGGGTCCTGTTTACGTATCCATTCAGTTAGTCTGTGTCTTTTTATTGGGGCATTAAGTCCATTGATGTTAAGAGATATTAAGGAATAGTGATTGTTACTTTCTATCATTTTTGACGTTATTTTTTAAATTTGAATGCTTAACTTCTTTTGGGTTTGATGAAAGGTTACTATCTTGCTTTTTCCAGGGTGAAGTTTCCCTCCTTGTATTGGTGTTGTCCTCCTATTATCCTTTTTAGGGCCGGGTTTGTGGATAGATATTGGGTAAACTTGGTTTTGTCATGAAATATCTTAGTTTCTCCATCTATGGTGATTGAGAGTTTTGCTGGATATAGTAGTTTTGGTTGGCATTTGTGTTCTCTTAGAGTCTGCATGAGATCTGCCCAGGACCTTCTAGCCTTCATAGTCTCAGGTGAAAAGTCTGCTGTGATTCTGATAGGTCTTCCTTTATATGTTACTTGGCCTTTTTCTCTTACTGCCTTTAGTATTCTTTCTTTGTTTAGAACATTTGGTGTTTTGATTATTATGTGACGGGAAGTATTTCTGTTCTGGTCCAGTCTGTTTGGAGTTCTGTAGTGTCTGCAACTCCCGTTGACATTCAAGGGCCATTTTTATCATAGCATAGCCACTGTTCATTTATTTTGATCACACTGAAACATTTTGTAATTTCTTAAAAACATTATAAAAACAACAGTAATTAATTAAATTAATTAATTTAATTTTAAGGCTTTATCATCCTTCAAATATAAAAATTGGTCTAAACTTTTGGGCTGTTGATCTATGGCCAGTGTTTTCCAAGTTTTTCATTGATAGCTTCCATAAACACAAGTATATATTTCTTTTTTGTTTTTTCTCACAGTTTCCATAAACATAACAATACATATCTTTTCTGTTTTTTTTCTAACTTTGTATTGTAACAGTCTATTTTTCATTTTGTACAATGTTTTATTTGTACATACAGGAGGGTTCTAATTATTTCTGTGTTCACTTAGAGGGTCTAACTATTGTAATGCTACTTAGTAATTATTCTTCATTGGCTTATGGTAGCAACAAAAGTGTAAACTTCATACTTCTGTATTTTAATTATTCAACTTAATAGTACTCACTCTTGACAATACTGACCCTTTTATTTTTAACTATGTATATGTGTATATATCTGTCAGGGATATGTGCACATGAGTGAGGTTGCCTGTGGAGGCCAAAAGAGGTTGTGGGATTCCCTGAGGCCAAAGATACAGAGGGTTATGATCTGCCTCATAGGGCTTCTAGAAATTGAGTTCGGGTCTTCTTTAAGAGTATTATGTGCTTTATACCCCTAGGACTTCTTAATACTCATCAATTTTGTTATAAGTTATGTCTTTCCTATATATTCATCAAGAGAAATATTATAATTAGAATACAAAGGTCGAAATACCTTACACAGTCTAGGTGTAACTAAGCATTTTTAAATGACCTTTTCCATATTTTTATATTTTTTAAGGCTTACCACTTATACCTTTAAGAGCTATATTATTTTTCATTTTAGAGTATTTGTAGTAACTTTTAAGTGGGATCTTTTGTCACTGAACTTTCAAAATGTTTGTTGTTATCTCAGGAATAAAAGACTATCTTTTTCTTGATAAGATTCATCAACATTGTCATGAAGCCCTGACTCCTGTGAGCTACAATAACAGCCACCCTGGCAATATATGCCCGTTGGTTCAGTAGTGGCCGGAACATTACAGGGATAAGCAAACGCTTTCTGATTAAATTTAAAGCCTGCACCACAAACAGACTCATGCTTGGTACTGTTAAATGGGCTACGAACCTATGACTGACTGGCTAGTCTTGGCGCAAAGGAGCGCCTACTACTATTACTTCCCTAAATGGACATAGATGAACTCTCAACCCTCATCAGGGAATTTTGGTTTTAGAGTAGATGACTGTCTTAGGGTTTTACTGCTGTGACCAGACAACATGACTAAGACAAGTCTTTAAAAAGACATTTAATTGGGACTGGCTACAGGTTCAGAGGTTCAGTCGATTATCCTCAAGGTGGGAGCATGGCAGCATCCAGGCAGGCGTGGTACAGTCAGCTGAGAGTTCTACATCTTCATCTGAAGGCTGCTAGCAGAATACTGACATCCAGGTAGCTAGAATGAGGAACTTAGAACCCACAGTGACACACCTACTCCAATAGGGCCACACCTTCTAATCCTGCCACTCCCTGGGCTGAGCATATACAAACCATCACTGTGACACTTAATATCTAGTGCAAGTGAAGAAAGAAAGAGACTTAATCAATCAAAATGGGACATCTGTATCATATCGTATTTCTTCAGCCTCAGAGATCATCAGAGAAGAAGGGGCAGAAAGATTTATAAAGACAAGAAATAGTGGAGAACAGAGGTGAGAAAGTGTTTTCTGGGTACAACAGGAGCGTAGCACACATGAGCCCACTGTGGCTTTGATAGCATACACAGGACCCTAGACGAGATCAAGTCAGGCAACATTCTGCCATGGATCAGGGAGGGAACACTCAACCACACCCCTAGCTGAGGCACTGGAGGTGGTTGATGACTATTGGAAAAAGTCAGTTTTCTTCAGGGATGCAAACCCTGGCCATTGGCTCATGGTCCACAGGATGGTCAATACCAATGCACATACTGACAACACAGAGTGGGCTCAGTAGCTGGAAAAAACCCAGTATATAAAGTTGGGAGAAGAAAGTGGTAGAGGAGTATGGGGGAAGTTTGAGCAAGTAGGGTGGGCACAGATTTGATTGAAACACATTATTTCCATACATAAACTTCTCAGAGTCTTAGCCAGGGTTTCTATTGCTATGACAAAAACAACCTGACCTAAAAGTAAGTTGGGGAAGAAAGGGTTTATTGAGCGTACAGTTCTAGATCACAGCCCATCATTGGAGGAAGTCAGAAGAGGAAATCAAGCAAGTCCGAACCTGGAAGAGCTGATGCAGAGGCCATGGAGGCCTACGGCTTACTAGCTTGCTTCCCATGGCTTGCTCAGCTTATAGAACTCAGGATCCCCAATCCCCAATCCAGGGATGATATGACCCACGATGGGCTGGGTCCTCCCCCACTGATCACTAATTGAGAAAATGTCATACAGCTGGATCTCATGGTAGCATTTCCTCAAATGATGTTCCTCTCTTATGACTGTAACTGGTATCAAGTTGCCATACAAAACTGCATAGTACAAGTGACTTCTTGTGAATTTGACACACAAACACATCAATATTAAGCCTAAACCCTTCCTTTCATATTCATCTCCAAGATTTTACATTAAAAAGTTAAATAACCTTAAAAGTCCCCACACTTTACAAATTAAAGCACATTAAAATTTTAGTCTCTTTAAAATATACAGTCTCTTTTTGAAGTTCATAATCCCAACTCTCTTTTTAGAAGTTCAAAGTTTTTCAGCTGTTGGCTCCTGTAAAAATCAAAATTAAATATCTTCGTCTTTAGGGAAGAACCAGGGCACAGTCACAATCTAAACCAAACACAACTAAACTCCAAGAGTATAAATAATTCAACATTCAATGTCTGGGATCCACTCACTATCTTTCGGGCTCTTCCAAAGGGCTTGGGGTCACTTCTTCAGGTCTGCCCTCTGTAGCACACACAGCTTATCTTCTAGGCTCTGGCTGGCTGTGTTTATTGCTGCTATTCTAGGTCATCCCATGGTACTGGCATCTTCAAAACTGCTGGTGGCCCTTGCTGTAACTGGGGTCCACTTTAACCAATAGCCTCTCATTGGCACCTCTTCCTGAGGTGCAAAGCCTCAACTTCTGTGCATGCACGAACATGTCAATCCTGGGCCTTCAACTGCCACTGAGGCTGTACCTTTACCAATGTCTTCTCTTCTCTCACAATGTCAAGCATCAGATGCTCTTCTTGACTCCTTAATGTTTTCATAGCCAGTACTAGTGGCTTTGTGAAAAGTGACTCATACAGTACCAAGTCCAGTTGCCAACAGGAGGCTGCCTTTAGAACACAGCTTCTCTCTGTTCCAGGAAACACTTCCCAGGAGATTTTACCTCAATGATGTTGTTCTTTTCTTAATCGCCTGTAATTTCATAGCTCCAGCTGATCATTATCAATTGTCCCAGTGACACAAAGATTTTGATTTAGGAATTCTTGTATCTTGGTAATCACAACTGATTCTTTTAGCCCCGGCTAACCAGAACTACAGAATCTTAAGTCAAAATAGCAAATAACCCTAGTGGCATCTTTAAACTTCCCTCTGAAATTTTACAAGCCAGGTCTCCATCCTCTGCACTGCACTCTATGGTCTAACGCTCCAAACTCCCACAGAACATCCCACAGAGTTCATAACACTCAATGGCTTTTCTAATCAGAGTTCCAAAGTCCATCCATAATCTTCCTAAAATGAATTGCCAGGTATATGAGAGCAATACCTCACTACGTTGGTGTCAATTTGTTACAGGATGTTTCAACCAGTTTCCAGTTAGAGTGTGGCTCAACTCTTAGCACACACCTTTCATCCTCTTGCTGTTTAAACAGACACACCCTTAGTACTCACCTTTAATCCCAGGGAAAGTAAAGTTAGTTTGAAAGTGATGTCTAATTGAGTGACAGAAAAAAGTGAGGAACCAGAGAAAGATTTGACCAAAATCTTGTGCCCAACTCTCAAGAAAAGAGAGAGGAAAGGGAAGTGACTTAGGGGAGAGAAAGGTAATATAGGAGGAAGAGAGTACAGTAGTGTATGTGGAGAACAGTGTGGGAGAGTTGAGAGGGAGAGAGGGAGTGAGGGAGGAGGAGGTAGTTTTACCTGGAGAGTGTTACAGAGACAGATTGAAGAGGAGTTAGACACAAGCTAGACACAGGTAAAGACAGAATGAACAGGACAGTTAGAAGTAGCCAGAAGATTAGAAAGTTTTGAGGCCAAGCAGAGCAATTCAGAGCCCAAGAGAAAAGCTAGATTGAACAAGTCAGCTGGAAGAGGAGTTTGAGCCAGAATAGCTGAGTTGAATCAGTCAATCGAGTTCAGAAAGAACAAGAAGTGGTGAGCTTCTTCAGTAATAAGTCTAAGAGGCTGAAAGCGTTCAAGGCCTAGATAAGATTGTAGGGAGGCTAGAAGAAGCTCTGGAAACTCTTGTCCACCTATTAGGTTGTGCTACTAATCTAGTGACAAGAGAAACAATTCTGTAGTTTACAGAAGCTGAGTTTAAAGTCCCCCAAAGTGTAATTATAATCCAGGACAACCATGTCTAATTAACTGGAAGGAACTGAGCTTGAGGTCTTCAGAAACTGTTTATCTGTATTCTTACCTTTACCCCCTCTCCTCTTTTGTCCTCTCCCCTCCCACTTTGGTTTTTCCAGACAGGGTTGTTTTGTGTGTGTGTGTGCGTGCGTGTGCAAGTGCGAGTGTGAGTGCGTGTGCGTGTGCGTGTGCGTGTGCGTGTGCGTGTGTGTGTGTGTGTGTGTGTGTGTGTGTGTGTGTGTAGCATCCTCCAACTATCCTGGAATTCACTCTGTAGACCAAGCTGGACACAGACTCAGACATCCACCTGCATCTGCCTCCCAAGTGTTGGGATTAAAGGATTAAAAGCCATCACCCAGATTTCAGTCTGTGCTCTCTATCTTCTGTCCTTACATTCTTCATTCAGAGTTCATGCTCATATTTTCTTTTTAGTAGAATTATTTCCAATATACAAGGTTTACCTTGAGTTGATAAATCAAAATTATGAAAGGTGAAAATCAGAATAATGTATTAATACTCTAATTTTTCAGGAAATCTGCTATATCCTCACATGGCATTTATGAATTCCTAATTTCTTCTTTCCCATCTTCTTATCACCATATTGGATCCCTAAGAAGGGCTCAGCACTGCATTCCTCTATGCCCCTCCCTCATTGGTCTTCATCCATC
The DNA here is from genome assembly GCF_947179515.1 of Apodemus sylvaticus. NCBI lineage: Eukaryota > Metazoa > Chordata > Mammalia > Rodentia > Muridae > Apodemus > Apodemus sylvaticus. Next base: position 31,764,010 of record NC_067478.1, read on the forward strand.
CTCAAACCTGAAGCCTGCCCTTTGTACATTATTTTATGGTACAGTTATCCAGAGTGATTTGTTTTTAATTCAACATAAATATTCCACTTAATTCCACGTACTGAGAACTGATCACTTTGAGACATTATGTGGGCTTGAGGACCTTAATACAACCAATGACACCCACCTTCCCTTCATAGAGAATTATTAGTGCTCGCTTTCTTAGGGCTTTGTTTGCTGACACGTCTGTAGCGATCTTTTCATGTATTTTTATTTCATGTGCATTGGTGTTTTGCCTGTGTGTTTGTCTGTATAAGGCTGTCAGATGCCCTAGGGCTGGAGTTAAAGACAGCTGTGATCTGCCAAGTGGGTGCTAGGAATTGAACTCTGGACTAGCAGTCAGTAAGTACTCTTAACCACTGAGCCATCTCTCTAGCCCCACACTTTCCATCTTACTAGGATAAGTGTATACAACACAAAATAAAGCACATAGTTTTCCCTAAACCACTCTTGATAGATTTTGCTAAACAAAGCCATCATTAGTTTACTACAGATGCTGCTTTTCTGCTGCAGATGTTTAGAACATCTCAGACAGATTAGGGATGGTAATGCTTTCACTATGTGTCCTAGTTACTCCCTGCCTTTGCTTAATCTCTACTACCCAGATATATTTTAGATAGCTTTATGAAATAAGCTCTGTTTGGGAGAGCCTGAGTCTTCCTGTGGCATGTTCCCAGCCCCCACTCCAGCTACTAGCCCCCAACCCGCCTCCAGCCCTCAACTCTTATCCCCCAGGCCCCAGGTCTCAGTCCCCAGCTCCCAGCTCTCAGATCTCAGTGACCTTCATCCCTAGAACTCAGCTCTCAGCATTCATTAATCTTTACAAAGAATCATAGCTTTAGTGCTGTAGAGCAAGAGTCATAAATTCCATGAAGAACACGTAAGGTCCCAACCTTTCCACACAGGAAGCAGATAAGCACTGTTCCTCCCCACCAAGAGTGACACAATGTTCAGCAGTACATTGCTAGCATTTTGCCATGTTCCCACATTCCAAGTGTCAGCAGCATCCCTGCTTGTCATCCGGAAGGACATCCGGCTTGACTTCTTCCCAAGATCAGAATATCTCCTGTAAGTACCACATCAAAGGCCTCTAAGTTGAGAATTAAACTATTCCATTCTTAAGAGGCAAGAAAATTCTAATTATTACCAGCTTTTTCTTTTAGAGGAAATGCTTGCCCACTTCAGAAGGGTAAAGAAAGTAGAAGCTGGTGTAGTCATAGGTTTCATTAGGTTCCACTACATACTCTAAACACAGAACTATTTGGGTGGTTTATGAACCTTCAGGAGAGTCCTAAGAGGAGTTTACAACCATTATGTCAGTCAAGTTTATAGGTCACTGCACTGAGGCATCTAAATGACTCAGGACAAAGCTAACATTTGCATTGCTGGTGACATAAATTGTTACTGATTTAAAAAAAAAATCTTCTACATCTCAACTGCAGTTTTTCCTCCCTCTTTCCTCCACTCCTCCCATTCTCCCCCACCCACCTTCATTTCCCCCTTATTCACACCAAATGCAGGCCTTCTGGATGGACAAGTGAATCTCCTCTGTTCCTCTGATACAGATTCTTCAGAGAGCACAGACTCACTAGTCTTTTAGTTATTCTTTCCCAAATGTCCTGTAAAGTTTAGTATTTATCATCAGCAGGAAACAGAATCAGTGGCACACACAGTACCTCAAACACCTCTTAGTCATACAGACATTTTCCTCTAGTCCTCTCAGCAAATCTTTGGTTTCCAAATGATTCCTGGAACTTTTACTTTTTCACCTGAAGCATTTTGAATGGCTGAGAAGCACCTTAGGAAATGTTTAACATTATTAGTCATTAGGGAAATGCAAATCAAAACAACCCTGAGATTTCACCTCACACCAGTCAGAATGGCTAAGGTTAAAAACTCAGGAGACAGCAGGTGTTGGTGAGGATGTGGAGAAAGAAGATCACTCCTTCACTCCTGGTGGGAGTGCAAGTTGGCACAACCACTCTGGAAATCAGTCTGGCTGTTCCTCAGAGAACTGTGTATGATACTTCCAGAGGACCCTGTTATACCACTCCTGGGCATATACCCAGAGGATTCCCCAGCATGCAATAAGGACACATGCTCTACTATGTTCATAGCAGCCTTATTTATAATAGCCAGAAGCTGGAAAGAACCCATTGATGTCCCTCAATGGAGGAATGGATACAGAAAATGTGGTATATTTACACAATGGAATACTACTCAGCAATTAAAAACAACGAATTCATGAAATTCTGAGGCAAATGGTTGGAACTGGAAACTATCATCCTAAGTGAGGTAACTCAATCACAGAGGAACACACATGGAATGCAGTTACTGATAAGTGGGTATTAGCCCAGAATCTCTGAATACCCGACATAATCCACATATCAAATGATTCCCAAGAAGGAAGGAGAGGGCCCCGGTCCTAGAAAGGCTTGATGCAGCAATGTAGGGGATTGCCAGGACAGAGAAGTGGGAGGGGATTGATTGGGGGAATGCATGGAGGGAAGAGGGCTGATGGGACTTATGGGGAGGGGGGAACCGGGAAAGGGGAAATCATTTGGAATGTAAACAAAGAATATAGAAAAGAAAAAAAAAAAGAAAAACATGTTAAAATTGAAGATTATCACAGAAAATAATACAGATAAAATGGTAGACATAAAAAATGACTAAATTAATTGGAAGAAGAATTACAAACATTTTTTGATAAAATTGAGGATTTACATGAAAAGTAAAAAAGGGGGGGTTTGTTTTGTTGTTTTATTTGGGAGGCTTGTTTTTGTTGTTGTCTTTTTTAAATTTTAGCCTTTTACCTTTTACTTTTAACTTTTACTTAAGGGGAAAAAAAGCCCCCTTTTCTCCTTTAACAAAGATTGACACACTTTTTATTAAAGTGGTAGATATTATTTTTTGACAACTTCACTTTATTCTTCATCTGTTTTACAAAAAAATCCAACAAAACCAAACCAAAAAAAAAAAAAAAAAAAAAAAACTCCAAAAAACAAAAATCAAAAACCCAACAATTCCTTATTGAAATTAACTATATGTATTACAAAAGTGTTCTGTGTTGGCTGGCGACAGATTGAAAACACAAAACAAAAATCAACAAAACCCAGTTCTGTGTCTGAGCCTGGTCAGAATCAGCTCAGGCTAGCCCTCGTGGAGTAGATGAGAGTAGAGGTGGGGGGGGGGGATACACACAACAGAAGGGGGTGGTTTCCACAATCAGCTTATCCTTGTACTCTATTGGCATGAAAAGAACAGAGATACTAATGTAGACTGTAATGATGTAATGAAAATGAGAGAAGCTTTGAAATGGAAATCCTGTCATTGTTAGCTGGTGGTGGGTGTTTGGACAGGAGGGAAAATGGGAAGGTTCTAAGGAGAGAAAAACATCCAAGTTTGTGGGAGATCAATGGGCCTTGAGCATGTTTGAATTTGAGTAAACCAAGTCAAGCTGCATGTATTCAAAAATCCACATGTTGTTTGGGTTTTGAAATTAAATTTGAAAGTTTAATATTATGATTTTGATTATTTGGCTTGGCGGTCACAGTGTCCCTCCATTTTTAAACAATAGGTTTGCAAATTCTGGTTTTGCTTTTGTAATTATGTAGAAATGTATGAAACATAGCAACCAATATCTTAACCACACATGGTGCTTGTGTAGTGTGTGTGTGTGTGTGTGTGTGTGTGGTGTGCACGTGCAAATTACATAGAGGCCCCAGGTCTGGTCCTAAATTGTTCTCTTCCTTATTTTGTAAGACAGAGTCTCACTGTGAACTGGGAGTTCACCAACCAGGCTAGACTGTCTGGCCAGCTGGCCTGCGGATCCTCTTGCCTCTGGGATGACAGGTATGTACTCTGGCACCTGGTTTTTGATGTACATGACAGTGATCTGAACCTGGGTCTACATGCTTTCATAAAAAGCACTTTTCTGACTGACTAAGTCATCACCCCAGAAACTGTGTGTTGATTTTAGATACTTCTACAGCCCCAGCATAGAGGCCCATTTGCTGGTTGGATGATTGAAGTGTACTCTTCAACAGATATTTATGTGTTGGCTTTCTTTGGAGGCTGTGACCAGACATAAAACAGTAAGTGATGTTCCTGTGAAAGGGGTTGGTAATGACTGATGTTGGTCCTGGCCCCAACTAGCTCACCCCAGTTACTTTTATTCACTCATTACACAAAATTAATTGGAGCTGGGAAAAATTTTAATCTACCAAAGATTTTTTGCTCTTGATGCAATAAAGAAAACCCACACAGATCTCAGTCTCTTTGATTGTGGCTAGACCTGATCAAAAGTAAGAACTCCAAGTTTGACAGCAGTGTCTTAGGACCAACGTTTGATCAATTGCAAGCTCTCATATAGTACCAAATATAGACTTTTCAGGGAGACAACATTTCTTCAAGGTTCACACAGTCTCAAAATTTCTCTGCTTCTTCATTCTCCTCCAAGGACACCTGACCCAGCACCAGTCCTTCTTCTGAGGAAAGTGGCTGGAGTTAATAGTCTAGTTAGAGTACACGTTTATTATTCATTGGGTGAACTTTCTCAAATAGAAAGACTGGGTTCCTATACTTCTAACTCCCTTAACTTTATTAAAGAGTTTCAGTACATCACTCAGTCTTACAGCTTGACTTTCCATGATGTTCATATAATTCTTACAATTTACTTCCTGATGAATGCAGGCAAGTTTTTGAAGAGGCAAGAATGCATGCAGATGAAATTCACCAAACAGAACATATCCAATTGGCTCCGAGGCAGTGCCTGATCAAGATCTTCAATGGAATTGCAATTCTATAGATGGTATTTTAGCCTGAGACAGGCTTGTTACATGCCTTCTGGCTGGTCTCAGAAAAGCAGCCTTAAAGCCAATAAATTTTGAAAAACTCCAAGAGGTTGTCCAGGACAAATAGGAAAATCCATCTCAGTTTTTAGAACCTCTCACAAAGGTTTTGTTACAATACACTAATCTAGATCCCGAGAATCCGGAAGGTAAGCAACTTCTAATGACTCATTTGTTTTCCCAGAGCTATCCTGACATAAGAGCTAAACTTAGGCCGGGCGGTGGTGGCGCATGCCTGTAATCCCAGCACTTGGGAGGCAGAGGCAGGCGGATTTCTGAGTTCAAGGCTAGCCTGGTCTACAGAGCGAGTTCCAGGACAGCCAGGGCTACACAGAGAAACCCTGTCTCAAAAAACCAAAAAAAAAAAAAAAAAAAAAAAAAAAAAAAAAAAAAAAAGAGCTAAACTTAGGCACTTGGAGAGGGGGCCCCTAACTCCACAGGCAGAAGTCTTGGCGCTGGTCTTCAAGGTGTACCACGGGAGAGATGAAAAAGCCCAAAAGTGAAAGTACCACATGCTGGCAAAGGCTGTCCGACCAGCTCCAGCCACCACGCTGGGCCCCTGGCCTTCTAAGGCTCAGGTACCACCAGCTCCCTGCTATAGATGTGGACAACCAGGTCACTGGGCGAGGGCTTGCCCCAACCCCTGCAGGCCAAGAGGACCGTGTCCTAAGTATCTTCAGGAGGAACATTGGGCTGTCAATTGCCCTCGTGTCATGCAGAACAGAGGGCCATCCTGTCCAGATACCCCTCCAGCTTACCTCCTAGGCTTGGCTATGTATGACTGAAGGGGCCGGAGCTCCCTCGACTGGACAATGCCTATCATCAGCAGGGAGCACCGAATAACTATCATGGTATGTGGGCTGCCCATCTCCTTCCATTTGGACACGGGGGCCACTTACTCAGTCCTGATGGAGTTTGGGGGACCCACCTCACCCTCGTGTCTTCCCATAGTCGGGAGAGGAAGACAGCCTTACCTTCCTCATCGGACCTCAGCACTTAGCTGCACTTTTAGAAATATACCCTTCACCCATTCCTTTTTGGTAGTGCCAACTTCTCCAGTTCCCTTATTAGGAAGAGATCTTTTAGTTAAGTTGGGTGCTTCAATTTCTTTTGCTCCTCCCACTCGCCTGTACCCAAGCATGCCAGTAGTTCCCCTACTTCTCCTTCTAGCCAGTCAACCTACTAACACTAACATGTTATTTCCTCTACCAGCTTCTCAAGCGGACCACAGAGTTTGGGACGTCCAGAACCCCTCTGTCCCTAGACATCATTCTGCTGTTGTCATCCAGTTACTGGACCCTACCAGTTACATCACCCAAGCTCAATACCTGCTCTCTCTCCAGAGCCTCAGGGGACTTAAGCCTATCATTTCTAACTTCTTAAGGAAAAAAACTCTTTCGCCCCATCTCTTCCCCCTTTAACTCCCCTATACTAGCCGTTAAGAAACCTAATGGTACCCATCACCTGGTTCAAAACCTCAGGCACATTAATGCTGCAGTGGTTCCCCTCCATCCTGTTGTAGCTAACCCCTACACACTTCTTTCTATTATCCCCTCAGGGATAATTTCTCATTTCTCAGTCCTAGATCTGAAGGACTCATTTTTCTTTATCCCTCTCAATGCTCAGCTCAGTCACAAAACGTATTTGCCTTTACCTGGATGGATCCTGATACCCACTTTTCTACCCAACTTACCTGGATGGTTCTACCTCAGGGATTCCGAGACAGCCCACACCTATTTGGCCACGCTCTGGCTTCTATTTACTCTCTTTATCTCTCCCTAGATCTAAAATTCTTCCTTATGTAGATGATGTCCTTATCTGTAGCCCTTCTCTAGAGATTAGCCAAGCAGACACCTCTGTTCTTCTAAATTTCCTTTCCAGTCCAGGTTAAAGGTTCTCACCTTCTAAAGTCCAACTGTCTACCCCTCAGGTTACCTATTCAGAATTAATAATTACCCCAACTGACAAGGATATTACCTTAGAAAGAATCTGATTCAGTCTTTAACTGTTTCTTCTACAAAGGAAGAGATTTTATCATTCCTAGGAATGGCTAGAAGTTTACGTTCCTGGGTTCCTTCCTTTTCCCTCCTTTCTCGACCCTTATATGAAGCAGCGTTAGGCCCCACCCACAAAACTCTTCTCAAACCTGTTACCAAGCCCTTTCAGAGGTTCCTACAGGCTCTCCTTAAGGTCCCAGCCTTACATCTCCCTGACCTGACTCATCCTTTTTCCCTCTATGTAACTGAAAAGGAAGGATTTGCCCTTGGAGTCTTAGGTCATCAACTGGGACCTTCTTTTGCACCTGTAGAATATTTGTCAAAAAGACTAGATTTACCCATCTAGGGATGGGAACTTTGTATTTGTTCCTTAGCAGCCACTGAACTGCGTATTCAAAAGTCTAAGAAACTAACCTTGATTTGCATTTCCCTAATGCCTAATGATGTTGAACATTTTTTAAGGTGCTTCTCAGCCATTTGAAGTTCTTCAGGTGAGAATTCTTTGTTTAGATCTGTACCCCATTTTTTAATATGGTTATTTGGCTCTCTGGAGTCTAACTTCTTGAGTTCTTTGTATATATTGGACATTAGCCCTCTGTCGGATGTAGGGCTGGTGAAGATCCTTTCCCAATTTGTTGGTTGCGGTTTTGTCCGCTTGACAGTGTCCTTTGCCTTACAGAAACTTTGTAATTTTATGAGATCACATTTGTCAGTTCTTGATCTTAGAGCATAAACTATTGGTGTTCTATTCAGGAACGTTTCCCTTGTTCCCATGTCCTCAAGGGTCTTCCCCAGTTTCTTTTCTATTACTTTTAGAGTGTCTGGCTTTATGTGGAGGTTCTTGATCCACTTGGAGTTGAGCTTAGTACAAGGAGATAAGGATGGATCAATTCTTCTGCATGCTGACCTCCAGTTGAACCAGCACCATTTGTTGAAAAGGCTATCTTTTTACTACTGGATGGTTTCAGCTCCTTTGTGAAAGATCAAGTGACCATAGGTATGTGGGTTCATTTCTGGGTCTTCAATTCTATTCCATTGATCTACCTGCCTGTCACTGTACCAGTACCATGCAATTTTTAACACTATTGCTCTGTAGTACTGCTTGAGGTCCGGGATACTGATTCCCCCAGAAGTTCTTTTACTGCTGAGAATAGTTTTAGCTATCCTGGGACTTTTTGTGATTTTTTGGGATTCCAGATGAATTTGAGAATTGTTCTTTCTAACTCTCTGAAGAACTGAATTGGGATTTTGATGGGGATTGCATTGAATCTGTAGATTGCTTTTGGTAAGATGGCCATTTTTTTACTATATTAATTCCTCTAATCCATGAGCATGGAAGATTTTTCCATTTTCTGAGGTCTTTTTTGATTTCCTTCTTCGGAGACCTGAAGTTCTTCTCATACAGATCTTTCACTTGTTTGGTTAGAGTCACCCTAAGATACTTTATATTGTTTGTGGCTATTGTGAAGGGTGTCATTTCCCTAATTTCTTTATCAGTCTGCTTATCCTTTGTGTATAGGAAGACTACCAGTCAGAATGACTAAGATTAAAATCTCAGGAGACAGTAGGTGTTGGTAGGATGTGGATGGAAAAAGAGGAACACTCCTCCACTGCTGGTGGGAATGCAAGTTGGTACAACCACTCTGGAAATCAGTCTGGCTGTTCCTCAGAAAACTGGGCATAACACTTCCAGAGGACCCTGCAATACCACTCCTGGAAATATACCCAGAGGATTCCCTGGCATGCAATAAGGACACATGCTCCACTATGTTCATAGTAGCCCTATTTATAATAGCCAGAAACTGGAAAGAACCCAGATGTCCCTCAATGGAGGAATGGATACAGAAAATGTGGTATATTTACACAATGGAATACTATTCAGCAATTAAAAACAATGAATTCATGAAATTCTTAGGTAAATGGTTGGATCTGGAAAATATCATCCTAAGTGAGGTAACCCAATCACAAAAAGAACACACATGGAATACAGTCACTGATAAGTGTATATTAGCTCAGAAACTCTGAATACCCAAGACACAATTCACATATCAAATGATTCCCAAGAAGAAGGAAGGAGAGGTCCCTGGTCCTGAAAAGGCTTGTTCCAGCATTGTAGGATAGGACAAAGAAGTAGGAGGGGGTTGATAAGAGAATGGGCGGAGGGAAGAGGGCTTAGGAAACTTATGGGGAGGGGGGAACCAGGAAAGGGAAAATCATTTGGAATGTAAACAAAGAATATCGAAAATAAATAAATAAAATAAAATAAAATAAAAAGGAGATGTAGCCTTGTCAGAGTAGTTGTGCTACTTTGGGCATGACTTTAAGGCCCTCATCCTAGCTGCCTGAAAGTGAGTCTCCTCATAGCAGCCTTCAGATGAAAGATGTCGAACTCTCAGCTACTCCTGCACCATGCCTGCCTGGATGCTACCATGCCCCTGCCTTGATGGTTAAGGGCTGAACCTCTGAACCTGTAAGCCAGCCCCGATTAAATGTTATCATTATTAAAAGAAAGAAAGAAAGAAAGAAAGAAAGAAAGAAAGAAAGAAAGAAAGAAAGAAAGAAAGAAAGAAAGAAAGAAAGAAAGAAACTAACCTTGAGGTCGCCCATAACTGTTTTTCTTCTCATAACCTGTCACAGCTCCTACCTTACAAAGGCTTGCAGACTCTACCTCTCTCCAGGGTTCTTTCTCTTCTGGTGGCGCTAATAGAGGATTCCACGCTCACTTTCCAATCATGTCCTCATCTTAATATTTCTAATCTTTCCCCCCCGACCTAATACTAACCATTCCCTGTCTCATTCCTGCACTGAGACTTTAGAGCAACTATTACCTCTTCCCTCATACATACAGGAGGGCACAGTGCCTTAAGCCATTTATACCTGGTACACAGATGGAAGCTCCTTTCTATATGAAGGGGCTAGAAAAGCTGGCTATGCCATAGTGTCAGACACCAAGGTGGTGGAGGCACAAGCCATCCCTGTCCACACCACTAATCAAGACCAATAGGTCGCACTGTGCTTATTGTCGCCTATATGATGGCACAGGTCTCGGTACTAACACTACTGAGTAACCCTAATATAGCAAAGGCTTTGCTGAAACATTCACTCAAGCCAGACACAAAGGCTTTCCAACATATTTCACTTAAAGCCAGACACAGAGGCTTACATATCACTACAGGTTTATGCATTAGCAAATGTACACAGTGAGCACTATTTTATTGGAACAAAAATATAGAATTAAGAAATTCATATCACTTTGAAAACAGAAATGGGTTTTACTTTCCCACATGGCAGAAGCAGAATTTATCTTTTAGAATATACCAAGCATAACCTTTCACAAGTATAACCTTTTATTATTACCTACATGTTTTTATCTGTGACAATTTATTCTTGGTTTTCACTTTATAAAATATATTATAATTATATTATAAAGCAATAGGATGATTTAGACATTTGACTTCTATCATTTTGCTGTTTGTAATGGGAATGAATGTTCTGAATTCTGGTAGACTGCTTATTTTTGAAAAAATATATTTCAAAGTACAGGGCAACATATTTGTTTAGAAATACTTCTGTTTTAAGACTTGGCTAGGTGCATTTCAACTCACACTTAAAAAATTAATCTGAGTATACAAAGTATTATGTATTTCCAAAGACACAGGAAATACTTACCTTAACTGAATACTTTTCTAGTTATTGAATATTCCAAGGTCTGTTAACTGAAGGATAAAATGCAGGCATGACTGGCTGTCAGCCTACCTGGCACTGAGCTTCTACGTTAGAAACATGTCACACCATGCTCCTGAGAATTCCCAGAAGTCAGAACACTGAATTCAGAGGTGGTGTGAGTAGCCTTACCTGGCCTGTCTTCATGGCTCCTTACTTGTGTTTCTTGTCCATGGAGACCCTGATGGTCAGAGAGCTCACTGTCCAATCTGAGGTAGTATGCTAACCAATCACAATTGATAGGCTTCTACTTTATTAGTGGTTGCTCTAATGAAGTAAGGCAGACAGTGTTCTCTTACTATCTCCAGAGTGGCTAATCTCTATGCTTTTTACCAGCCTAGAGGATATCTTAGTCTTACTGGGCGATGTTCTGGTGACAATGACAGTTAGCATTTCTTTTTTTATTTTTTAAATATTTTATTTATTTTACGTATATGATGAGTACTCTGTAGCTGTCTTCAGACACACCAGAAGAGGGCATCAGATCTCATTAGGGATGGTTGTGAGCCACCATGTGGTTGCTAGGATTTGAACTCAGGACCTTCGGAAGAGCAGTCAGTGCTCTTAACCGCTGAGTCATCTCTCCAGCCCCAACAGTTAGCATTTCTGTAATCTGTGTTTGATATTTGACAACTTTAATCTTTTAAAATATCTGTGCTTAGAGCACAAGGCTCTCAAGATATTTTTGAACTTAACAACCGAGCTTGATAATTTAATAAATATGTTACATGCCAAAAGTTCTGAATTGATAGAAATTAATTTCTATTTTTCATATTGAAATAATTTTAATTTCTTTTTTAATTGAATATCCTCTTCATTTACATTGCCAATGGTAAAACCTTTCCTGATATTCCCCCTTCCCTAAGACCCCCAACCCTTCCCTTTCCTCCTTCCCCCTGCCTTCACGTATATGCCTCTCCACTCAACATCCCCCCCCCCTCACTTTCCTTTTGTTCTGGCCTCTGTTGAGCCTTTACCTGACCAAGGACCATTCCTCCCACTAATGTCCAACAAGGCCTTCCTCTGCCATGTTTTGGCTGGAACCATGAGTGCCCCTTGGTTGATGGTTCAGTCCCTGGGAGTCTTGGGGGTGTCTGGGTTCTTCCCATGGGGCTGTAAATCCCTTCAGCTCTTCTGGACCACCCTCCAGCTCCTCCATTGGGGACCCCATGCCCAGTCCAATAGTTGGTTCCTAGCATCTGCCTCTGTATTTGTAAGTCTCTGGCAGGGCCCCTCTGGAGACAACCATTGCATGCTCCTTTTGGTATGCACTTCTTGCCATCCTTAGATTGTAATGAAAAAAATCATATGGAGAGAGGAGACATGGCAGAAGACACTTTGTGGCAATGTGAAACAGTGCTTGAAGGTCAGACCAAACTAGACTTTGTAGCTGAGTCCAGCCATTTAAAGCATAGAATCAAATGCTGTGTTATGATAGTTACAAAAGAATAGCTTAAAAATGTTTACAGTTCTCTCCTGTGTGAGTATGATTTGCAAGGATATGTCATTCAGAGAACAGGAAACAAGATTAAAATATGTCTTTTTTTTTAATTAAATGTTTTTTTTATTCGATATAATTTATTTACATTTTAAATGATTTCCCCTTTTCTAGCCCCCCCACTCCCTGAAAGTCCCGCAAGCCCCCTTCTCTTCCCCTGTCCTCCCACCCACCCCTTCCCACTTCCCCGTTCTGGTTTTGCTGAATACTGTTTCACTGAGTCTTTCCAGAACCAGGGGCCACTCCTCCTTTCTTCTTGTACCTCATTTGATGTGTGGATTATGTTTTGGGTATTCCAGTTTTCTAGGTTAATATCCACTTATTAGTGAGTGCATACCATGATTCACCTTTTGAGTCTGGGTTACCTCACTTAGTATGATATTCTCTAGCTCCATCCATTTGCCTAAGAATTTCATGAATTCATTGTTTCTAATGGCTGAATAGTACTCCATTGTGTAGATATACCACATTTTTTGCATCCACTCTTCTGTTGAGGGATACCTGGGTTCTTTCCAGCATCTGGCAATTATAAATAGGGCTGCTATGAACATAGTAGAACACGTATCCTTATTACATGGTGGGGAATCTTCTGGGTATATGCCCAGGAGTGGTATAGCAGGATCTTCTGGAAGTGAGGTGCCCAGTTTTCGGAGGAACCGCCAGACTGATTTCCAGAGTGGTTGTACCAATTTGCAACCCCACCAGCAGTGGAGGAGTGTTCCTCTTTCTCCACACCCTCTCCAACACCTGCTGTCTCCTGAATTTTTAATCTTAGCCATTCTGACTGGTGTAAGATGAAATCTTAGGGTTGTTTAGATTTGCATTTCCCTAATGACTAATGAAGTTGAGCATTTTTTAAGATGCTTCTCCGCCATCTGAAGTTCTTCAGGTGAGAATTCTTTGTTTAACTCTGTACCCCATTTTTTAATAGGGTTGTTTGGTTTTCTGGAGTCTAACTTCTTGAGTTCTTTATATATATTGGATATTAGCCCTCTATCTGATGTAGGATTGGTGAAGATCTTTTCCCAATTTGTTGGTTGCCAATTTGTCCTCTTGATGGTATGCTTTGCCTTACAGAAACTTTGTAATTTTATGAGGTCCCATTTGTCAATTCTTGCTCTTAGAGCATACGCTATTGGTGTTCTGTTCAGAAACTTTCTCCCTGTACCGATGTCCAAGGGTCTTCCCCAGTTTCTTTTCTATTAGCTTCAGAGTGTCTGGCTTTATGTGGAGGTCCTTGATCCATTTGGATTTGAGCTTAGTACAAGGAGACAAGGATGGATCAATTCGCATTCTTCTGCATGCTGACCTCCAGTTGAACCAACACCATTTGTTGAAAAGGCTATCTTTTTTCCATTGGATGTTTTCAGCCTCTTTGTCGAGGATCAAGTGGCCATAGGTGTGTAGGTTCATTTCTGGATCTTCAATCCTGTTCCATTGATCCTCCTGCCTGTCACTGTACCAATACCATGCAGTTTTTAACACTATAAGACTGCCTCCACCACAAAAGTTTTACTTTCATGAAGGAAGTACAGAAGAGACTTCAAGTTGTGATATTTTACATCTACCAAAGGGTTGCAGTTCTGCCCCCTGAGAGCAGCCAGACCTCCATTGAAGATGACTCAGATGAGGGAGCATTTTCAGTGACCTTAAGCCAATCAGTACTTGATGTCACATTTTCTGGAGTGGGGGTGAACAGAGCTGAATTATTGAATGGAGTGGTGGACTATAAGGCCCAGAAGGCAGTAGTGCTGCCAAGAATTGAGATTTCAAGGCCCAGAAGGCACTAGTGTTGCCTCGAATGGAGATGGCTCAGTCAGTTAGTTGTACAGCCATAATTATCTGGTTTTGAAGAACAAAGGTGTGTCACTGGAATGTGCCAGATGTGAAGTGTCAGTACTTTCAGCTCCTCTGTGAAGGGTCATTAAATGATTTAGATAACCCTCCTTTGTTGAGAGTGTTACTGGCTAGATAAGAATAAATTCTAAAGGCCCTGAACAAATTGAGGAGTGTGAAATCAGGGCCTCTTGGGTTGATGGGTCTAAATCACAAGCCATCTGAGCTACAGCAGTCAAGAGGAACATGGGAAACAATAGCTGCGGGGATAGTGAACTTGTTCTTGCCAGGCCTTTGGGTAACCAGCTCTGATTGTGGTCACAGTAGGATCTCCATGCTTGCCAGGGAACCAGTCTGGGTTCTTAACTTTGGTCTTGATTCCTTGATTTGTCTTAGCATCTCTTCTGGAGCTACAATGGCTATTGGTTTGTTATTGATGCTACAGGAGCTGTCCAGGGACTCTGCAAATGGCAGAAAGGGGGCATGGATACCAGGATGTCTGAGAGGTTCAGCATTATACTAAGAAGATAACTGCCTTGAAGATGAAGCTTGCAAATGTTAACAGCGGAGTCTGACATCTATGCAGTCTCAAAATCCCGCTAGCAAAGATTCTTTTTTTCTCTCATCTTCCAGAGTTATCTAGTGCTTGTTCACTTTTGAGGACTTTTTGACTCATTTGGATCCAATTATCTATGGAATTCAAGAGAACTTTTGGTTGGGAGATGTCTATGGGGTTTAATTTTCCATGCAGGAACATGTGATCCTCCCTAAATCTTGGTGTCCAATTAATTCACTGACTTTTCTCTTAACCTTCATTTAAAACATTTTTGTTTGTTTTGTGTTTTGCTTTACTAAAGAATCTGAAAGAAATGGGAATATTGTTAGGACCAAATGCAGCCAGTGCTGTCAATCTCTTTCAAAAATTAACAGGTAAAAAAGAATGGAAGTTTTGAAGAGAGAGGTCTGTCTTATGGCAGCTGTTACAACAGTGCTGGAAATAATGGCCTGCAGAGAAGGCCATTACATAAAATCCTAGATGAGGGCATCAGCAGTGCCCTGTCTGTTTAACCTTGGCTTTATTCTGCATCTCCTAACCTTTGTGGCCGGGATATTGTTTCAAAAATATTATATGTTGTCTCCTTCCGCTTTGTTTTCAAACCTTGCTCAGCCTTTGCTTCTTTGAACACACCATGGTTCACTAAGAAGGCTTTCCCCCTCTATGCTACTGTGGCCTGGCAGATTGGCCTGATGCCTGTGTCCCTGGAGACCCTGCAGTGGCACTGGAATGCCATTATGGGACATAGCATTTCATCTTGTCTCCTGGTGTTTCCAGTCCTTTCCCTTTTGTTTGGGAAGCTAAGCTTACATTGAAAGCAGCTTCTAACTCCTAGGGAAGGCCTCACGGCAAAGAAATTGTAATGGCCAAGTGCTTCAAGACAGGTCAAAGGGTGAGACAGGAAGCCAGCTATCCCGGAGGACTATTGTTTTTTGGCATATGTTCATCATTCTTACTGCTGGACTCTGTACTGACATTTCTTTTAAGCATACCTTGACCATATGCTTCTTTCCTCTTTTGATTTTACCTTGTCTATGTCTTTTAGTCTCTCGTTTGGATTCAGATCAAATTTGTGTGTGTGTGTGTGTGTGCGTGCGTGTGTCTTTTGTGTATAAAGAATTATTTGATCCACAAATAAAAGAAAACGTATAAAATTTGCCATTCTGTCTCCTACTCATTTCATTTAAATTCTCCATTGCAGAGCAGGAGGAGAAAGCACCCATGACTTGAGGATTCTTCTCGTTTTTCCAATAATTTAAGTTCTTTTCTCTGAACACACACAGTCCTGCCTACTACTTAACTCCTGTGCCTGCAGCTCCAGGGAGTCCAAGGATGCCTTCTTCTCGCCTCTCTGAGCACCCACATACATGTGGCACACACATAGACAAACATACATATCCCAACTAAGAATAAAATAATATTTAAAATGTCTGCAGTTGCATTGATTTCTCTCTCTCTCTCTCTCTCTCTCTCTCTCTCTCTCTCTCTCTCTCCCTTCTCTCTTCTTTTCTTTCATCTAAATAAAATTCTATCATGTATACATATCATCTTTTCTTTATTCATTTCTGTTGATGACATTTTATTGCATATAAATGTTACCATATTTTCAGTTGTTTCAGGAATATTAGCATTAATACTTTTACATATATAATATACCAATTGCACACATACATACATACATACATACATACATACATACATACATATAGAATGCCACTTGGGATGATAATGCTTACCTTGAGAATCATAGACTATCTAGTGAAATAGCAATATTAGGCCTGAGAAACTTTCTGTTGAGTTGTTGGTCAAGTTAGTCCAAAAGATTTCCAATATAGGGCATTTCTCTTGCCCTTGTTTGCCTCCCAGAAGTTGAATCTAAGTTCCCATGTATTGCAGATATGGGATATGGAACAATTTGGCCAAGTCTTCTTCATGAGGACCAGCTTTAATAGTACTGGGAGGTGCTATACAAATTGCCAAAAGAGGAAGCCATTAAATAGTTCTACCAATGTTGGTGCCTTTCAACCACAGCAATGATCAGCATGGCAAGATATTCCTAAAGGTACAATAGTGTCACTTACCCATAATTGGATTTAAGGCTTGCTCAATAGGAGACAAATCATACTTGGTACTGTAAATTTAGCCAGCTATATGTAGCTAGTAAGGTATGGAACTTAGAAGAAAACCTGTTCCTAATACATTATAATCTTTATACCCAGAGGTCAAGTGTAGATCTTATTCCTCATCAAAGAAGCTTTTGTTTTACAGCAGAAGGAGAACACTGCAGAAAAAACAACTGGTCAAAATAAGCAGAGAAAAATCTGACCGTGAGCCACAATTGGTCTTTAATACCAACTCTACTGCCTAAGGCTCAGGGAACATTGTGAAATAAAGGGCAGAAATGTAGGAGCCAGAGGATGAGAATCCTGCAGTGACATAAGAGTTGTCCATATATGGCAGGGAAGCTGCACCCATGGAAACTTCACAGTGGCTGCCTGACCAACACCTGAACAATGGCAATACCAAGTGACATGCCAGTGTGGATTTGGGGAATCTCTTATATTTTATGGTTGTGAGCCTAGCCTTTAACGGCTGAGTCATCTCTCCAGCCATGAATTTGGGAAATCTTATGGGGCTCTATTCCAAGGTAAAGAATTACAAACAATTTACAACTTCTAGAGAGGGAAAATTAATCTTCCCCAAGGATGAGCCTCTTGAGTGGTTAACTATTACTAAGTGGTGAATCATAAAGACATATACATGGCCGGGCGGTGGTGGTGGATAACTGTAATCCCAGCACTCTGGGAGGCAGAGGCAGGCGGATTTCTGAGTTCGAGGCCAGCCTGGTCTACAGAGTGAGTTTGAGGACAGCCAGGGCTATACAGAAAAACCCTGTCTCAAAAAAAAAAAAAAAAAAAGACATGTACATATAATTAACACCAATAGGACTCAGAAAGTTTTACAGATGTACATATATATGTATACATACAGATGAAAAAAATACACACACACTCTCACACACAGACACACACATAGACACACAGACACACACACATGCACACACACGTGCGCATGTGTATATGTGTGTGTGTATGTGTGTGTGTGTGTGTGTGTGTGTGTTAAGGCCTAGGTAAAATGTTAAGGCCTAGGTAACTGTTATCTGGCTAGCCTGCCATTATAAGGAAATTTTCTCATATGTTTATTTCTTACTAGGATATTTTTCTAATGCTAAGTTGATTACATATTTTGTTATGTTTTGTGCCCTTCGAAACCAGTTATGATAGAAATCAGTAGAACTGCTTTGTATAGTTACCCACAATAAGCTTGGACCCAAACCAACAACCTAACAGCACTTCCACACTGGTGTACAAGCTTTTATGGTATTTGCTTTTATAAGCTGTCCCTGGGATGGACCCCAACATAAGAGAGACAACTGTACTGATATAAGAAACTATTTGGAATAAGACTTTCATTTTGAGTAGTGGTCAAGTAAAGTTTAAGTTCCCAAGAACTGTGCACTCTTCCCCCTGAATTGACATCTTACTTGGCAGAAAACACATGTATATAGACAACTGACATCCTCGTTAGCAAGTTAAGACATAAATGTTAGACAAGTCCCATCCTGGTAAACAAGATATGAATGTTAGGCAAGGCAAGCCCCGTCACAACTGAATACCCCAACCAATGGGAGTAAGATAAATGGACAACAAAGACATGTTCCTAAGGAAACCACCCTATTCCTAAATCTTGATTGGTGGAATAACTTGGATCTCAGGCTTAAAAGCCCTGTAGGATCTTAACTTGGGGTTAGGGATTAGTTCCTAAATCTGGACCATGGCCCTGGTTGCTCAGTCCTGGATATATGCTCAATAAACTATCCATGTCTGACTGAGATCATTGTCCTTGTAGTTTGTGATGTGATTCCTGGACTCCAACATGTATGTATCTGTATGTGTATGTGTGTGTGTATGCATGTATGCATGTATGTATATGCATGTATGCATGCACACACATATACAGGAATGTATATGTACATACACATACACACACATAAATATATATTTATATATGTAAAAGAGACTTTAATTTGGAGAAGGATACTGAGAGTGATGGTAGATATTGGTATGAGTGGGAGGAAATGGAGAGAGAAGATTCTCTAATTATTTTTAAATTAAATTCAAATAAAATTGGGGGGAATTATACTGGAGAAACATCTCAGCATTAAGAGTATGACTGCTTCTGTGAGCACTCTGGGTTGCTCACAAGAGCTTGTTACCTCAGCTTTAGGTGACTTCTATCTCAAATACTTGCATTTAAAGCACATACCCATAGACAGAAGGACAGACAGACACACACACACACACACACACATACACACACACAAATTTAAAATAAAGTTAATCTTAGAAAAATAATTGAAAGAGTAATATGTAGATTTTGCTCATTCTATTACTTATTAGACCATTTCTTAGAAATTGAACTGAAACTCTAAATTCAAAACAGAACATTTAAATTTTCTTTGAATTTTGATCCGAAATTGCCAATCATAAGATTATTGTACAATACATTTATTTTTATGAGTTCCCATTTTCTTTCATTTTTACAGTCTCTTTGTCTTCCTTAACCAATATAAATTTCTCATTTTTTAAAGATTGTATAGCAGAATATTTTTTTAAGATTTCATTCTCTTCCATTTCCCAGTTAATATCTGTTTCTTATTTGGAACAACAGATGGAGATCTAGTTGTATATCATCTTGGGTCTCTGTTCTCTCTCTCTCTCTCTCTCTCTCTCTCTCTCTCTCTCTCTCTCTCTCTCTCTGTATTTATATATACATATATGCAGATTCATTACAGTGCATTATAGTCTTTGGACGAAGTCGTCCAACAATATCTATTTCCTGATGGGTAGTCCAAGGATCTGTTTCAGCCCATGATACATTGTATCAGCCCATGATACATTGAATGTCTCAGGTTTCACAATATGGTGCTGAAATTTGAGATGTACCCAAGCTTTACAATACATGGCTTGGACTGAGCCCAGAGCATTTCTATCTCTAGTCCTAAACCTGGAAGCTTCTAGTTGTACAATCTAATCTTCTGCAAGCCTAGACCCTTGAAGGCTTCAGTTTCCAGCCTGTCTGTTAACTTGGGTCTATAATGTTTCAGCATCTGAGACTTATTACTGGAATAACTCTTCCTTGCCAGGTTTTTATGAACTCTGGTTGGCTGATTCAAATCAGCTGTTCTAGGTTTAACTCCTTTCCAAGCTGACTGATTCAAATTAGCTTCTCTTGGCTTCTGTCTGAATTGCTCTGCTTAGAAAGACTACCCTTGAACTCTATGAACTCAGCTTCTCTGAACTGAGCTGAGCTGAACTGAACTGACTAAATGGACCTGAACTCAACTGAAGTGAACTTCTCCAAACTGCTTGAAATTGAACTATCCTCCCACTCCCTCACTGCTCTTTAAGAAGCCTCTCTCTTTCCTGTCCTCATAAGTGTTGGGAGTATCCTATTTCTGACTCTGTAAAATCTTGCTCTGATTTAGTACTTTATCCCTTAATTAGATGCCATTGTTAGGGATCAAAAGTATGTTCTAAAGTCATGTCTATATTCTAGTTAGAGATCAGACGTGTCTACTAAGGGCATGTCTGTATTCCAGCAGGATGTTATCTTTGGATGTGATTCCTTGCTAGAGCAGCAAATGTTGCTGGATTAAAATTCCTCTATAGACTTTCCAGGCAGAATGAGAGCAAGCCAACGGAAATCAATGCACTCCTTCTTTCATATTATTTAGTGTGCATTATCACCTAAATAACCTGTTCTGGTCTAAATCCTCTACCCCCAGAAAACTGTAGCTATTTTGTGCCATACCTGCCAGCTATTTCATATTGTTGCTGTGATATGCCTGCCAATCACTGACACAGAGGAGTGACTTGACTCAAGGACATGAAGATCACACACCCTGTTTTGTTCTGTATGCTCTGAATGTTCTGTACGAAGTTTGTTCATCTTAAGAAATTCCACAAAGCTTTATGTAGGAACCATCAAATCAAAGGTCGCTTTAAACTGTTATATCTAAAACAGCTTGAGTCAGAGCTGGTCATTGGGCAGCCCCTCCTGCACCTGCATACTTGTTCACTACGGTTTTTTTAAGGCACTGAAGAATGCTACTAATAACCCAAAAAGTTATGATTATAATACTCATGCTCTATTATCTCAATGTTCTGAAATTCCCCTGTTCACTACCCATCCACTCCACCACCCCCCTACCTTACTCAGGACCAATCAGCTTAAAGGGTAACTTATAATGCTTTGTTTGCCTTGTAGGCCAACTGCTCCCCTCCTTGCCCTTTGAACAGGTTCCCCCCCCCCCATAAAACATCTATTCTGAGAACAGACTAGGACTACAATTAGGCTCCTGAGTCCTTTTTGCAGTCCTGAATGTTCAGTATTAAGGTGTGTGTTCAATAAATGATTCTTGCTTAACTGAGATCAGTGCTTGTTTGGTTTGAGCAGTGATTCCTGAACCCTAATAGCCCCTACCCCAAGGCCAGGTTGTGAGTGTGTGTGTGTGTGTGTGTGTGTGTGTGTGCTGCTGACTGTCCTGGACCTTGCTCTGTAAACCAGGCTGTTCTTGAGGGCTCACAGAGATAGATCCACCTGTCTTTGCTTCTCAAGTACTGGGAATAAAGGTGTGCAACACCACCTCCTGGCTGGGGTAGGTCTTATACTACAAATTATCCAAAGAAAAAAAATGTTCAGATGCTTGGGTTTTAATTAATTCTAGATATGGCCAGGTTGACAACAAAGACTAGTCACCACTTTTATATATATATATATATATATATATATATATATATATATATATATATATATATACATGCATACATACATATTTATACATATATATGTGTATGTGTATAAACATGTGAACATATATATTTGTGTGTCTATACATGTATATGTGTGCATATATTTGTTTCATAGATATAGTAGTACTTAATTTATTCATATTTAATAATAGAAGACTATTGATATCATTTTTCTATAATGCATATTTATTTTTCTGCTTGATTGAGCAAAGCTAAAGAAGAAATTATTTTTAGAGTAGACTGAGATTGGGAGGGTAGAGGTATTTCAGCTGTCATCCTTTTTAATCAGTCTGCACACATTTTGTGTGGCTTACAGATGGATATGTAGCTGTGTTTCTACAATTGCAAACAGGAAATTTGACCTTTTCATATTATTTACTCTTTTCATTTCTCTCTATGTCATGTATACAAAACCTGCAGCTAGCTTCTTTAATTAATTTTGACAAGGTGCAGTCTGAAAATCCATTAACCAACCAAAATACACAACATTTATTCTTAGCCAGAAGGCCAAGAAACAATTGTTAAGTTTGTGTTCTGAAACAAAGAGCCTAAGTTCCCAGAGCTCTCCCAAGAGTATTCTGAGAGATTGTCAGGGCTATTAGCTCCCTTGTGTACTGAGACTTATGCCAAGAATCCTCAAGAATGCCTTCCTATCTCTGATTGTGAGTCCATTTCTTCCTCTGAGTTTGGTAGATAAGACTCTCCTTGTGTAGAATGGGCAGGCTTGACTTTTTGGCCACAGTTTGCCAATTCAAGTTCAAAAATATAGCCACAGGGATGTTTTTCTTTCTGGAAAAAAAAACTATATAAATTTTTTTTCTGAAATTAGATCTGGGATCTTAATTTCACATTACTTTCTACAAGATCTTTACAGCTGCACTGGCATAAGATCTAGCCTATGATTGCTCAACTATAAATTATATATTTCAATACTTTTGAGTAGACCTGTGCCTGACTGTCATTTTGTTATATGTATAGCTAAAGAAAATGAATATCTGTTTTAGGTGGTCTACTTCTATAATAGCAGACAAGGAATTTAGATTTCCCCCACTCTTCTACTCTCTCTTCTTTCTGTTTTCACCTCTCCCTCCCTTTTTCTATGTGATATTTTATGATTTATAAGAAAATCATGATTCTGTACATTTATGCAAATAAGCTTGCTTTGGGTCTCTTCTGTGTCGTAGATTCTTTCCATCCTATATATTTATATATATCTTCTTTTTTTCTTTCCAGAGAGTTTTTGTCTATGTAGCTCTGGTTGTCCTGAAACTCACTATGTAGACCAGGATATCCTTGAGCTTAGAGATCAACCTGTTCTTCCTAAAGGTTGTTATCAAAGGTGTGAGTCACCACTATCTATGTGTTTTATCAATTTACAACCTGACATAAAGCAGAATAAAGTTGCTTAATTTCTAGTTAATTATTGTTAATTTCTAAGTTTTGGATGCAGTGGGAAAGGCTATACTTGCTCATCTTTAGTGTCACAGATGACTGAAACTCTCTCAAGTGTCTGTGAGACCCAGCTTAGGACATTAGTATCTGTGGAAGTGCCTTTGAAGTACAAGATCAGGAGTCTAAGACATGAGATGACATCACTGCTAGTATTGTCAACTTGTAATTACCCACTTTATCTGAAATGCAAGCCAAAGAAAATAAGCTAGGGATCAGTATCCAGATCCCAGAGTGGCCTGAGTCCACTCAAAAGCCTATTCACTAAAGCTTTAGAATGATAAACACAGAATTTGTATTCGAACTAAATTTTCCTTTTCCCCAATATTGTGTACGTAGCTGCTCTTGCTTACTCTACAAAATTTAGATAGACTTTTCTTTTAAAAGTGTATAGTTACCAAGACATAAATCACAATTTAACTGGTCTGCAATGAGGCCTGGACACTGATGATTAAGAAATCATCTATCCCTGTGATTAAATACTTAGGGGGAGGGTTGAAACTCACCTGTACCAGATAGAGTTGATTTCTCTTTTATTTCCCTTTTCCCTTCTGACACCACACCCAATTCTGGATGGTGCGTGCAGCATGGTTTTATGTTCATGCTAGTTTATGATCTTAAAAGCTTACTTAAACATATATTCACTATCAGACCCACTAACCCTGGCTTGACGATTAAATCATAATGGTGAAGAGATCTGTCGTGATGCAAGAGTTGCCCGTCATTCATCAAGTTTCTCTGAAAGGGATCGCGATGAAGTAGCAATGGCCATCCTGAAGAAACTTCCTGCAAAATTCTCAATAACTTTAGATTTTTGCTTGTGGAAGTCATCTTTTGAGAATCTACTTTTAGTTTTATTATGTTTTTTTTTTAACATAAAGTATTGTTGTGGTGTTTTGACTATCTAGGTGTTCACTCACTATGCATAAGAGGTTGGCCTTGAACTTTTTACAATGTTCCTGCCTCAACCTCTCTAGTCCAGCATCACAGGAGGGAGCCATCACACCCAATTTCTAAGCCTGATCTTTTTGGTTGCTCTCACTTGTTAGACTAACGCTAGTCAGTTTTCAAGGAAATCATAAGGAATATATGTGCTTACAAAATTGTTTGAAATTGCATTATACCTGTTCTCTCAAAGCAGAAACTACAAAACCTTTGTGGTGTGCATCATATAGTTAGAAAAGTAGTCTGCTTCTCTGTTGATAAGAGAATGAACATCAAAGTTCACCCTCCTACTAACGAAACTTGCATGCTTTCACAGATTACAGGAAGCACAGAATGAATTGCTAATCGAAATGTGCTTTTCTCAGATTCCTCTTGCCTAGCTACAGTCTATCCATGATAATGTGAAGTATTGCTGCCATCTGCAGCATGGAAACATTATTAAAAACATATATTTCCTTTTCCTATCTACATCAGTGGATTTTAAATACATGGCATAATTTTAAAAGTAAGAACTAATTTTTTATACTCCTCTTCTGTTTTTTCTATTGCTAACATTCAAGGTATTTGAAGACATAGCCTAAAATATCCAAAGTACTTGTGAATGAAGTATAAGTAATAAAATACTCAGATTGTATTTCCTGATTATTAGTTGATGCTATATTATCTAATTAACTATAATTCATATATAGTTAATGCTAAATTAATTTTGAAAAGGCAATGAGATAGTAAACAGAGCATTCATATGACATTGACATTAGGAATTATGCTTTAAATTTACTACTATTAAAACAGTGATCTTTTCTAAAGTGTTTAGCAAAGAAGATCTTTCCAGTTTTTGCATTGGCTGCTTCTACCTTTTTAGAGAGAAGTCACTTCAAAGCCCACCAATAATGTGACACTGTCAGCATCCTATAAGCGGAGTGACAACTCTAAGTTCAGTGCACACACTGCTTTTCCAGATAAGAATGATGGGTAAATAAATGTCAAGGAAATGAAGACAGTTGTTCCCTGCACTTCCAGATGCTCATTCTGTGTGTTTAAAAGCCCCTTGTCTTCTCCAGTTTCTGTCCACTTATATTCTCATTCTACAGTGTACAAAGCTGATCAGGTGTGTAAAATCTGTCAAGTTACCTATTGAGTATTTAGATTGATTTCTTCATTTAAGCCTGTGAGTTTATAGTAGTGATTTTGTGATTTACACCAAAATTAGATGGGGAAATGCATAAATTGTACAGTTTGTATAATTGTATAAAATGTATAATTGTGTCCTATAATGTTCATGATGAAACAGTTTCAGCCTATTTTTAGTTTTCTTTCAGGTACTACACCAAGTCTTAACATTTTTAATCTCTTATACTTCCAGTTTAGATGACCCTTTTAAAGCAGATATTTGTAAATGGAGACATCCCAGAAAGTGAATTTCGATAGGAATTTTGATATTATTATGGCACTAACCACTATGGTCAGTGACAAAGCAGTGGCTTAGTAAACAAAACCCACTGTGTTAACCTCCTCTTCTTTATCAGGATTTAACGGGATTTCAATCAATTTCATTTGTATTCATATCTAAAATATCTAGATATCACCTGCATGTGCGGTGAGAGGGTATGTATGTTTTGAGACAGCCTTTCACTGTGTTGCCCTGGTTATGGGTTAAGGGAACCTGTGACTCCCAGTGGTTTCAATCTCCTCACTTTGTTTCTCACATCAGGTCTCTGTGCTGGGCTCTTGCACTGAAGTGTAATTCCACACATCATTTGTGGTTAGGAAGAACCACAATACATATGATTGAGCACAGTATTGATTTGATTTCAGTTGCAAAAATAAATGCTATATAATAAGAATTACACAAATTTATGTAATCATTTAGATGATTTTTATTTAAGAACATTATTCTTTTTTTTTTCTTTGATAAGCCACTGATTTTCAAGACAAGTTGTGAAATGCCTTGGCCTTACCCTAGGACCTTGCTGAAACAGCCTGCACAGATGCTGGTGATAAACATTATTGCATCTGCTCTGTTTAGCCACCTGCTTCCAAACTTTGTCCAAGCATCCACACAGATAGCATCTCCTTATAGGAATAAGACCCTTTGGTTCTCCCTATACCTTTGCCCTGAAAGGTAACTCACAGTCACAAAGGTGGCTCCAGGTAGAAAGACATTCTTAGACCCAGTCAGTCCCATCCTTTCATTTCTAAGACAGTCCAAGAAGCTACATACAAGGCCAATAATGGTCAGCTATCTCAGACCCTTCCTATTGCTTGTCATGGGACTTTGGCAAAGACCTCTCATTTGTCCATCAATGATATCATACAAGATCCTATATTATATGCCCTGAGATCCTTGCCCATGCAAGAGTACATGAAGCAAGGAAGACTCCTGGGACTTTATTAGCCCCTGCACTGGAATCACCCTAGCTGCTCCACTTACAGAGAACATTGAGTGGTGAAAGGACTGAATTTCAAGCACCCCATACCATTTCCAAAACCAACCAGGTCAGAAAAAAAAAAAGAAAAATTAAAAAAAGAAAAGAAAAGAAAAAACAAACCACCACTTAACACAGGTAGGCAAGAAACTCATGTCAAATAAAACAACCAACAACCCAACTCTAGTTTCCCAGGTCCTTGTACAAACCAACAAAAAACAAAAACAAAACAAAACAAAATCCCTCAAGCAATATATATATATATAAAAAAAAAAAGCCAAGCCAACATATGCCATAAACATGATCAATTCTGTAGCAATATTCTTCAACAATGTAGATGAGTCTCAAGATGCAGATTTAAAAAATTATAGACATTGTTCAAAGAATTCATGTTCAAGGAGGACATGGGTAAGCATCTGAGTGAAATTAAAGAGGATAGAATAAACTCTGATTAAATCTAAGAAAACATAAATAAATGGTTGAATATACAATAAAGACAATTCAAGTTATGAGGAGTATATTAAACAAATAGAAATACATAAGAAAACCTAAACTGGAATGGAAAATTCAGTAAGTCTGTGAAAAAATATAAGTGGAAAGTCTTACCAACAGAACATGTTATATAGAAGACAGAATAGCATTGGTTGAAAGTAAGGCAGACAAATGGAATCCTGTAATTAAAAGGGGGTAATTTTTAAAACCTTCACCAATGTAATATGCAGGACCTTTAGAATGATATGAATTACAGGGTTAGAAGGTGAGGGGAAAATCCTAGTCAACACATACAACTATCTTCAAATCATTAAGGGAAGAAAATTCTCCAAATTTTCGGAAACAGATGCTGTTGGAGGTATAAGAAACACATAGAACAGGAAATAGGCCCAGGAAAGAAGTCCTATATCATGCTCTAATGAAAACATTAAATATCTAGAACAAATGAAGAGTATTGAAAGCTACAAGAGGGGTCACAAGTCACCTATAAAGACAAAGCTACCATAATAACAGCTATGTCCCCCCAATGGAAACTTTAAGAAAAGAACTTATAGCAATGTTCTTCAAGTCCTACGATGTTATATGTCAAACTAGACTGTGATTCTTGGCAAAACTATCTGTCACAATTGAGAGGAAAAGAAAACTTACCTTAACCAAAAACCAGCTAGAGAACTTTATGTCCATAAAAGTAGCCCTGCAGAGAATACTGAAAGAGATTCTTCAGACTGAACAGAAAGTATCACCATATTCAAGAGCTTGCAGGAAGAAAACAAATGATGCTGCAATAAGTAGTGTTCAAATTAGGAAAACTAACTGGACAAAAGCAAAACAAAGACAGCAATCACCATAGGACTTTCAATAACTAAATAATAGTGGCCTTAATTCACTGATCACAAGAGACAGGCTAGCCAATTGGATTTATGTTGTCTTCACAAAGCATATTTTATCCTCAAGGACAGATACTACTTTGGAGCAGAAGGATGGGGAACAGTATTCCAAACAAGTGGAACCAGGAAACAAACAGGCATTGACTGCAATACTAGAATCTTAGAAAATAAAGCTAAAACCAAAAATAATTAATTGAGATATAGAGAGTCACCATTTTGTTCTGAACAAATGAACAATCCACCAAATGGACATTGCATTCTTAAACACATATGCATCAAATCCAAGTACAACCAGTTTCACAGTAGTAAATTACATATTAACCTCAATACGACAACATCAGGTAACATTAGCACTCTACTTCCACTGATGGACAGGTCATTCAGACAAGATTTAAAAAGAAAAATATCATAATAAAAGTAACATCAGAGATCAAATGTACTTAAAGAATACCAATAGAATATTTTGTAACTAGAGAGTACACATTCTTCTAAGTAGTACATGGAAATTTCTCTAAAATAGACCATATATTTGGATACAAAATAAATCTCAACAAGTGAAGAAAAAAAATCGAAATAATTTTTATCCTATCTCACCACAACAGAATACATCTTCAAGTCAAGAGCAAAGTAATCTTTAAAAAGACACAAGCTTGTTGAGATTAAATAAGATACTATCGAAAGATGAATGAGTCATCAAAGAAATAAAGACAGAGAAACTAAGGTGGAACTGAGATGGATGGTTTCTCCATGTTTAGTTATGCTCTGTAGTCTAGAAGGTACCGTGGGCAAGAAAACGGACCAGTAGCTATAAAGTCTACAAACTATAGCACCTCTCTGCCATGCAACTTGTGCCTAATTTGCAATAGTGACATGGCTGTTATAGTGGACTCTGATTGGAGTCCACTGGAGGAGTTCCATATTTGGTACCGAAAATTAGTAAAAAAAAAAACCAAACAAACAAACAAACAAAAAAAAAACCCAAAAAACTTGTACCCAGAGAATAACCTACTAATGTTCAGATAATGGGCACAGTGTCAAACTGCCTTTTAATTATTAATGTTTGTATACATAGATTAACGTTGCTCTCAAATCAAATCAGAAAGGCCTCTTTGCAATGAAAAGGCAGTGAATGCAAACACACACACGACTATTCAAGAAGCTGAGAATGAATGAAGGTTGAACACTTAGCCATAAACCAGAGAGACATTTATTATCACCTCTGCAAAGGTCAAAAAACATTGTTGAGGAAAGAGATAGAAAGAATGCAAGAGCTGGAAGATAGTTCTGAAGAAAGACTAGAAAGTTCCAGGACATAGCCATTCCAGTACCGAACTCAAATTGAGATTGTTTATTCTGTAGCTGCATAAAAGTAGAGCTGACGACAGTCAGTCATGAAGGAAAGAGGGCTGTAGGGTCTCCGCTCACTCTATTGAACTAGGGTCCACCATTAATTGTATAACTACTGATAACCCCACAGGCTCTAATACACAACTCCAAACAGTTGTACAGATGATCCTGATTATAAACACGTCATACCCCAAAACCAATAGCAACCACATGAATACAGCAAAGGGACTTTTAGAAAGGAGATGAGATTAATGGGGCATGCAAGTGAGGATAATCCTGGAGAGTCATCAATACATTGTGCCCATCGACAAAATTGTCAGAATACAAATTCAATAAAAATTTAAGATATAATACAAAAAGGATAAAAATTAAATTTTAGGGGCTGACAAAAATAAAATTTTAGGCTGTCGTGCAAACATGAAGACCTGAGTCCAATTCCTAGCATTCCATATAATCAAACAAATAAAACAACAAAAAACTATGCAGAGAGGAAGGCAATTGTACTGCTATTGCTGAGGAAGCAGAGAGAGCTGGACACTCGTAGCATACTGTACGGCAAGCTAAGTTGAATTTGTGAGCCCCAGGCCAGCAAGAGACCCTGTATCAAAAATCAACAGAGTAATGGATACAGAAAAGGTGGTACATTTGCACAATGGAATACTACTCAGCTATTAAAAACAATGACTTCATGAAATTCTTAGGCAAATGAATGGAACTAGGAAATATCATTCTGAGTGAGGTAAACCAATCACAAAACAATACATATGGTATGCACTCACTGATACGTGGATATTAGCCCAGAAGCTCAGAATATCTAAGATACAATTCACAGAGCAAATGAAGCTCAAGCAGTGGATGGCCTTGTTGGTTATCAAAGGGAGGAGAGGCCCTTAGTTCTGAGAAGGCTGGATGCTCCAGTATAGAGGAATGCCAGGACAGGGAAGCAGGAGTGGGTGGGCCACTAAGTAGGGGGAGGGAGGGATGGGATAGGGTATTTTTAGAGGGGAAACCAAGAAAGGGGATATAATTTGAAATGTAAATAAATGAAATACCTAATTAAAAAAAATCAAAGTGGACAGCTCATGAGAAACATCCCAAAGTTGGCCTTTGGCCTCCCTGATGGATACCTTAAAAAAAAAAAAAGAAAGAAACAAAGAAACAAACAATAAAACAAAAGAAAGTCCCACAAAACAAAACAAAAAGTTAAATTTTATGGAAAGGAAAAAAAACATGTAACTTGAAAAGTCAAAATATTATAAACAATAATTCAAGCCCTTCTCATTTTAGCAGAACAACAATGTCAGGATTTTTGAGCTAGAAATGTTGATGGATGGGAGAGGTATCTCAAAGGCTGAGAGCACTAGCTGCTCTTCAGTAGGACCTGACTGGATTCAATTCCAAGCACTCAATTGGCAATTCCAGGAAATCTGATGCTCTCTTCCAACCTTCATGGGCACCAAGCACTCAAGCAGTACACAATATACATATAGGAAAAATACCAATACATGTTAGGTACATAAAAATAGCAATTCTTTCAGATCATGAAAATATTCAAAGTTTGTTATTTGGGGTGCAAAAGTTACAAATATAAAAATCTATGTGTGTACCGAGGCTCAAGTGAGTCATAATTATATTGAGTTGCTAATATGTGGTCACAGCTGTCACATGGTTTTTCAGATTGTCTAGCAAATATTCTCACTACTCTGCTTAATTTTATTTTCAATCTTCTTCCGTGCTAGTGACCATACCCAGATCCTTGCATGTGCTAGGGGAATACTGTATCACTTCAGCATACCACCCCCTTCAGAATGTGCAATTGCCTCTCCCTATCTGTTATGGTACGTTTTGGTCATTGACACAGCTTGTCTTGAGTATTCGGTTTACATTTGCTCCAAAGTTCAGCTTCTCCTGTTTCCCAATTACCAAGATTATAGGCACATATCAGTGCACAGGTTAAAACTTCTCCTTCATAGAGAAATACTGGTGGGTCATTAGATTTGTGTTTCAAGGATTTATGGGTTACAGAGACTCTGAAAATCTACTGGCATTGCACCTCTGCTTGATGCCAGCACTCCAGCCACAGTCTTCCTGTGTTTATAAAACTTGCCATGCATGTTTGACACACAGACTTTGTGCTTTCCTTTTTCAATTGGCAAGAATTTTATTTTGTAAATGCTCTTATCTCTTGCTGAGTGCTTTTCCTCTATGTTTAAATGAACAACTCTGTTTATTTGCAGTGAATCACTTTCCTTCCTGGGTCTGGAAATACAAAACTCTTGGGCTTCTTGGAGAGAGATCTGATTGATAATGCCATTTCATTGGATAACACATTTAATCAAAGAAAGACTGTTGTTTTGTCAAAAGTATGTACATCAGCACGACAATGTGAGATACCTTTAATAAAATTATTGAAGATCAAATACTGAATACCAGCTTCAATCCAATTAAGAAATTTCTTTTGGGGTGGGTGGATGGGGTTGAGATGGGATATGATCTTGTAGCTCAGTGTGGCCTTTAATTCATGTGGTGGTTTGGATGAGAATGTCCCCCACAGGTTCATGTATTTGAACATTTATTCCCCAATTCAGTCCTGATTAGGAATGTTCAGGGGGAGGAACTTGACTGCAGAGCTTTGGAAGTATATGGAAAAGTGGGGTGTAGGAATCAGGAGTGTTCCCCAGCATGGTATTATTTCTGTACTAGTTACATTTACTGTATGTTCTCACTTCTACACTGCTGCAGGGACTCAGATCTGACTCTTCCTTTTGAGTGTTTTCCATTTGTCATTTTGAAGTCTCAGATCCCTTAACTGGCAGAGACTTCATCATAGTTAGGTAAAATCCTGGAAAGGAAGACTGCTTTCACTAATTTAGAGTCTATCTATATGGCTATTTAAATTTCTGGCATGAATCTGCTCGGTGCTTTAGTTAATTGCCTTATGGAATATGATTGTGCCTCTGCTACTTGAATAAATGGAAGCTATCCATCTTCCTTCAGAGCCTTACACATATTATTTACTCAGTCTCCAACTTTCCCAATATAAGTAAAATATATTTACTACCATAAGAAAATTAGTCTCAGAGATGTGAGATTCTCAGAGAATATAAAGTGTGTTATAAAACAACGCTTATTCTTTAATTCGTTAAGAATACACGAGAAATTTTTAAAAAATAGAAATAAAATTAAGAAAGTCTAAAGGAGCTACTTTTGAAAAGATATTTTAGAAATTCAAGCCTTTTGATTAGTAACCTCCCGTAGTCCCAGCAACACTTCAAAGTGTTCTCTAAACACTGAATTCCCATCAGTGATGCTGCAAGCCTCCGCTCTCATCTCTCATGCTTACCATTGCAGTGACTTCAAAAGAATAAAAAGAGAATGATAATCTCTTACAGTAACCTTGGACTCAAGCTAGTAATTGCGTATTTAGCTATCATGCATTCACAACCAGGTAATTGTCTCATTAAACAGTGTTTTAATAAATATAATAATTAACATTTAGTTATAAAAAAATCAAATGCTCAGCCCATTCAAAAATGAAACTCCGAACCCAAAGGACATCTAGAAAAAAAATGAAAAAGAATTAGATAGTGTCAAACATAGACATCTTCAAAGGAAGAAGATTATTTAAACTTGCCCTTTACTTACTGAAATACAGTTTGCATATTGTATTGTTTTCATCATCGTGCTTATTATAATCCAGCAAGCGAGTGTTCAAAGAACATAAAATCCTACAAATAAATAAACTGAATATGAATACATTTATAAAAGAGGCAACAATTAGGATCAAGAGCTTGACATGCCGGCTTTGATGATGTGAAGCTACGATGTTCCCAGTGGTGTTTCAGCAATGCATGATTTATTGGAAGAATAAAAACTATAATGTCTTAAGGTTCATGATTCTCACATGTTTAATTTGAAGCATGTAATTGGGGTGGTCAGGACTGTAAAATTCGATTGTAAGCATTAGAAGGTACAGGAAGACGTTATAACAGACATCACCTTCAAAATGTTTGTAATTTACCTTAGAGATACATTTGAGAATCTGTCTCAAAACATTTATTAGCAAAATTGGAAAGGTCTCCTAAGGTTATGAATTAGCAAAATTGATAGGAGTAGTTTCTATTATCAGTTAAGTATATGAGTCTCAGAGTTGCTAGAATTTAAGAGTTCCCCATTCAGATAACTGGGGAACTATCTAGATCAGTCTTCATTGGATTTTATTGAGCACAGAGGACTCATTCAATGTCATGTTCAAGCACTGGCTTGGTATATCCAGGTAAGAGGTAAGAACATACAGGCTTGCATGCCATGCAGAGATCTACGATATACTATATATTAAGTGGGATCTAATCAACCTGCTATATCACATTGATCTCTAAAAGAATGTGAGGCAAGGGTGGGAAACACACTTATGAAAACACAAATATTTAGAAGGTTTCTGAAAATGAATGAACAGAGGCTTATGATCCAGAAAAAAGCTATTGTTCACTAATACCGTTTTTTGGCAGTGGCTTGTTGGCAAAGTAGGTTAGAGAGAAGATGACAGCTGAAAATTTTAATATGAAAGTTAAGTGAACAACTTGATCAGAAAGATCTAATGAACACCCAAGAGGCAGGGTATGTGAATGTGTGCTTGTGTGAGAATGTGTTTTTCTATGTGTGTGTATGTGTGTGCCTCTGTATGTGCTTGTCTTTGTGTGTGTGCTTTTTCTGTCTGTGTGAATGTGCATGTGTATGTCGAGTCTGTGTATGTGTGTAAATGCTTGTGTATGTGCCTGTGCATTGAAAGGTTAATGCTGAAGTGTGGGTGACCAAAGGCGGGAAAGGTAATCAGGAACTGAAGAATTGTTATGAATGAAAGAGAATGGGGTATAGAATAAATATTTGGTGTTTATGCTTAACTCTCTATGTCCGTCAAAGCTAAAACCATGGGATTACTTTTAGTTATTTTTTTTCTAAGTAAACACAAGAAATGGAGCTGACTTTATTCAACAGTAGCATAGGTTAAAATAATTGTTAGACTTGAGCTCTGCCATCCTGAACAAGAGAAGGAAGAGCAAAGGTACTGGTTTGCTTGAGAAAACAAAACAAAACACAGGATTCTGTGAATTCCAAAGGTTCATGATGGCGGAGACATTAGGTAGGAGCTACTCAAGCATTTTGGCAAAGATGTCACTTGACTCCCGTGTTCCCAGCATGGGTAAAACATAAACCTCTAAACTGTGATCTTTCAAAGGAGGATGCTCATATCTAAAAATGCCTCTGTGTGTAAACAGCCTCTGCAGATCAAGACTATGTGGAGGAGGATTTACTCTATATGTTCTGGCCTGTAAGGGCAAAACTCACCCACGCAGCTTAGATCAAACTTACAAAGAGAAAGCAAGCACCCATCATTGCTGCTTTGAGTGTCACGTCGAGATCTGCAGGAACATGGATCCCAAAGTTGTCAGCATTTGTGAACACATCATTGACAAATCCCGACCAGTACTTGGAGATCTTCCCAATTGTAACCTTCTCATCAATAGTTTTCACCTTTGCAAAATTAATAATAATGACAATAATAATAATAATAATAATAATATAATGACAACAATAATGATAGGCAGGATATTTGCAGATAAAAAAAGATGGTTGACATCTTGATGTCTTTGAACTATATTCTTCATCACCCTCAAAGTGGCAGCTCTGCGCTGTTTGCTTCTGTGTGTGAATATTTACCTCCACAGTACTCAAAATCTTCAGACTACCACAGTTTCCGCACCATTATAATCTGTTCTCAGTTTCATTTTCTATGCAGATGGAGTAGATAATTAAGGTCAGACAGCCACAAGATGGCAGCACGCGCATCTCTTAGTTATATAGCTAAGTGTGAAGGTAATATCATTACCTATATTTGAATTTTAAACCAGAAGTTGCCATTATAAAATATGTATGGAAAATATATATACTGTGTGTGCATGTGCTCACATGCACACAGATATTTAAAAATTATTTAAAGAATTATTTCTAGGTATAATTAATAACCTTTAAAAATGTATCAATTATGTAATTATTAGTTTTTAAAAATAATACATTGTCAAACTACATTTTTTATGTTATACTCAAACCTTTGTTGACTCACTCCAGTCTAACCAGTCCTGAGTATTGTAAGTCACTTTGAGCCTAGTGTATAATCAGGAGACTGAGGTTAGTCTGACATTGAAGTCTACCATGTCTATTAAATGAGAGATCGACATCTGACTTATCAACAACATATTTTTTATCCTGTTTATCATTTTGACAGTTATTTAATATGGTGATAGAACATAGAAAATAGGGCAAGTTTCTTAAGCTATAGCTATAGCATGAATACTAAACTGTAATGTTAAAATCTATTCAATCACAGTGTTAAGAAGCTGTGTGACATCCTTTCATAATATTGTGCTTAGGACAAGTCTCTTAACAAAGTCTGTATTCTCAATGTCTAGAGACTCCTTCAGAAGCTGTGAAAATAGACATAGGTGGGATATGTTTGAATAATGAAAATGGATGCTTTAAATGTAAATTCTCCCTGCCTTTGATGTTCAATCAGGATAATCTGTTGCAAAAGCATATGCTGTTACAATATAAATTTGCAATGGCTCGCGTTAATATTCAGTTCCCTAAACCTGCAAGCACATTATTTTATGAAACAAACTTAGCAAGTCTTACATACATAACTTTTTTTAAAAAAGGATTTTTTTATTTTATATATGTGACTACTCTGTTGCAGTCTTCAGACACACCAGAAGAGAACATCAGATCCTATTACAGATGGTTGTGAGCTACAATGTGGTTGCTGGGGAAATTGAACTTAGGACCTTTGGAGGAGCAGTCAGTGCTCTTAACCACTGACCCATCTCTCCAGTGACATTCTAATGGAGTATGCTTCTGAAATGAGATCTAAATGGGGTTAAATGTCCATATATAGATATGTATATGCCTGATGCTTGGAGACTTAAATCGAAAATAACAAGAGATTTACTGTTTTAGGTAAGGAGATATATTAGTTTATCACTGTATCTAGCAAATATGCCAAGAATTTTAATTTTATAATCTCTGGAGTAATGGCTATTATTATAAGCATGGAAACAGGATTTCTTAGAGTATTATGCTAATATGCAATTACTAAAATGTATTTAAGGGGTACATTATGATCTTGATGATTTATAAATTGAATTGCATTGCAAGAACTCAGGACCTAAGAAAAACTGTCTTTGTCATTCATACCTCAAAGTCCACATCGCCAAAACAGCCACAGGTTGCACAAGGACCAATGATTTTCAAAATATCTTCTTTGTTCGCATTTTGGATTGTGAATTTGGGCTGAAAGGGGTCCCACTTCTGTGCAACATAACCAACTATAGTACCAGGAGGGGCTTGGATTTCTAGCTGTCAGAGAAAATAGTAATAAAATCAGATTTTCTACAGTTATAATTCATTAATCACAGAAGAATATCAACATACATCTATACAATATTTGTTATGAAATAACTGTTGAATTATAAAAGCCATTGTACATATGCATTTCTATGATGCAAAGTGGTATTTTCTTCTGACATTTTGTATTAGGGTGCAAAGTGATGCTTTCTTTTGAGATTTTGTATTTTGTCATGGAAATAATAAAGATTCATCTCACTGATATACTTAGCATTTTCCATACATGTGTGTGTGTGTGTGTGTGTGCGTGTGCGTGTGCATGTGCGTGTGTGTATTCTGCAGAATGGAGAATGAAACCACATTCTTCTAGCTCACAGAGACATCAGATCAAATTGAGTCTACATCGATGAGAGTTATTATTACAATTCTACTGACAACGACAATCAGTTATGCTTTAAAATAAAATAATTGAGTAATGTCACTCTGTTGTGCACCATGGGTTTATTAAATGTGCAAATCCTCATTCTCATCCAAGCACAATGACACTCAGGGAGGAGGACACAGTGGACAAAGTTGAGTGTCATGTCTTCTCTTGGCCTTGCTACTGTTGAAGATGACTGTATTTGTGTAGTGGTGAGAAATGGAGCCATTCCAATTATTTGAGTAATATGCAAGTCAGGAGGCTATGTCTCATTTATAGGATGCATGAGCTATTTTTACCATTTAAGCTCATGGTAGCTACCATAGTTTCAGGTTACAAATGAAAAAAAATGCCTCACCAAATCTTCATGTTTTCCTTACCCTAGAAAGGAAGATATAAATTCAAACAGCTGTAAGGTTTACTGTCTTGTAGTTCCAGATGAGTGACACTCAAAGGAATAATCTTAAAGAGAAAAGATGCTGAGGGGCAGTGACCAACCTCTTGGAGGTAGCAAGGACACCAGCAGCTGTTACACCTTAGGGGCCTGTTCACTGTAATCACCTCTCGACCCGAGTTGTCTGTGATCCTCAGGGCGCAGGCTCGCAGTGTGGAACACACATTACGATTAAAACAGATGCTTTCTTCCACTGCAAAGTAAATTCTTTGTCCCAAGCTGTTTTTGATCTCATATTTGTTGGAGGTCTCAGTGCCGAGTATCACTATCACGAAACATATCATATGAAGACATGCTTTGATTGGTATCACCATTTGTCAAAAGTCAAGGAGTATCAATAGAACATAGAGTCATGGCGAAGTTACTGGGTCTCAGCTTCATACACATCTGTTTCCATGTTCTACACTTTGATGACATAGCCTCAGGAATCAAAGCAAAGTCTGGGACCAAAACTAACAACTTAATTTATTCTAGAACTATGAACAAACATGTCTCACCACCTTTTAGCCAAAGAACAAACTGTGTAAGGATGGACTCATTACTCAGATAATAACCCTATTATTTTTCTGCAAGTTATTGGGACAATTCACAGTGCCATTTATTACTGCATCTACAATTTCTCTTAGCATGTAGTAATGGCCAATCACTTTAATTTTGACATATATTAGAGTAATATACGACCTTATAAAAAGAAAGCACTCAAGCAATTTGAAAGTAATCATCCTTAAAACATTTTCCTATGGACGAATTGTGTGCATATTTTGTTGAATCAATTGGGAAGCAATAAAACAATAGCATTTGTGTCGATAAAATTTTAACATGCCCTCAACTGTGATTTCCCTTATTAGAATGTTAAGAAATTTTAGTGATTAATATCCATGGGATATTAATTATTGCTTGTCACTTTAAGATTATATTTATTAGAATTTAAATGTAACTGTTATCAAAGACTTATTTTCATACTTACACTTTCTATAAAATTAATAAATTTAGATTTGTTTTAAAAATAGGTCAAGCAATCATTTGATCTAATTCTATACATTGTTTATGACATTTTCAATGTAAGGAATCTTCAGAACACTAAAGTCTTTTCAGAAGTCTTAATAAATGCAGAATCTGATGACTTACTCCCAAGAAGTTCCACCTGCTGATGGATGATTATCAGGTCCAGCTGCAAAGGATGATACAAAGGAAGTGAAAACCATTCCATCACCACCCTTACTATGCAACACAAAGTCTGTCATTTTTATTAAAACGTTTTGAACACTTATCATGTATAAGACAAAGACGTTGCCACAAAAACCAAAGCAAATTCTGAGAACAAAGTGAACTTACCTTTTATTCCAGATCAATGAACAAAATCACATACCATGTTCCAACCAAAGAACAAATTAAGTGAAGAAGAATTCATTATTCAAATCATATCCCTATAATTCTCCTATAAGGCCATGTCTTATTTATAGGATATGTGAGCTGTCTTCATCAAATGTGATTGTTCAACTAATAAATTTACAGGACTCTTAAAGTCCCAAGGCAGATGTGCTAAGAGTAAGAAGAGTGAGAGTGTTTATGGTGTGTAATAAAGAAAGAGAGAGATTATACTACAAACTATTTGGAGGAGATTTTAAAATAATGTGTGAGTAATAATGTAGAAGACATTTTAAAATGTCCCCAAATCTCTTCTGAGGAACTGAAGCCACAGGATGAGTATTGGGCATGCAGCTTCTAGTCCCTGTACATCCACCACCTCCTTCAGGTGGCACCATGCTTTCAAGGACTAAATATCTGTTTATGCTGAAGGATGATGTTTTATGAATAACTCTAATTCTTATTTTTCTCAGACCAGGGAAAACAGAAAACTTTCAGGAACCAACAGAATGTCAACTAAAGCAGAGAAAGTTTTCTGCTATCAATTACCGGCCACAACCTTTGGCCTAGGTAATTAAAAATGAAATATGCAGCTCAAATTGCTGCTCTGGAATTTATTGGCTGTTATTGGGTGTGTTTGTGATCATGATGTATGTTACACATACCATAGTGCCCATGTCGTACTTAGAGGACACTTTATAGGGGTTGTTTCTGTTTTACTTCATTTAGACTCTGGGGGTGGAGCTCATGTTGTTAGGCTTACCCCCAAGCCATCTTACCAGTCCAAATATTATCTTTGTAAATGAAATATAAAATATTTGTTTTAGAGCAGCCTCATTTCTTTGTGTTTGTCATTTAATCCTCCCTACTCCTAGCCCCACAAAAGCCAAATATTGAACCTTTACTGAAGTGCTGATCGCTGCATTTCTAACACTTCATTTTAAATCCCATCTTGAAGTTGTTTTCACTGTATTCCCTAATCATATATGTAAACTCAGCAGGAATCTTTACGATAAGGCAACTTTTGGCAAAGTATGGATGGTATTGAATGTCAATCCATAATTCCAGGAAATTCGAGGCTGTGTTTTGTTCTTTGATTGTTCTTGTCTATCCTGAGATGAGGTAGAACATCTCCGTTTAATGTCTTATCACTAATGAAAGAACACAATGTGCCCTCTATTCGAAAGGCAAATATTTTTTATGGACATCATTTATAACTTGGGATACTCTAAAATCATATGAACAATAACGTCAAAGCATCTTTAAGGGGAGTAAATTTTGAGGGTATGGTAGGTGTTCTGTTTCCTTGCAGAAAATGAAGAGATGTGAGCAAAGAAGGGGAAAAGCAACTTCAGAAAGAATGTGGTTATTACCTCCAAGAAGAATCAAATTAGCAATGGATCCCTGGGGACAGGGCTACAGTGTCTGTGTTTAAGGTAAGTACCCAACATCTTGGGTAACCAAGAACTTGAGACTAGATAGCCCAGGAACCTAAGGTAAAACCAAATACTTAAAGGAAAAAAAAAGCAGAGCAGTAAAATGATTCATAATAACATTCTGATTTGTTCACATCAGTTCTCTAATTAGTCAGTGTCAGAGAAGTTCCTCCTTCAGCAAGTGGGAACAAATACAGAGGAGACCCACAGCCAAACACGTGGAGGGTAAGAGACCTTGGAATACTCAGCCCTAAATGGGATATCTCCATCAAGTCCCTCTGCTCAGGGCTCAGGGATTCCTACTGAGGAGGAAACAGAAAGAATGTAAGAGCCGGAGGAGATGGACAACACCAAGCAAACAAGGCCCTTAAATCAACATGTTTGACACCACCTGCTAACTCACAGAGACTGAAGCAGTGTGCTCAGAGCCTGCACCAGGTGGTGCCCTAGAGCTCAAAGGAGAACTAGACACATGTCCTCATCCCTAATGGAGAAGCAGCGCCCAATGGATAGCCACTTGCAAATCAAAATCTAGTTTCCTCCAAGATACTTTCACTGAGGAAACAAACTACTCTTAAGGACAGTAGGTGGCCTGACCAGCAGTAGATGGCCAGCAGGAAATGAACTCAGT
This sequence comes from Apodemus sylvaticus, assembly GCF_947179515.1. Classification (NCBI taxonomy): domain Eukaryota; kingdom Metazoa; phylum Chordata; class Mammalia; order Rodentia; family Muridae; genus Apodemus; species Apodemus sylvaticus. The sequence continues at coordinate 31,804,638 of NC_067478.1, forward strand.
GGCATCTTTGGAGGTTCCATGTCTAATATGTCCTGTTATGGATTTCCCCATTTTAAAAACATTTTATCATACATATATATATATATATATATATATATATATATATGATATATATCATATATGTGTGTGTGTATAATGATATATTTATATATTTATGTATGATATATATAAATATATATCATATATAAAATCTTGGTGTATGTGATATGGCTACCATTCAATGTTTTTTATGAGATTCCTGAATGTGCGAATGAGTGAGTCTCTGTTTCTTGTGCCTTCTTTTAGGCTCTTTTCCTTCTGTTTGTTCTTTAAAATTCCTATGTTCTTGTTCCTTTGTTTTATCATATCATATAACATATCTTGTCATATTGAATCAGAACCCCTTAGCAGATGGCTAGTTTCTAAAGAAGAACATAAAGGGGGTAGATGCAGAAGGGATGGGGAATGGAATGGAACTTGGAGGAGTAGACCGTGAGAAAAGCAGACTTAGGATATATTTTGTGAGGAAAAATTCTATTTTTAATAAAAAGTTAATGCAAAGTAGTTGAACAGAAGGCCATTTGATTTTGAAATGTTTCCTGATCTTTTTGTACATATAGACGTAAAAAGTAAGCCCATATTCTTTTAGTATAGAATGAGTAAATTATACCCATTAGAAGTAAAATATTAACAATTTATGGCATTTTTCTGAAAAATATCAAGAAAGGTATGTTTTAAGAAAAGGTATCGAGTTTAAAACAGAAGCTCATGAGGTCTTAAGTCTTTTTATCGAACGCTAGAACACATATACACGTCAAGCATCTGGCCACAGGGTGTCATCATTCATGGGTGGATGAAGAATATGTGGCGGCCATATGTGATCATCAAACCCCAGCCCTCTGGCGCTGGTATATCACTTTTAGATTTGGCAAAATCTTGTCTGACAACAGTCCCAAACAGCTTGCAGCAGTTAATCAACTCTAGTCAGCTATTCCAGCTGATCCTTTCTGCAGATGGAAGATGGTAGGCTAGCTTTTCCAGCTCCTTTTCCTAGCTTCCTGCGCTCACCAGTCTGTATAGAACATTTGTCTGCCAGTGGGTTTCTGGAGAAGGCATCTGCAATTATAAACATTTTCCCAGCGACATATGCTACATGCAGCTTAAAGCCTATCAGGCATAACAGAAATCTCTTGTACCTTAAGGGAATTAACACAGAGATTTGATTTTGATAAAAGAGATAGACTTTATGTTTGAAGGAATGCCAGGCAGGCAAGTATGGTGGCGTATGTGCTGACATTCCAATATTAGTGTAAGAGTCTTTTAAATCCTGTGTAGGATAATCTGCTAAAACAATATACCCATATATGAATGGTAATGGCTACTTATTTGCCATGTGACAGAGATATTACAAGGCTTGAAGCGCTGTCCATTCTGCTGAGACTACAACAGCAACAATACCTAGTAGTGACATGACAACTCAAGCAAGTTGGCCCGCAGCTTCACAAACATCAGAAGATAGTTACTTGCTTTCGATTTTCACACTACTTTTGAGATATGTTGAAAAGTCTCAACTTTTTGCAGAAACCTCCACAACCGCCTTCTCCTTTAGAGATGTGTGTTTTCCTGGCTTCTGCACACACTGCTTTGCACTTTATAAATCAACATTCTTTTTGGTTTGATTACTAACTTCCAAATGTTTGAGTGACAGGCCAATGCTTCTTCTGTGCCTTGAATATAGCAAGTGCCCAATACATATGTTTAATTTAATAGCCATACATGGTTTTGTCTGATAATTCTTTGAGAATATCTATCTCCACATCTTGGCCATGAACAGAAGGCAGATAAACGTGCTACATGACAAAGTAAAGACTTGTTCAGCCTTGCTACTCTGTCAAGTAAATAAGTATAGGTGGCAATAAAGTGGAATAAAATTCTTTCTAAATTAGAGAAATCAATAAAATCAGTATTTTATAACTTCATGATTTTCACGAGTTCTGTACTCCATTAAATTACTGGTTGAAAGGACAAGAGTTTGACTCGCTTCTAAAGAAAACAGACTAGTGGAAATGAAAGCATGCCAACCTGGCTTAAATACTCCAGACCAGGGGGGAGAGTGGCTGTTGGCAGGAAACTGCTTGGCTGAGAGACATCCGGCTGCCTCCTTGCTTGTTTCCTGGGATTGGAAGAAGCCTCTTGAGAGTTTTGATCTGGGTTTGTAGCTCGAGGAAAGAAACCAGGCAGACCTCTAGGCTTTTGGTTCTGGGAATCTGCAAGAGAAAGTAACTATTTTGATGTGTGTTCAAAGTTTAGGTTGCTTTTACTTTTACATAGTCCTCTCTCTCTCTCTCACTCTCTCTCTCAAATTTGATGTCAATTTGTCCCTTGATTGATGTCTCTCATTTTGGTGCATTTTCCTTTATTTTCTCTATTCAGTGCCCTCAGTCAGGAAAGAAGGAACACAGAAGAATGCTGTGGTTACCAGGAGAAGTAGTTGAGTAACTTGGCTTAAATAACTGACCCGCAGATACATTGTACAAATAGCATTTTTTTTTAAAGAAGAAGAACCATAGCTCACAAAAGCAAAATAAATGGTAACAGGCCCTTGCAAGTCTGTACTCATAAAAGCACAGAGCCTTAGATCTGACTGTTTACTTGCAATGCTATTAAGCCTATTAAGCCATAGTTTCCTTTTCTTGGACATTATGGGTCTTTTATTTCATGAAGATGCATTGTCTAATCCATTTTCTTTAGTCTCACTTTGAAGAGTACACTTAAGCTTTCATCAGAACCACCTGAGGGACCTAACAAATAGGCGTTGGGCCTTTCTGCATTTAGCGCTTCAGAAATTAGGGTGTGAGCATTGCAAAGTTGCATTTTGATTAGTTCCCAGGTAAAGCTAATAGTCCTAATGGTCTGAAGGGTGTCCTTGCAAAACTCACACGGTTGAGGAAGCTCACAAATCTCTGTGAGTGACTTAGAATAATTATAGAATTATGTGAAGGACACTTGGCAAGTTTAGAAATATCAACCAATATCAATATCGCTGCCAATAGATAGACTTCAATTTCAGTCATTTCATAATGAATCCTGTGTTTCCTATTTATTGTGCATTCATTTATGTGATATTATGCATAAGCCCCAAGCAGGAGAATCTTCATCTAAAAATATAAATGATAGCTTTCTACTACTGTTTCCCTAGTCATTGTGTTATTTCACTCGTTAGATATTATACTTTTTTCCAGAGACCACCAGTATTTTTGGTTCTCATCCTCACAGAGTGCCAATGCTTTATAAATATATGTGGTTTGTCAACATTGTGTCACTTTAGCTTAGCTGTTGGTTGACAACAAACTGAATGACCAAGTTTTTTTTCTTTCAAATATTATAGGGTTCATTATGAATGTAAGCACAGTTAAACATCACATTGCTTAACAGAATGAAAATTTCTGAGATTTAGGAGATTTCACTGCTGTGAGAAGGTCATGCAGTATGTTTGAAAACTAAACAGAGCCTGGCATTATTAGGAAACAGCATTTTATGAACCCTGGTCTATGTGGCTCATCACTGACAGAAATAATGTTAGGTTACATGTACATGAATGAGGTAAAGGAATTAGTTCTGGATATAAAGAGTAAATTAATAACAGCTGTATAAGATGTGATTACGTGCTCTTGTGGAACATGTAGTAAAATTGGGGTACTATATAAATATTTAGTAATAAATTAAAATAGTCTTCTTTCTGCAATGATACTAGATTTATGAAATTTTCTGTGTTTGAGGTATTTTTCTGCATCTTTAAATCACAAATACAGTTTTAAGATGTGCTGGGATTCTTTCCGAGATAATAAATTCCCATCATTAAGAAAACCCAAGCGCAGTCTGTACAGGGATGAAGGAGCACAGACACCAGATGAATGGCCCTTTGGACAAAAGAATAAATTGATTCTAGTAAGGGAGCTTGTTAAGCTTGTGCATACAGGAAGTGTTAATGAGGGGCAATTGCCAGATGACTCATTTATTTATTTACCCCTAAGGTCGTAGGAACTGACTGGGTTTCTATTAATATTGATGTCAAGTTGCTAAGTTGGCATTTGTCTGTGGCATTTGAGATCCGTACAGGACTTGCTTGAGGATTAAACAAATGAAGAAACTTGTCCTTTGTCTCTACTGTAATAGAGCTTGTAAGTTATAAGGCTACAGCAATTGGCTTCCCACAAGGATCCCCCCCCCCAGAACTGCCCTGACCTCTGGGACAGACACAAAGGAAGGGAATAGATAACACATCTTCTTCTTAGGAAATGACTCTGGGAGGGAATTCCAAGGGGGGAACCTCAAGACTAGGAAGATTATGTAAAATACTATCTTAAAATCAGAGAGGAATTTGGGTATTTGGACGGGAGTCTCACCTGTGTCCCTGGTTACTGCAAAACTTCTGAGGGGCAGAGAGGCTGTAAGGCGTGGGAGACAACTGATCTCATGTGAAGGGGGGCACCAAGGCCTGACACTATTCCTGATACTATGATGTGATTATAGACAGGAATCTAGAATGGCTATCTTGTCAGAGGCCCTATCAGCAGCTGACTGAGACAGAAGCAGATATTTACACCCAGTCATTGGACTGAAGTCAGGGACCCCTATGGTTGAATTAGGGGAAGGATTGAAGAAGCTGAAAGGGAGAGAGACCCCCATAGGAAGACCAGCAGTTTTATCTAACCAGGACCCCAGGGAGCTCCCAGAGACTGAGCCACTAACCAGGCAGCCTACACAGGCTGGTCCAAGGCCCCCAGCACATATATAGCAGACAACTGCCTGGTCTGGCCTCAGTGGGAGAAGATGCACCTAATCTTTGAAAGATTTGAGGCTGCAGTGAAGAGGGAGGCCTGGTGGTGGGAGGGAGCATCCTCTCAGAGGCAAGGGATGGGATGAAGAAAAGTGGGAGGGGGACGGAGAGGAGGGGCAACAGCTGGAATGTCAATAAACAAAATAATTTCTAAAAAGTCATAGGGAAGCTAATGATCACATTAGCAACAGTGGGAATATATATATATATATATATATATGTATATATATATCCATGTATATATATATCCATGGATATATATATACATATATATATATGGATATATATATTATGTATATGTATATATACATATATTTGTGCAGCAAACACCTTGTCCAGCATCAGTGCCAATAGAAACTGTCATCATTTTGCAGAAAACAAAACCGAAAGCAAACTAGTGGCAAAATCCAGTTCTAGAAAAATGAGTTCACAAACACAATGCACCAGAGTAGCTCATGTGGGGATGGAGATAGATGCTTGATCATTAGCTAGAAAGGAAGGGAACAGTGTCAGCTGCTGGAAGCGTCCCCTAGCTTGGTCTTGGTGGTGGTTACATAAGACTATCCTCATTTAAAAAGCCATAGGACCTTTGTTTGGTACTCTTGGGAACATGCCAAATCCCACAACTATATATGGTAAATTAATCACAAAATTTGCTGGAATATTGTCATCTCTTCCTGATACTTTCTCTTTTAAAAGATCAGTAAATAACACCACGTTTTTCTTCTAAACTATGCTGCCTTAACACAGCACCGTACATGACTTAACATCTGAAAATGTCCTGCGTATCCCTGACCTGAGATACTAGGATTCTGACCTACCAGCAGGGCTGGCTGACACCTTTCAATATATGTGTCTTTACTAAGTGAAGAGGTTCCAGATGATACACGGTGCTTTGAGTCTGCTGGCCTCCAGGTCAGACTGTCTTGGACTTGTCTCTAAAATGCTGTTTCCTGCAGTCTCTGAGGTGATGTTACCCAATAATTCAGTTTCCTAGGCTAGATATTATTAGGAAGTCATGGTCGTATCTTTAAATGTTTTAAAACAACATATCCTCAGACATATTTTAAGTAAAAATGATGATAACTTAGTTGCCCAAACACAATTTCTGTCTAAATGACACCCTCTTGTTACTTTGAGTTTGTAATAAGTGTTCTATCCAAGCCATGGGCTTAACATTTTTAGCTCACCAAACGGGTGTTCATTTTCATCCTGAAGTTTGTCTCTGGGTTTAGCATTAATTTTTGTCATTACAGAACATCACTTCTTTTTAGCAGATTAATCATAATATTGCTTTCCAGTCACATTTTCTTCAAAGGCCCAGACCACCAGATGAATAAGAAACTCCTTTGAATTGCTATCTGGCTTTGAATTTCTATCTACTCTTTTAAAAATGTATAACTAACCATAAATATTTCACACATGCTGCAACTCTTTCCCTTGCAGGCCACTGTGTTGCTGCTCTCAGTTTATAAGACGGGAGGCATGTGGACCAGGCTAGTGCCAGCATTCAAGAAATGTTTATCAAGTTTTGTGTTTATTTGTCTTCAAATAGAGGCCATTATGCACACATACATTAAAATTCAATATTTTTCTCTCTGATATATTTTATAATTATTTTATAAGCTTTCCCAAGGATTCTCAGGGACTGGCCTACATTAAATAAGCATGTAAAACACAAAGATTACTTAATTTGTTTAATAGATGTCAGAGATGTGTTTTATGAAGCAAGGAGGAGTGTCTATACATTACTTAGATAGAATCATCTCTTTAAATCATTTAGGACAGTGTGCGTCTGTAGAGTCATCTTTCTTGTGTGACTATTTTTCAATGTTTCCTTCAGTTCGCAAATCAAATTTCATTCTAAAACTTTTCATTATAGTGTAGAGATTAATGATTCATTTTGATAATTGAATAAAATAGATTATAAGTTCAGTTTTTAGAAATATTTTACCGTGGTTGTAACTTATTACCCCAGACAAAACTGTATCTCTTGTCATTTGAAAGCTGCCTAATTGAAGCAGATATTTCAATATTTTCAGGGTTCTGAGTAAAGCTCTCCCCTTTCCCCTCAATGTCCGTAATTGATCTGCTTACTTCAATTGTATATTGTGACCATTTTGATTGATTTTTTTATATTGAATTCATTACTGAAGTAATGTTTGAAATATTTGAAAGGTTGTAAGAAAAATAATTAGTTCTAGTGTATCAAGTTGAGGCTACTTGCAAGTTGAGGCTGCTCTGAGATATTCTGCTCTTCGCTGGGCTGTGTGTCACATGGTTTTGAACAACAAATGAGCAATTAAAATGTTTAAATACCGTTTTCAAATGTTTATGTGGAATTTCATCCAATTGCTGTGCTTAAACTAAATGCCCCCGCTCTAATTTTGCTTTACAGCATCTTTTTGCTATTTTGCTAAGTTTACATTCACTGCAATCTTGGTGTAAAATAATACAAGAGCAACACACAGCAGCTTTTAAAGGACCAGCGTCACCGATTGTACCCCAGCAGTCACGCTTGTGTCTATAGTATAAATGAGGGCAAATTGCTGCCTAGTCTTAAACCTTACCTTTAGAGGCCATGGCAGTCTGAGTACTTCTTCAAAGGCAGCCAGGTGAAAAGGCTTTTCCTGTTTCCACACAAAGAGACCAGAATGAATAAAACCCCCGAAACTTGCAGTCTGCCTCATGTCAGCTTGCAGACAGCAGAAAACACAGTGCCTAGCTGGTTCTAGAGTGTTTGATTTTATCTGTTTGGACAACAGGGGGAGATAAAGCCGTCATGAAGGTAAAACACCTACTTGGAAGAAGTCCCATAACTTGGTGGCCGAGAGAGCTTCTTAAAAATAACACAGAGAAAGGTAAGCACAGCATTTATGTTGTCATATTACCACTTAGGTGCGTGATATGTTCTGGAATCCGATGTGGTCTGTTAAGTCCTCAGAGGCTATTTAAATTGACCTATCACCGGTGAGACTGCCACAGCTGTAAACACAATTCTTTATATGTTCAAATGTTTGAACAACAATCTTCCTTATTTTGTCATGTGATTTCTGTCCAACCTACACTCCATAAAAACAAGCAAGCAAGCAAGCAAACAAACAAACCAAAACAAAAGAGGGTGCATTCCCAACAATTTATGTACACAAATACTTATTTATTTTCATGTGTAAATTAAATGTAATTAATCATAGAAATTGGGAAGCACAAAGTCTTGGTAGCTTCACAAAGTTAATCAAAGCCTGTAGATATTTAACTCATTGGTTACCGAAATTTCAGCCTTCAAGTGTTAGCCTGTGGTTGGGGACAAAGCTTCCTAGGAGAGGACAGGCTTGGCTCACCTAGCCAATCTGCTCTGAGGCTATGGTACAGGATACATTACAGCACAGTCTACTCTAAAAATAGTGATGTGGCCTTAGAAGGGGGACACAAAAATCTAAAGTTCAACATGGTACTTATTAAAAGCATAGATTTTCTTATTGGACAGGAAACCTTTCTCTTGTCTTATTTTGCTTGGTAAGTTTGGGCCTGAGCACAGCTATTGTATTTACCATTGTACAGGAAAGCCATAGTCTCATTTTTATTTGTAAGTTAAATTTCATAAACTTTATTGGCATTTGCAAAAGAAGAAAGTTAATCTAAAGACATTAAGGTGCATGGTCAAACAGTGTTTTGCATTGTGATTATGATTGGGCTGTAATTTTGACTATTCTATAGAGCACCAACTGGAAATACACAAACAGGGAACCATGATTAAACACATTTGACCTGTAGAGGGCACACCATCGCTGCATTTGCACATGGTCATGTGACTGAGAGCTGACCTCTATAAGATGCTGTGCAATCTGACATTTCCACCTGGTCTAATGTGGTTAAGTTACGTCTGAAGGATGTTAAAGCCTGTTTCTCTCTTGTGCACTCTTTGTCTGCATCACCAACCACATTGTCAACATTGTTTTTCTCTTTTCAGATCCCTCTCATTTACCTGTCTCTGGTCTGATTCCTTTCTCTCTTTTTTGATTCACATTCTTTCTCAAGGAGAGCTCCAACCCCTCTGTAATGAAATTCAGATGTTTCAAGCATGCTACTGCTTCCAAGTATCCTAATAATTGCTAACTATTTGTTTGTGCTTTGAGGCTGGCTAGTCTTCCTCTCCACCAGCTTCACCTTCAACTCTAACAATCCTAACAATGCTCTGTCCATAGTAGAACTGAGGGCACCATTATTGCTCAAGATGGCCACGCCCTCCACCAGGGGCAATGGCTTCTCTTGCTATACTGATGCATTTTTTCTCAGACCCCAATTTGGATGCCATCAAGTAGAGCCTGTCTACCCAAAAGAGCAATAAAAATGGAACAAGCAATAACAATAAAGAAACTGCCAAATTGGAAAATGAAATAGTGAACTTAAAAGAAAACAATTAGAGAAAAGAACCTTAGAAACAAATACCAAATACCAAAAGGCATAGAGGTAGGGGTCTTCCCTTCCCTGTTAACTCCTTTTATCTATCTATCTATCTATCTATCTATCTATCTATCTATTTATTTTGAGATAGGGTTTTGTCCTGGAAGTCACTCTGTAGTCCATGCTGGCCTCAAACTCAGAAATCCGCCTGCCTCTGCCTCCCAAGTGCTGTGCCACCACTGCCCAGCTCCCTGTTAACTCTTGACTGGCTACTTTGAGGATAGCAAATGAAAAGAATATCTTAAATCCCACTTGACTTGAGCACACTTTGCACACGATCGCCATTCCTGCACGCCTATTGGTAACAAGCCACACACACACCACATTACAAACAAGTTTCTGCTTCTCTTGTTAACCATAAAACTTGGACAGTTTCTCTTCAAAGATTCTTTCCAATACTTCCTAGAAGGGCCAATCCTACCTGAATTGGTTTTTGATGAAGACACAATGAGTCAAAACTATGTGTCCTCAAGTTTGACTTGGATAGAGTTCTCTATTTACCATGTTATGCATCTGCATATTACATATGACTATGATCAAAATCAGATGCATTATGGGAAAGGACATTTGTACTGGACAAAAGCTTATATAACCCCAGTTTTCAGTCAGAATAGAGATCAACACCAATTATATTGCTTAGTAACTAACGATTTCTTTCCTTGAACTCCATATAAAGAAGTTTCAAACAGTAATGAATGGGCCTCTTAAATACCTTTGCTCATGAGTCCTGTTGTCAAACTTTAGACTTATTTGTTTTACTGACTTGTTTATTTAGTGTGTGTATGTGTGTGTATGTCTGCACACACACATACACACACACATACACACACATGCGCACGCATGCTAGAGGATACATGCACATGTGTCAATGTGCACGTGCACGCACACATGTGCAAATATTATAGCACAAATGAAGGTCAAAAGACGAGTTGTGGGAGTTATCTACGAAGCCATCTTGCCAGGCTGCTTACTTTGAATAATTTTCTTGCTACTTTTGAATCTGTTTGAGTGTTTATTTCAGTTGTTTTTTTTTTAATTATTGTTTTTTTTCAAGACAGGGTTTCTCTGTTTAGCCCTGGCTATCCTAGAACTCACTCTGTAGACCAGGCTGGCCTCGAACTCAGAAATCCACCTGCCTCTGCCTACCAAGTGCTGGGATTAAAGGCATGTGCTACCACCGCCGGGTTTATTTTACTTCTTTAAATAAGAATCCAAGACTAGGAAACAGATTGCCCAGACTCTGAGTACCCTTTATAGTTTCTCCCCTGAGCCTTTGACTTGCAACTCTTCTTGTGTGGAATTTTTCTCCACTCACGACCCTTGGTCTTAACCTGTTCTTACTGTCGGTTCCTATGTCCTCTGTTCCAGCTGAAAGAAAAGAAGAAAAAATTTACAATATATTTCCTGCACTATTATTTTCTGCCTATGACATTTTCACAGGATACATCATAGATGCTTTGTCAATCTGTGTGGTGACAATTTTGGGATTTTTGTTTCTTTAAAAGTCACAGAAATATTATGAGAATATGTTTTCATCTTAATCCCAGCGTGGGATATTTGTCTGCTTCACATTGTCCACAGCAACTGACTATAATTTGCCATAGTGGTCTGGGTATGGTTTTGCCAGCTGCAGGTAGTTTCTGTGATTGTGTGATATTTTGGAATTCTGGGGACTTTCAGAGGGTAGATAAATGCTAGGTCCCTGAAAGGCAGGGTGGGTTGATGGCTGCTTGTTGCTTGTTTTTAGTTGTGGTTGGTTGAAGTTGGTTGTGGTTTGTTAAGAAGTCATGCACAAAGCAAAACAATAACAGGAAGCAATTAGATATACTGACAGCAAAATCAAGCTTTCCTCAAGGAACCTGATTCTCCTAATCAGCAGAAAGTAGTGTAACAAGGATGTTACCTCCTTTTGACCCCTGAATTTATTCACGAATCTCTTTTTTTCCCTCTCTATTCTTCTCTATCTCTTATCTAGTGTTGGGTTGAAAGGTGGAGAAAAATGGTGAGGAAGCGTGGAAGAAAGAGTAAAAAAGGCAGCTGCAATTCTGTTTATTCAATAATAAATCCTTGCATAAAACATTGCTTATTTCATGGTGAGATACTTGGAATCCATTTTCATGGTAGAGGGACTCATCAAAATAGTCCCTTTTTACACCAGGGAAGATAATTTATTTAAATCTACTTAGTAACACAGAAAAATACTAGGCATTACAAAATAAAACAAGAAGAAGATGCCACTAATGTTCTTCAAATCATATTATAGGGAAAAGATGGGAATTAGAGTTATACAAAAGACTACAGATTTTGAAGAGAAACAAGGGTTGGAAGATATGGCTTTTGTAATTCTTCACCATGTTACTTTTCTGTCTCTGGTTTTACTGTGAAATGCATGTGTTATTAAAAATTAGGTATATATACATAGACACAGATATTTATATGTATACCTCTATAAATATAAACACACACACACACATATATATTATATATACATACATACAATTCAAATTTATATCAAGAGTCACTTATTTCTCTTAATTTTAAAAGTATTATTTTCTAATTTCATAGATAGTAATTTCCCCACTATGCAAACAGTGGTTTTACACATGCCATTATTTTGTGTTATCATGTGTAGAAATGGAATTGCTAGTATAGAGTATGAAAATCTAGATCTTTAAATTAAGTACTCTAATAATGGCTATTTCTACATATTGTTTTCCATACGTACCTGGTCAGTGTAGTGGGGAATTAACTAGGAGAGTTACAAATGTTTACCTATGAGAAAATAGCACCCAACCATTTTTGCTATAGCATCCAAGAACTGTAAACACCTTCATGTGCATCTCTTCATTCATGTTCTCTGACTACATTGTCATGTAAGAACAATTAATGATTAAGTTTATGACTTTCTGACCATAAGAGTAAGAACCAGACATGAGAATCTACATGTAGAAGGACTATAAATTATCAATAGAAAATCTCATTTTAATTTTGCTCACAGCAAGATTTTCTATAATATGAAACCATGTAAGTAAGCATTCCATCAGCAGGACCTGAAGCATGCTTTCTACTCATAAGTTCAGTCTTCAATTTCTTTCCATGTCAACAAACATATTTGGGAACCAGACAGGATATATGTTTCTGTTTTTCAGAGCTGTAAGATATATAACTATATATTAAATATGAAAAATAACTTTTTAATGTGAACTGATGTTTCTTATCATTAACACTACTATTCATTTAGATGACTGTGAATAAACACAGCACCTAATTACTATTACAACACGTATTTACTATTTACTCAAACCCACTCTTTTGAGACAGCATTTCATGAATGTATGCATTTTAAAACACTCATTAATTTTTCACTGTGTTCATAGCATCGTGGAGCATACTGACATCTGATGACATGACTCCACCCTGGGGAATGTGCACCTCAGTGTAATATCACAACAGAACTCAATAATCTGCTCATTTTTGAAAATTAAATGTCAATTTCTGCCCTCTGAAAGTAATATGACAAAACACATTCTCTTCTGAAAAAACAATTTAATTAGTATCAACGTGTCTTCAAATGAGATGGACAATAAATTGTCTCACACATGCATGTTAAATTTTTCCTTTTTCTGTTAGTTTCCAACAGGAGAGGAATAGCTATTGCAATATTCATTTGTGAGTAATGAGAATAGTAAATTGTATCATGCTTGTTTGCTGGCAGTAAGAAATGTTTCAATCTGCTTTCTTTCTAACAGAAAAACAAATGATAATAATTTAGAGTGCTGGAAAGAAAGGAAAGAGCCCTAGACATCTAGCAGAACATGCCTGACTTGATACCTCAGCACATTTATCTAGAGCCCTCATTGACCTGGATGAAGTAGAAAAGACTGAATTGGAAGCTGGTTCTCAGTGAATCCTTTGTCCATGTGGATAAATCACCTCTAGTCAGTAGACTGCAAAGCCCACAGAAGAAGCAAACATTGTTTCAATCTGGCCTATTGTCCTTTACATTGTTTCAGCCTTGCAAATCTACTTCAGTAAGTACTCTGGTGCAATGGTGTTTGGACATAAATCTGTCTGCATGGCTTCGTTCTGCCATTATCTGTCTGTTATGCACAATAAAGATGTAACATTCTGCTGTTTTTCTGAGAGTCTAAGAGGAAAAAGAACATTTTGGCTTACACGAATTTTCCAGAGGGAGAAAGAATGGTGGGAGTAGTGCTGGAGATATGAAGCAAACCAAAAGAGAGATTAGCAAGATATTCACAATCTTCAGAGACCTCAACCTACGCCCAATGAGAACTCCTTTGCCCTTTCAAAAGTTTTTCTTTTGGTTCATTTTTGAGTTATATTTACCTTGTGCCTTGCTCACTGTGGCTGCATTTCCCTCTCAGCGTCTGGATGCATCTTCCAAAATATCACCAAAATACTGCAATGAGCCCTTCAGTCACTGCAGCCTCCAGCTCAGCATCACTGCAGACAACTACCTTCACTGACTGAAGCTGTACCACGTAGAGCCAGGGCAGCTGCAGTTCACAGGCAGCTAGCTAGACCAGTGGTTTTGTGCAGCTCACTTTCCCCCCTTATCTAGCATTAAAAATAGCTTTCCTGAGTTTCAATCTCCCAGGAGCAAAGCTCCCATGAAAATAAGATAATTATTTTAATAAATATACATTAAATATATAGGCAAAACATATTAGAGTTAATTTATGCTTAACTGTGAATGTTTTTTTTTTTTTTTTTTTTTTTTTACTTCTTGTGCTATTTATAGGTTAAATCATAGAGAAATACACACTTGAAAGCATGCTTTCTTAAGCAATAGCTAAGAATGTGATGAATCCCTGCAAACCACTGTGCTGGGTACTTGGTGTCAAGTTGACCCATACCTAGACACACCTGAGAAGAGGAACCTCAGCCTGAGGAATTTCCTTCATCATGGGCATGTCTGTGGGAGAATATCATTAAAAGATAATTGATGTAAGAGGGCTCGCCCAACAGTGGGTGGTGCCATCTCTGGATAGATGAGTGTAGGCTGTATAGAAATGGTATCTCAGCAAGTCTGGGAGAGCAAACCAGTAAGCAGTGTTTCTCCCTGTTGTCTCCTTCAGTTCCTGCTGGCATGTTTTTGCCTTGAATTTCTGTGTTGGGTTTCCTCGATGATAATGTAACCAGTCAGCCAAATAATCCATTTCCTCATGGCATTGCTTTTGGTTGCAGTGTTTCTTGCAGTAATAGAGAGCAAACTGGGACAAACATGTTGACTGATACCTCACTTAAATAGACATCAAATGTTTTTGGAAAAACAAGATTTATGTTTGCTTTATTTCATTTTCTCTCTCTCTCTTTTTTTTAACTCATTGAAAAAAGATGCTACTATCTTTATTGGCTCAAAGTTACCTTTCATGAAGTGTGCACCAAAATCAATAGAGAATTTCCACAAAAGCTTTATTTATGGATTGGATCTTCCTTCCCCAATTATAAGCAAATTCATGAACTATGAAAATGGATGAAAACTGATACTTATCCTTTCTTTAATTCATAATTAGCTATGACCTAAAGCAGCTATAAATAAGTGAGTTTGATTTGTTGATTGTAAGATACATTATTGAGGTACCCTTTATAAAATTAAGAAAATACCTAATGACTTGTTTTATTTATTTATTTATTTATTTATTTTTACATTTTTTTATTCGATATATTTTTTATTTACATTTCAAATGATTTCCCCTTTTCTAGACCCCCACTCCCCAAAAGTCCCATCAGCCCCCTTCCCTCCCCCTGCTTTTCCACCCAACCCTTCCCACTTCCCTGTTCTGGTTTTGCCCTATACTGCTTCACTGAGTCTTTCCAGAACCAGGGGACACTCCTCCGTTCTTCTTGTACCTCATTTGATGTGTGGATTATGTTTTTGGTATTCCAGTTTTCTAGGTTAATATCCACTTCTTAGTGAGTGCATACCATGATTCATCTTTTGAGTCTGGGTTACCTCATTTAGTATGATGTTCTCCAGCTCCATCCATTTGCCTAAGAATTTCATGAATTCATTGTTTCTAATGGCTGAATAGTACTCGATTTTGTATATATACCACATTTTTTGCATCCACTCTTCTGTTGAGGGATACCTGGGTTCTTTCCAGCTTCTGGCAATTATAAATAGGGCTGCTATGAACATAGTGGAACATGTATCCTTATTACATGGTGGGGAATCTTCTGGGTATATGCCCTTCTGGAAGTGAGGTACCCAGTTTTCTGAGGAACCGCCAGACTGATTTCCAGAGTGGTTGTACCAATTTGTAACCCCACCAGCAGTGGAGGAGTGTTCCTCTTTCTCCACATCCTCGCCAACATCTGCTGTCTCCTGAATTTTTAATCTTAGTCATTCTGACTGGTGTAAGGTGGAATCTCAGGGTTGTTTTGATTTGCATTTCCCTAATGACTAATGAAATTGAGCATTTTTTAAGATGCTTCTCCGCCATCAGAAGTTCTTCAGGTGAAAATTCTTTGTTTAACTCTGTACTCCAATTTTTAATAGGGTTATTTGGTTTTCTGGAGTCTAACTTCTTGAGTTCTTTATATATCTTGGATATTAGCCCTCTATCTGATGTAGGGTTGGTGAAGATCTTTTCCCAATTTGTTGGTTGCCGATTTGCCCTTTTGATGGTGTCCTTTGCCTGACAGAAACTTTGTAATTTTATGAAGTCCCATTTGTCAATTCTTGATCTTAGAGCATAAGCTATTGGTGTTCTGTTCAGGAACTTTCCCCCTGTACCGATGTCCTCAAGGGTCTTCCCCAGTTTCTTTTCTATTAGCTTCAGAGTGTCTGGCTTTATGTGGAGGTCCTTGATCCATTTGGAGTTGAGCTTAGTACTAGGAGACAAGGATGGATCAATTTGCATTCTTCTGCATGCTGACCTCCAGTTGAACCAGCACCATTTGTTGAAAAGGCTATCTTTTTTCCATTGGATGTTTTCAGCCCCTTTGTCAAGGATCAAGTGGCCATAGATGTGTGGGTTCATTTCTGGATCTTCAATCCTGTTCCATTGATCAGCCTGCCTGTCACTGTTTTTACAATACCAATACCATGCAGTTTTTAACACTATTGTTCTGTAGGCTTGAGGTCAGGGATACTGATTTCCCCCGGAATTTCTTTTATTGTTGATAATAGTTTTAGCTATCCTGGGTTTTTTGTTATTCCAGATGAATTTGAGGATTGCTCTTTCTAACTCTGTGAAGAATTGAGTTGGGATTTTGATGGGTAATGCATTGAATCTGTATATTGCTTTTGGCAAAATGGCTTGTTAAAAGTTTAGGTATAGGGGTTCTTAATTAACAATTCATATTCTGATTATATTCAGCGACATGTTCAATGTACATGAATTTTGTGACATGTTACCTTGACCAATAGGCTCTAAAAGAGTAGTCTCAAAATGTCAATTCAGACATACTTAGCCTTTTCTGTGCACAATACTAATCCTTGGTCTGAAGCTGAAACAAATAGAACTGTACTGTAGAGAAACTACATGTGCAAAGCTCTATGGTGGGATATGTGTGATAAGCAAGAAGGACATTATACCTCCTGATGATGGTGAATTTCTGCAACCATGCCCAGATCAATCTTGTTTCTTCTCAGAGTGCTTCTGTAAGTTGGAATAAGAGAGGCAGAGTAATGTAGATGAATGAGGATATTGCTAAGAAATATGACCACGGAACTGTAGTGGGCTTGGTATATGAAGTACATATATTTTTTATTTAAGAAATGATTTATAAATCTTTCCTTCTGTTTCTATGAAGACTTTATTGAAAAGAGGGAACAATATTTGTATTCTCTATAATTTTTTATTTTATTTCATTATTTTTTTATTTTTTAATTCCAAAAGCTTTCCCCTTTCCCAGTCCCCCCACCCCCCAGATGTCCCATAAGTCCTCTTCTCTCCATCCATTCTCCTATCTTTCCGCCTCCCGTTTCTCTGTCCTGGTACTCCCCTACAATGCTGGATCAAGCCTTTCCAGGATTAGGGCCCTCTTCTTCCTTCTTCATGGGAATCATTTGATATGCTAATTGTATCTTAAGTATTCAGAGCTTCAGGGATATTTAATATCCACTTATCAATGATTGCATTCCATGTGTATTCTTTTGTGATTGAATTTCCTCGCTTAGGATGATATTTTCCAGTTCCAACCATTTGCCTAAAAAAATTCATGAATTCATTGTTTTTAATTGCTGAATAGTACTCCATTGTGTATATATACCACATTTTCTGTATCCATTACTCCATTGAGGGATATCTGGGTTCTTTCCAGCTTCTAGCTATTATAAATAAGGCTGCTATGAACATAGTGGAGTACGTGTACTTATTGCATGCTGGGGAATCCTCTGGGTATATGCCTAGGAGAGATATAGCAGGGTCCTCTGGAAGTGTCATGCCCAGTTTTCTTAGGAACTGCCAGACTGATTTCCATAGTGGTTGTATCATCTTACAATACCACCAGCAGTGAAGGAGTGTTCCTCTTTCTCACATCCTTGCCAGCACCTGCTATCTCCTGAGTTTTTAACCTTAGCCATTCTGACTGGTGTGAGGTGAAATCTCAGTGTTGTTTTGATTTGCATTTCCCTAATGACTAATGATGTTGAGCATTTCTTAAGGTGCTTCTTGGCCATCCAAATTTCTTCAGGTGAAAATTCTTTGTTTAGATCTGTACTCCATTTTTTAATAGGGTTATTTGGTTCCCTGGGGTCTAACTTCTTGAGGTCTTTGTATATATTGGATATTAGCTCTCTATTGGATGTAGGGTTGGTGAAGATCTTTTCCCAATTTGTTGGTTGCCATTTTGTCCTTTTGAAAGTGTCCCTTGCCTTACAGAAACTGTAATTTTATGAAATCCCATTTGTCAATTCTGACACACTGAAACTAATAGAAAAGAAACTGGGGAAAATCCTTGACGACATGGGCACAGGGGAAAAGCTCCTGAACAGAACACCAATAGGTTATTCTCTAAGATCTATAATTTTTTCTTTTTCAAAATCCTTTTGTTTTTTTTCCTATACAAATTGTAAGCTCTGTAAGTGTAATTAAAAGCCTTCTGAAGAACATATTTAGCATACTTTTGAAACAGATGAAATTAATTAAAATTTTTTGATGTAGTATCATGCAGTTCATACGACTATAGCTTTGTAATATAACCTGAGCTCAGGCATGGTGATTTATTTATCACTGTTACTGATTTATTATTTAGACTGATTTGGGCTTCCCTGGATTTGTGTTTCTACATGAAATTTGAGATGATTTTCTGCCAATTTCTGTGAGTTGCATTAGAACTTTAATGAGAATTGCATTGGATCTTTAGGTTGCCTTTGTTAGAGTAGCCATTTTCAGAATATTAGTCCTACTAATCCATGACCAATGGAGGACTTGTCATCTTCTAATATCTTTCTCAATTTTCTCAAAACTGTCATAGTAGAAATCTTCCACTTTCCTAGCTTGAATTATCCCAATATTTTATTGAGGAAAATGTGAATTGAACGGTTTCCATGATTTTGTGCTCAGTATGTTTTTATGCTAGTATATAGGAGGATATATGACTTGTGTGTATTAATTTTGTATCCCATTACTTAGCAACAAGGGTTTAAATTTAAACACTGTATATATGTTTAAATTGAAATACCCATAAGAGGCAGGAAGTGAGTAAGAAGCTATGGGGGTGGGGCCTCAATTGATGGTATAAAGAGGAATAGGAAAATAATGGAATGGGGAAGGGGAGGCTAAATGGAGTAGGGTATGAGAGGACAGGATTGAGAAGTGAGTATGGGGAGGTAAAAATAACAGTAAGGACTATTTGAAAGTGTTATATTGAAATGTACTACTGTAAAAGCTTCTTAAAATGTATACATATGCATATATAAGAGGAGATCAAATAGAGTAACCCACTACTGGGGGACAGCGCTCCACTCAGATACCATAAGCTATCAAATAAATACCTCACTGCCAATGGGTTACATTTTTTTTTGAGTAGTGTTCATTGAGAGTCAATAGACCCCACTACAGGCTATTGCAATTGCTCTAATTTACCTTCCAGAACTTGAGACCAAAATCCTGTTCCTGAAGATATCACATGTTTGAGACATAAAAAATAGAAAAATCAAGTTTGTACATCTTGGAATCTTTATTATTATTGGCTAGCTTTCTTATTTCTAGAAAGTAATGTTCATGATGCTGAGAAGAATAATGAACAGTCTTACTCAGATGTCAACCCTGCATGTTACAATCACAACCAGCTTGGAAAGATATAGCCATTGGTTCAACAATGTCACAAATATTACAAGAATTATCAACCACTATCTGGTTGTATTTAATTGTTCTTATGCAAGATGGAATTCATACCTGGTATTGTTAACTAGGTTATCTCATGGTTGGTGTGAATGAGAATGACCCCCACAAGCTCACATATTTGGATGCTTGGTCCCACAGCTGTGGGATCAAAAATATAAAAGTGAGGTCAGAAAGCCTCATTCTACAGGCATTGTACATGTTTCCATGCAGGCTTGGATGAGAAAAAAAAAGCCAGAATTAATGGGATTTTTTTTCTTTTCTTTTCTTTTCTTTTTCTTTGTTACCTTTATGTTTCATCAGATATTGAGAACTCAGAAATATGTACATAAGGGAATGGGGTTATATGAATCAATCTATAAATCAGGGAGGGTAAATAGGAGACTGATGGTGTGACTGAAGGCCTTTTTAGATCAAAATGTACCATAGACCCATCAAAGAGAGGAATACAGAAATGGAGAGGGAGGAGAGGAGCATGACAAACCAACCTTAAATTACAGAAGGACTGCATCAACTAGTCACAGACACTGCTAAGATAAAGGCTAATAGAGGCAGCTAAGGTATAAGTAGATAGACTTGTTTTCTTTTAAAAACTAGGCTAAATTAAAATAGTAAACATGATCACTGGAGAAAGGAAGGGAATCTGAAATTAGTTTGATCATTTTGAGAGTTTTGATTTTTTTCAGAAGCTACATTCCCATTAGATTTTCTTTTTTCTTCTTTTTTTATTAGATATATTCTTTATTTACATTTCAAATGATTCCCCCTTTCCTGGTACCACCCCCCAACCCCGAAAATCCCATAAACCATCTCCCCTCCCCCTCTTCCCCAATCAACTCCATCCTGCTTCCCTGTCCTGGCATTCTCCTACACTGCTACATGGAGATTTTCCAGGATGAAGGTCCTCTCAGCTCTTTGATGTCCAACAAGGCCAGCCTCTGCTGCCTGTATATCTGGAGCCTTGGGTAGCACCATGCGTACTCGCTGGTTGATGGTTTTGTCCCTGGGAGCTCTGGGAGTACTGGGTGGCTCATATTGTTGTTCCTCCTATGGCGCTGCAAACCCTTTCAGCTCCTAGGGTTCTTTCTCTAACTCCCTCATTGAGGACCCTGTGCTCAGTTCAATGGCTGCCAGAGAGTGTCCCCTTCTGTATTTGTCATGCACAAGCAGAGCTTCCCAGGTGACAGCTATATCCTGCTCAGATCAGCAAGTACTTGTGGGCATCAATAATAGTGTCTGAGTTTTGTAACTGTATATGGGATGGATCACTATGTGGGCTAGTCACTGGATGGTCTTTCCCTCAGACTCTGCTCCACTCCACCCTTTGTCTGTGTATCTTTTTCTGTGGGTCTTTTGTTTCCCCTTCTAGGAAGGACCAGAATATCCACACTTTGGTCTTCCTTCATCTTGAGCCTCATGTGGTCTGGAAGTTGTATCTTGGGTACTCTGAGCTTTGGGGCTAATACCCACTTATCAGCAAGTGCATACCAAGTGTTCTTTTTGTGATTGGGTTACCTCACTCAGAATGATATTTTCTAGCTCCATTCATTTGCCTAAGAATTTCATGAATTCATTTTTTTTAAAAGCTGAGTAGTACTCCATTGTGTAAATGTACCAAATTTTCTGTATCCATTCCTCTGTTGAGAGACATTTGGGTTCTTTCCAGCTTCTGGCTATTATAGATAGGGCTGTTATGAACATAGTGGAAGATGTGTCTTTATTACATGCTGGAGAATCCTCTGGGTATATGTCCAGGAGTAGTATAATGGGGTGCTCTAATAGTACTATGGCCAGTTTTCTGAAGAACCACCAAACTGATTTCCAGAGTGGTTGTACCAGTTTGCAATCCCACCAGCAAGGGAGGAGTGTTACTCTTTCTCCACATCCTCGCCAAGAACCTGCTGTCTCCTGAGATTTTGATCTTAGCCATTCTGACTGGAGTGAGGTGGAATTCAGGGTTGTTTTGATTTGCATTTCCCTGATGACTAAGGATATTGAACATTTCTTTAGGTGCTGCTCAATCATTTGATATTCCTCAGGTGAAAATTCTTTTTTTTTTCTTCTTCTTTTTTTTTTAAATTTTTTTTATTCGATATAATTTATTTACATTTCAAATGATTTCCCCTTTTCTAGCCACCCACTCCCCGAAAGTCCCGTAAGCCCCCTTCTCTTCCCCTGTCCTCCCTCCCACCCCTTCCCACTTCCCCGTTCTGGTTTTGCCGAATACTGTTTCACTGAGTCTTTCCAGAACCAGGGGCCACTCCTCCTTTCTTCTTGTATCTCATTTGATGTGTGGATTATGTTTTGGGTATTCCAGTTTTCTAGGTTAATAACCACTTATTAGTGAGTGCATACCATGATTCACCTTTTCACTCTGGAAATCAGTCTGGCGGTTCCTCCGAAAACTGGACACCTCACTCCCAGAAGATCCTGCTATACTACTCCTGGGCATATATCCAGAGGATTCCCCAACATGTAATAAGGATACATGCTCTACTATGTTCATAGCAGCCCTATTTATAATTGCCAGATGCTGGAAAGAACCCAGGTATCCCTCAACAGAAGAGTGGATGCAAAAAATGTGGTATATCTACACAATGGAGTACTATTCAGCCATTAGAAACAATTCATGAAATTCTTAGGCAAATGGATGGAGCTAGAGAACACCATACTAAGTGAGGTAACCCAGGTGAAAATTCTTTATTTATCTCTGTACCCCATTTTTTAAAATAGGGTTATTTGGTTACCTGAAATCTAACTTTGTGAGTTCCTTGAATATATTGGATATTAGCCCTCTGTCGGATGTAGAGTTGGTAAAGATCTTTTCCCAATTTGTTGGTTACCATTTTGTCCTATAGATAGTGTCCTTTGCCTTACAGAAACTTTGTAATTTTGTGAGGTCCTATTTGTCAATTCTTGATCTTAGAGCAAAAGCTATTGGTGTTTTGTTCATGAAATTTTGCCCTGTGCCCGCCCATGTGCTCAAGGGTCTTTCCCAGTTTTTTTTTTTTTTTAAATAGTTTCAGTGTGTCTGGTTTTATGTGGAGGTCCTTGATCCACTTGGACTTGATCTTAGTACAAGGAGATAAGAATGGATCAATTTGCATTCTTCTGCAAGCTAGCTGCCAGTTGAACCAGCACCATCTGTTGAAAAGGCTATCTTTTTTCCACTGGATGGTTTTAGCTCCTTTGTCAAAGATCAAGTGACGATAGGTGTGTGGGTTCATTTCTGGGTCTTCAATCCTATTCCATTGATCCACTTGTCTGTCATTGTACCAATATCATGCAGTTTTTTATCACTGTTGCTCTGTAGTAATGTTTGAGATCTGGGATACTGATTCCCCCCGAAGTTCTTTTACTGTTGAGAATAGTTTTAGCTATCCTGGGTTTTTTGTTATTCCCGATGAATTTGAGAATGGCTCTTTCTAACTCTATGAAGAACTGAGTTGGGATTTTGATGGGGATTGTGTTGAATCTGTAGATTGCTTTTGGCAAGATGGCCATTTTAACTATATTAATTCTGCCAATCCACGAGCATGGACAAATTCTTTTTATTTTCTGAGGTCTTCTTTGATTTCCTTCTTCAGAGATCTTAAGTTCTTGTCGTATTGATCTTTCACTTGTTTGGTTAGAGTCACTCCAAGATACTTTATGGTGTTTGTGGCTATTGTGAAGGATGTCATTTCCCTAATTTCTTTCTCAGTCTGCTTATTCTTTGAGTATAGAAAGGCTACTGATTTGCTTGAGTTGATTTTGTAACCAGCCACTTTGTTGAAGTTGTTTATCAGCTGTAGGAGTTCTCTGGTAGAGTTTTTTGTGTCACTTAAGTTTACTATCATATCATCTGCAAATAGTGATAGTTTGACTTCTTCCTTTCCAATTTGTATTCCCTTGACCTCCTTATGTTGTCTAATTGCTCTAGCTAGGACTTCAAGAACTATATTGAAAAGATATGGAGAGAGAGGGCAGCCTTGTCTAGTCCCTGATTTTAGTGGGATTGCATCAAGTTTCTCTCTATTTAGTTTGATGTTGGCTACAGGTTGGCAATATATTGCTTTAACTATGTTCAGGTATGGACCTTGGATTCCTGTTCTTTCCAAGACTTTTAGCATGAAAGGAGGCTGATTTTTGTCAAATTCTTTTTCAGCATCTAATGAAATGATCATGTGTTTTTTTCTTTGAGTTTGTTTATGTGGTGGATTTCATTGATGTATTTCTAATATTGAACCATCCCTGCATCCCTGGGATGTAGCCTACTTGATCATGGTGGATGATCATTTTGATGTGTTCTTGGATTCAGTTGGCAAGAATTTTATTTAGTATTTTTGCATCAGTATTAATAAGGGAAATTGGCCTGAAGTTCTCTTTCTTTGTTGGATCTTTGTATGGTTTTCATATTAGTGTAATTGTGGCTTTGTAGAACGAGTTGGGTAGTTTTCCTTCTGTTTCTATTTTGTGGAATAGTTTGAAGAGTATTGGTGTTAGGTCTTTGAATGTCTGATAGAATTCTGCACTAAAGTCATCTGGTCCCCTGCTTTTTTTGGTTGGGAGACTTTCTGTGACCCCTTTTATTTCTTTAGGGATTATGGGCGTGTTTAGATGATCTATTTGATCTTGATTTAATTTTGGTGTTTGGTATCTGTCTAGGAAATTGTCCATATCCTCCAAATTCTCCAGTTGTGTTGAGTATAGGCTTTTGTAGAAGGATCTGATGATTTTTTTTTTTTGTATTTCCTCAGTTTCTGTTGTTATATCTCCCTTTTCATTTCTGATTTTGTTAATTTGGATACTGTCTCTGTGCCCTCTGGTTAGTCTGGCTAAGGGTCTATCTATCTTGTTGATTTTCGCAAAGAACCAGCTCTTGGTTTTGTAGATTCTTTGTATAGTTCTTTTTGTTTCTACTTGGTTGATTTCAGCCCAGAGTTTGATGCCGTGTATTAATATTGGGTGTATTAGCTTCTTTCTGTTCTAGAGCTTTCAGGTATGCTCTTAAGCTACTAGTGTATGCTTTCTCCAACTTCTTTTTGGAGCCACTCAGAGCTATGAGTTTTCCTCTTAGCTCCGCTTTCAATGTGTCCCATAAATTTGAGAATGTTGTGCCTTCATTTTCCATTAAATTCTAAAAAGTCTTTGATTTCTTTCTGTAATTCTCCCTTGACCAAGATAACGTTGAGTAGAGCATTGTTCAGTTTTCTGTATTATTATTATTATTATTATTATTGCCATTGAAGCCCACCCTTACTCCATAGTGATCTGATAGGAGGCATGGGATTAGTTCAATCTTCTTTTATCTGTTGAGGTGTGATTTATGACCAATTATATGGCCAATTTTGGAGAAATGGAGAAGGTACCATGAGGTGCTGAGAAGAAGGTATAACCTTTTGATTTAGGATGAAATCTTGTATAGCTTTCTGCTAAATCCATTTGGTCCAAAACTTCTGTTAGTTTCACTGTGTCTCTGTTTAGTTTGTGTTTCCCTGATCTGTCCATTGAGGACAGTGGGGTGTTGAAGTTACCCATAATTATTGTGTTAGGTACTATGTGTGCTTTAAGCTTTAGTAAAGTTTTTTTTATGAATGACGGTCCTCTTACATTTGGAGCATATGTATGAGAGTTCTTCTTGGTAGATTTTTCCTTTGATGAGTATGAAGTGTCCTTCTGTGTATTTTTTGATGACTTTTGGTTGAAAGTCAATTTTATCTGATATTAGAATGGCTACTCCATCTTGTTTCCTGGAACCTTCTGCTTGGAAAATTGTTTTCCAGCCTTTTACTCTGAGGTAGTGTTTGTCTTTGACACTGAGATGCATTTCTTGTGTGCAATAAAATGCTGGGTCCTGTGAACATATCCAATCTGTTAGTCTATGTCTTTTTATTGGGCAATTGAGTCTATTGATGTTAAGAGATATTAAAGAATAGTGATTATTGCTTCCTGCTATTTTTGATGTAATTTTTATATTTGTGTGGTTATCTTCTTTTGGGTTTGTTTAAAGAAGATTAATTTCTTGCTTTTTCTAGTGTGTAGTTTCCCTCCTTCTATTGATGTTTTCCATTCATTATCCTTTGAAGGGCTGCATTTGTGGAAAGATACTGTGTAAATTTGTTTCTGTCATGGAATACCTTGGTTTCTCCATCTATGGTAATTGAGAGATTTGCTGGGTTAGCAGCCTGGGTTTTCATTTGTGTTTCCTTATGGTCTGTATGACATCTGCTCAGTATCTTCTGGCTTTCATAGTCTCTGGTGAGAAGTCTGGTGTAATTCTGATAGGTCTACTTTTATATGTTACTTGACCTTTTTCTCTTACTGCTTTTAATATTCTTTCTTGGTTTAGTGCATTTGGTGTTTTAATTATTATGTGACAGGATGAATTTCTTTTCTGGTCAAATCTATTTGGAGTTCTGTAGGCTTTTTGTATGTTCATGGGCATCTCTTTCTTTAGGTTAGGGAAGTTTTCTTCTATAATTTTGTTGAAGACATTTACTGACCCTTTAAGTTGGAAATCTTCACTCTTTTCCATACCTATAATCCTTAGGTTTGGTGTTTGCATTTTGTCCTGGATTTTCTGGATGTTTTGGGTCAGGAGCTTTTTGCATTTTTCATTTTCTTTGACTGTTGTATCAATGCTTTCTATGGTATCTTCGGCATTTGAGATTCTCTCTTCTATCTCTTGTATTCTGTTTTTGATGCTTGCATCCATTACTCCTGACTTTTCCCCTAGGTTTTCTATGTCCAGAGTTGTTTCCCTTTGTGATTTCTTTATTGTTTCTACCTCTATTTTTAGATCCTGGATGGTTTTGTTCAATTTCTTCATCTGCTGGTTTTGCTTTCCTATAATTCATTAAGGGCTTCTACCTGTTTACTTAAGTTCTCCTGTATTTCTTTAAGGGAGTTATTTATGTCCTTCTTGAAGCTCTCTATCAGCATCAGGAGATATGATTTTAAATCCAAGGCTTGCTTTTCCAGTGTGTTGGGATATATAGGACTTGCTGTTGTTTGAGTATTGGGTTCAGATGGTGCCATGTTGCCTTGATTTCTGTTAGTAACATCCCTACCTTTGCCTTTTGCCATCTAGTTGTCTCTTGTGTTAGCTGGTCCTTCTGTCAGTGGCTGGTGCTTATCCCTCCTGTGTGCCTGGAAGCCTGTCTCAGCACCTCTGGTGACTGGCACAGAGTGCTATGGCACTGCCCATCTCCTGGGTATAGGTGGGGCCCTGGTGTACCCTGCCCCAACTGTTCTGACACCCGAGAATTCCCTGCATTCCTTGCTGTACCAGTCTGCCCAGTCACAGGAGCAAAGATGGTGGCCTCACCTCTAAATGTGGGAATCCCTCTAAGTGCGGAACCCCTTGCAGAGCAGATGTCTCCTGGCAGAATAGGTGAAAAGATGTCTGTGGCCCTGCCCAGCTCCTGGGTGCAGGTGGGGCCCTGGTGAACTGTGTCCCAACTGTTCTGGCACTCGGCTGTTCCATGCATTCCCTGTTGTACCAGTCTTCTCAGTCACAAGAGTAAATATGTCCCCATTAGACTTTCTTAATCTTATTTTTATATAGCTTATTTTCCTTTTTAAATTTTAAACAAAAAAACCCCAAACTGTACAATATTCTGATCACACTTTCCCCCATCTCAACTCCTCCCTGATCCTTTGCATCCAACCAACTCTTTGTTATCTCTCTCTCTTTCTCTCTCTCTCTTTCTCCCTTTCTCTCTTTCTTTCTCTCTCCTAAAAAATAGACATGCACAATCCCCCAAAGATAAGAAAATTAAATATACCAAAACATACAAGTTAAAGACCAATAAGACAAAAATAAATGCCCAAATAAAGCAAAATGAAGCAAAAAAGTCTACAAACACAAACAACAACAATATTTAGCTTGTTTTGTGTTGGCCAACTTCTCATGGGCATGGTGGCCTGAAGTATGGTTAATATGCCCCATGAGTCTAGAATAAAGAAACAAATTTTTCCTTTATCAATGAGCATCAATTGAAGATCGCTCCTTGGTTAGTGGTGCGCTGAGAACTCACCTGTCTTAAACCTTTATAGGCCTTGGGTATGCCTCATGTTCTCTGCTGAATTGTGCAGCAGTTCTGTAGTGTTGGGAAGACACTGGCTCATTTGAGCCACCCATCTCCTCTGGCACTTATACTTGTTCCACTTCCTTTTTCTCATGGATGCCTATTGTCTGGGGGCATGCACTTGATGAAGTGACCCAATTTAGTACTGACTACCCCAAAGTCTCTCACATTTCACACATTGTCCAGTTGTGGATATCTGTGTTAGTTCCCATCTACTGCTAAAGGAAGATTCAATGATGATGGCTAGAGAGACTCTCACTTATGACTAAGCAGAAAATCTGACATGATGCCAGGATATAAAATAGCTGAGAAGTCGTAATAAATGCCAGGAGATGTTGGCAGCTAAACAGATTTGTTCTGTCTTTCTATCAAACACTTTTGGCACTACCTAGGTCTCTTCATGTACATAGACTTTTAATTTGTATACTATTTCAGGCTACGGCCTATCATCTGAAGTATGAATAACATACCAGGGGCCACAACCCTTAAGGAAGCTGACTCTTCCTCCTTCAACAGTCATTAATAGATAATATATCCTGAGCTAGGAATCAAACTGTTTGAAACTCAAGTAAATGCTGGAATTATAGATAGATCATAACCATGCAGATCTTGCGCATATAATCACAGTTGCTGTGAGTTCATGTGTACAATTCCTGCCATGCCTTAAAAAACAATCTTTTTCTGTAGTCTTCCACTACTATACTTTAACTATTTCTATCCATTCTTCAGCGGATAGTGGAACTGTTTGGGAAGGATCAGGAGGTTTGGCATTGTGAGAGTTGTGTTATTGGAGCTGGAGATTCCTTTCACATGGTCTTCATGATTGTTCCACACTTTTTTTCTCTCAACAAGCACTGTGCTTCTTGCCTTATCCTTATTACCCATTGATGACTTTCTATCTTGCTTCACTGAGTAACAAAAATGCTGAGATAAATGACATATTTTCAGTACCATATTTACCTACTTGACATGGAAGACATTTGGATATGGCCTGCCTCCCTGCCTCTCCCTTGTTCTTAGTTCTGCATCCCTCTTTTCTGTGTGAAGTAGCTATTTTACTGGCTCATTCACCCTTAAAAACATTTGACCAATATATTTTTACTTTTTCCCAATTGCCGCAGCTAACAAGGTCTATCTAGCTTGTTAGTACATACCATGAAATTATTTATTTTGTAAATATTGATTTTTCTTGATCCATTCCATTTCCAGCCATGTTTGTGATATTCTGTGTAGTAAATCTCTTCAAAAGTGATTTCTGCACATGCTGCCTCTGGCTTTCTTTCTAAAACGTTCTCTTGAATACTCATTCAAACCTTTATGGATACTGTGCTATAAAACCTGCATTTTATAAGGTTAGTGATAATATTCCTACTATATACTCCAGTGACACATAATGGCTCCCCTCTTATCCTATTGACAATACTTCCTACTGTGTCACACACCTTCCTTGATAGGCTTTTAGCACATCATCATTGCAGATTTCTGCTGATAATAACTCTTCTTTCCATTTTGGACTGCTTTGAATTTTAAACCCTCGTCACTTCCTTTATTCATTCACTTTCTGGCTCTTCCAATGTTTCATCTCTTTAATTATATTACATATGTTTACTACTCCAAAAACACACCTCAAATTTAACCATTCCTTTTGAATTCTCTTTATGCTGTTTCACTAGGCTCACAATTAACTTCACAATTTCCATCCACCATGGTAACCCATTCTCCTTGGGTAAGTTGTAAATACATTTTCAGCTACGTATCTTATATGTGAATCATAAATGTATCCATTGTCTACCAGCTATTACTGTTACCTATACTGGATAGCTCATACATATATGAGACTAATATAATAATCAAAGCATGGGTTTTTATGCTATCCAGTATAGGTTTTCCAGTGCATTGCTGTGTTGTTAACTGTTTTGCTTTGTAGCCAGAAGTAGTTACTTCTGGATAAACATTTCTTTCTATTAAATACTCTTCTTTCTGGAAAAGTGTGAAAAGGCGTCTTAGGCTTTCCCCATTTCCCCCCACAGCTTCTGAAACTGAGGTATTGACTAGGACCTAGATATTGATAGTTGATGTCCCAAATTTGGCTATCTTGTTTTAACATAGGGAAATTATTTTACAATAATAGCATTAAAGGTATAGAAAAAGACCTTTAAAATCACAGGTCAAGGATAAAAAGATGGCTCAGTAGTTGTCTACTGACTACTGTTCCAGAGGACGTAGGATTAATTCCCTGCACCCATATAATCCAATGCTCTCTTCTGATCTCTGCCAGAAGCAGACATATACGTGGCATACAGATATTTAGGAAGGCAAAATGCCTATATACCTAAAATAAATACATCAACAAATAAACAAAATAAAATTATATATTATAGGTATTACAGATGCATACAGGTTGGATCAACTTACATTTTAAAAATTTATGTGAAAATGGTAGGAAATTAATTTTTTTAAAGACAAAATTCAGCACTTCCCCTATGGGCTAGTGATACAGTGTTTTTCACTTTAACATGATGATCTAGGGCATCTATCAGCAGATCCTTGCCAGCCATGAGCACTCTGGAGTATGCCATGTTACTATTTTTTGGTAGCCTAGAAAATGCATTTTGAATGTAAGATACTTTCATCATCAATCAAGGATCTTCTGTGCAGTAATTTAGGTAGTTATTCGGAGTAAGTATTATTTTTACAGTGAGTATCAGCAACTAAGTCTTTAAAAAAAAGGAAGTCAAGTAGCAAATAAGCAAATAAAATTATATATCTACATATATTCAAATAGCTAAGGCAACAGCCTCATGGCTATAGATTTCTCAATATTATCTTTTACTGTATTTTCGATTTGTTGATTTATTTTGCCTACCAAATTTCACAAAACAATATGAAGGCATCAAAAATATTCATTTTATTTGCACTAAGCCCCATCTCAAAAGATTTTAATTTTAATTTTTATTCACACTTTTCATCCCAGAATAGATTTTTATGCCAATTAAAATAAACATATTTTAGACAATCTAATATACTCTGGCTAGTTAATCAGAAGCAGGGGGTTCAGCTTGTGAATTCATGCTGCTATAGATTGAGAGATTCCACCCATTTTTTTTATGAAAGAGCAAAAGGAGGTTTCATTAAATTTCAAAGGCTTGTCTTGTGTCCAGCCATCAATGTGCTATTATTACACTTAATGTCTCATTCCTCACAAGGGAATTTTTTTTCTCTTTTTAAATCCCTTGTCACTTTCCAAATCATCATTTTCAGAATCTACCAATCAAAGGAAATTGTGATTCTTTGAGCCTCTCAGCTGTACTCTTTGTAACCATGGAAACCAGCCAAACTGTTGCCAAGGTTACCTTCCTGAAGCTATCATTGCATTCTCATTATCACTTTTTCTGAGATTAATAAACCCATTGATGCTTTAAAATAAATAATGCTCTAATTTTGTATAATTTATAGGCTATAAGATGATTTCTTTATTTTCTTCCATTTAAAATTAAATATAACCGTGTGTGCAGCTCAAAGTGAAGGAACAGGCACTCATGGGGTGACATTTTGGGCAATTGATTGTCTGACAAGAGAATTAATTAGACCTTAGTGCTGAGAATGGTTTCCCTTTAGTGAGCAATTTAGAGCTTAAGGTTATTTGTCCTTTATTTTCTTTTCCTTCATGTGTCTTCATTTTGCAGTATTATATCTCATCATACTATAAATCTTGCATTGGTTTTCAATTTTTAAATTAATGTGTGGTTAGGTAACAGAGGATTTCCTTTAGATAAACAATAAAGCATGTATTTATTCAAACCATAAAGTCATAAAAATAATTGTATAATTTTATATATTTTAAAATGTAGGCATATAAATTATGATATCATGAAGTATTACATGGATAATCTAATGCTATTGAGCTAATATATACTATTTAAACAAATAAATGAAGAAGCAAATTAGAGCCAAATTGTAATTATTTTCAGATACTTATATTTACATATAAAAATTTTATATCTTTGATCTCCTAATCAGGTATATAGTTTCAAAAAAATCTTTAAATATACCTGTTACCTACCCAAGGGATACAGACAGAGAGCCAACACTGGGGTTGGGAAATGTCTTAGTTTTGTAGTGTTTCTATGGTTAGACAATGATGTCTTGAGCAGTTGGAACAAACTTCAAATTACTGTTTCTGTTCTTTTGCATTGGGGAGTGATGTTTTCACAGCAAAGAGAAGAAAGGTATAGGGTTGTTTCTCCCTCCTAATTGAAGATGAGCAGAAACAAATGACTTTTTGGTCAGGGTTTTCCTCCCCATGAGTTCTTCCCTTCAGATGGACCCATTGCTCCCTTTGTCTTAGGAGGGAGGCATACAACAGAGAAACAGAGGCTGTGAGTATGAAACATAAACCCTGGAAAGGAAGTTGGGTGCCACCCCTGAGGGGTATACTGAGAGCTGCCTACAGAACTCAAGGAAAACTGGGGATCCTTATTACAAAGTGGTTGCTTCTAAACAGGGGAATTCTGAAGCTAGAAAGTTTAGCTTGCACTAAGATTGCAGAAGTCAGCATCTTAGCAAAGAGAATGTCAGTCACCATATGATGTAGAAGAAGAGCTGATTGGCTTCCTGGAGAGGGTGAAGGGGACAAGGGTCACTACAGATAGTATACACATCTACTGTGTTTCACTGTCCTCTACTTTCTGTCTCCAAGTACCTGTAAATTGATGGAAGAAGTCCCAGAACATGAAGGAAAGGAGGTACCTTGTCTGAGAACTGGGAAGGGGTAGGTAGGTTTTAGGGACAGAGAAGACATTTTTCTGTCTTTTTTTTCCATTTTTTATATGTATGGTGTGTGTGTGTGTGTGTGTGTGTGTGCATGTGTGTGTATGCAAGTAGGTATGATGCATGTGTCTGTGCACACTTTTATTTGTGCAAATGTGGGTAAGAGCATGCCAGCACAAGCTGTAGATAAGAGGATGGCTTCAAGGACTTCGATGTTGGTTCCTTGGCATTAATCTTCACTCTCCACCTTCCTTGAGACAGTCTTTTGTCCTGAAGTGTCTTCTGTCTTTGAGTCCCATCTCTCAATAGCAGCACTGCAGTTACAGGTGTTTGCTCCATACAGGACCATATCAGGCATCTTCATGGGCTTTGAGGGTTCGAACTCAGATCCTCATATTGTATGGCCCTCAAGTGCTTTACACACAGAGCCACCTCCTCATGCCCAGGAAAACTTTTCTGATGTGATTAAAGAACTAAAATATTTCAACTATCAAAAAAGATCATCCTAATTAGTATGCAAATCTGCCTGCTCTGCAACAGTGACCAATGCCCCTGCCTCTATTCATGACAACACTGAGCAGTCCACAGCCTGAAAGATGCAGCCTCAAGGGTGAATGCCTGGATGTCTGTGGTGTCCCTTCGATAAACGCTGTGTTGAAGACCAAAATGAAGGTCCTGTGGACTTAAATCTCATTTCTTTGGAAGCACATTGATAGAATCAGAAGGTGGGAACTGAGCTCAAAGTGAGCTGTGAATCTCAAACTCCAGACCTGAGGATTATTAGATTTTTTTTTTAAAGTTTTGCTTTGGGATTTGTAAACACCTAGTGGAAATGCATAACATAAGTAGTTGTGTGTCAAGTCTAAGGCTTTTAAATAAAGCATTTTTTTTCTTGCAAAACAAACCAGGAAGTAGATGTTAGGTGTTGTGATAGGAGGTAGACACAGAAAGGAAGAACATTTACAGGCCTGACTAATTTGCATCATATTTTGCTGTACAAAGGGATTAGCAATCCATTTATCTTGATTTAGCTAATAATAACAAAATAAGGCATTTTCTCTATTTTATGAATAATTATATGTATTATTTCCCATGAAATTTGGTAGCAGCCATGTCTGTTGGAGACTATTCAATAGAAAGTGGGCCACAAAATAACACATTAGGAGAGAAAAGAAATATGGAGACTCAGCGGATATACTTCCAAATGTGTCCTATTAAGTCTCCTGCTCCAAGACAAATCTGTGAGCTCTGTGCACTAGCCACAGAGCGAGAATGAAAGTCCAAGCAGGGCTTAGCAGCTGAGACTGGGGACTGTGTGTTTTTCAGATAAACAAAGTTGATTTCATTAGCTTTATGTAATTCCTAAGACAAGCATCCTGAAATACCGAAGGCACACGATCCATTTCTCAGGATTCACTCCAGGTTTCTCCTAAATTGTCAGTGGCACAGAGCTTTCTGACCTTACAGCTACGTAGGCACAACAAAGCAACCAGCTTGTTCCTCAAAGAAGACCTAGAGTCATTTATTAACTTGTTCTCTGCCAGAAAATTAAGCAAATGGATGGTGGGACATTCTCTTAAAGCCGTTCTTTAAGAGAGTGACAGGGAGAAAGAGTGGCCGATGATCTCCAAAGCCAGAGACCATTTTCATGACACTTCTTCAGGCTTGCCGTCTCTGTCTTCTGAACACCCTTGTTGGGCTCGTCTGTTCTGCCCATCAAGAGAACGGCATCGAGGAACTTATAAGCAATTATAATCTCTCCATGTACAATATGATACTGCGTTTTGAAGTGGATGCTGTGTTTATAAACATTTGGTATTGCTACAAGACCCTGATAGTGAGAAACCTGACGATTCATTTACAGAAAAAGCCTTGACCACTCTGCCACCCAAACATTGAAAGAGCAAGGGCAGGACATGACAAAATAGCTTCAGCTTTTGTGCATAACTAAAGTGTGATTATGAAAGTGGGTTCCAGGGGATCTGACAGAGCCCACCGTGCCCTCCCTCAAGTCCGTTCGTTTAAGGAGAAAGGAAAAAATAAAAAATAAAAACAAAACACTAGCGACTTCTCAAGTTTTAAAAATTGCTATACATAGCAAACACATGGATTTTTATCATTTTTTTTTCTTTTGTGGCCTTAATGTAGTTATGATTGCATGAAGTAGCAGACAAGAGAACTCACAGAAGGAAACCAATTACTTAGTGGAAACAAAACAATAGCAAGGGACAAAAAGAGTGGAACTAAAGGTAGACTTTAGCGCCAAGTATTTCTAGGTAAGAAAATTTGGAATGGGAGTTTATATATGACCAGGGTTTAATTTTTCCTTCGTGTTTTATTATTATTTTATCCAAGAAGGATTTTCAAAAGAGCTCCCTAGCCCTCCTGATACACTTCTCAGAATGGCAGTTTAAGTAAAAATCAACAAACGTGGCAGCTGCTCTGGGATCGAAAGGGGTCGCTTCGATTCATCTCCTCACCTCCAAGCTTCTTTAACGGAGAATTTGATGAATGTAGCCGGGAGGAGGAAAGTCTACAAAGAACATGTAGTAATCTATTGTAATGTTTAATTGACTTCCCCTTCTGGAGAGGAAGTTCTTAAATTTATGTGAAATGCTTTGTGCAGGAATTTTAGTATCACTTGAAAGAAAACGTGAAGCACGGGTCTCTCGCCTTTGTGTCCCAGTCCCTGCCCCTTTGTCTCTTTCATTTCAAAAGCAGCTTCCTAAAATATATGTCAATATTTGCCTTCTCTGCCTCGCATCTCCTCCTGCTACCCATTCACTCTGTAGAGAATGACCTCAGGCTTCCCACTCAGCCATTCAGAGGCCTACCCTTCTCACTTGGCTGTTTCCAAGGTAACAGAATCCTCTGCTTGCCAAAACCGAATATGCTTTGAAATCCTGATTCCTGTGGCCTCTCCCCGCCCTCGACTGTTGACAAGTCCTTTGTTTTAAAACAGTTTCTTTCTTTGGCATATTTGACATTGTTTCCTCCCGGTTTTCCTTTCCTGACTTCTAATTGTGATGTTACTTGTGTTCATCTTTGATGTCTTTTTTAATTCTGTCAATAAATATTCTTTCCTCGAAGGGTCTAATCTACATGTTGCTTTAATTTTGATCCACCTCCAAGTCATAATATGAATTCATAACCCCTCATTTTGAGATTTGTATAAAATGCTTATTAAAATGAATAAATAATTATCCATATCAATCATTAATAGTTTATAAATTTTAGGCATACAAAATACCTCCTCAGTGTACATTAGCATCTTCAACAGTAACAACAATTTCATGATAATTGTATTTTCAAATAATATTAATCTCTGTTCTGTTCCTGTCTAAGGGTCAGTTATAAATCTGGTCAGAGATCTCAGGTTCTAGTGCAAAACATTCATGGGCTTCTAGGAACTGCTCTACAAGGGATTTCTCATAGATATCCCTCTTTGTGTGGTTCGTAATGTGTGGTGTTTGTATGTGTATGTGAGTGTGTACTATGTATATGTGTGTGTGGTATGTGTTATCTATGTGGTGTGTGTGTATGCATGTTATGTAGTATGTGTATGTGGTATGATGTGTGTGTATGTATGTTCTGTAGTATTTATGCAGTATAGTGTGTGTGTGTGTATGTATATGTGGTATGTGGTAGATATATGTGTGGTATATGAATGGTATCTATATCTATATCTATATATCTATCTATATATATGTGTGTGTGTGTGTGTGTGTGTGTGTGAGATGTGTGGTAGGTTTATATATGTATATGTATGTGTGATGTGTTTGTGTATCTCTGTGTGTCTCTATGTATTGTGTGTGGTATGGGATGTATATGTCCTGTGTGTGGTATGTGGTATCTGTGTATGTGCATGTGTGTTTGTCTATGTGGTGTTATGTGTGTCATAGGATGTATGTGTACTATATATGTGGTATATGATGTATGTATATGGGTATTGTGGTGTGTATGTATGTGTGTATATGTGTGATGTGTATATATGTATGTGCATGTGATGTGGATTATATGTGTATTATGTGTGTGGTGCATGGGGTGTGTATGGTATATGTAATATGCTTATACGTGGATATTTGTATATATATACATGTGGTGTATATGGTTTGTGGTTTCTGTGTGATATATGGTATGTGTTGGTATGATATACTATGTGTAGTGTGGTATGGTATATACCATTCTATTCAGGATATGAAAAAAGTAATAGAGAGCTTATTGAGGCTAAGAAGTTCTTACCATGCATATTTTAATAGTTTAATATTATAATAAATTATTTATTTGATAATATTACCCTATATAGTTATACCAGGTAAATTAGTGATTATATTGAATATAATTTTTATTTGTGCCAAGATACAGGTATGTCTATGGTGTTTTATACAAATTATAGACAGAAGTCTGTAGTATTTATCAGGCTTTTAGAAAGGCTTGTCTCATAAAAATGGGGCTAGTGTTATATAGTCTGCAATTCATTTTACAATATGAATTAAAAAGAAAATCATTGATGTACAATCAAAAAGAAAATGGTTCTGAAATTCACATTGCAATGAAATGCAAGTCTTCCTCACATTGACCCCAAAGGGCATTTCTATTTGTGTTTGAATAGACTTTTTCCAGCTTTAGAGAGTAGCTATGGCCCATGACAATGCAGTCCACAACACACTTGATATTGCTAATTAGGGTGTATTGCTAATTGTAGTGGTATTTCTGTTGACCTGGACATGTGCACAGTAGATGTAGAAATAAGCACCTCAACTCATTTCATAGAGGCCAGGAAACATCTGCCAGATGGTTACAGCTTTCAGCCATGATTAAACTGGATCACAGATGAACAAATGACTTATATAAGCAACACTGAAAATATATTCAGAACTCTCTACCATACCCATGGAGATTAATCTTAATGAAAAACCACATTAATCCACCTCATGCGTTGTAACTGATCTAAAATGGGAGATTTCTTCTCACTTTTTAAAAATGGCTTTATCTATTTTCACTTGATGCTGACAAAACAACTGGGAAATTTATTGACATAAGAGTGTCTGTTAGGACTCCAAATTAATTTCAATTCCCCGAGGTATCTTATTTTAATTAACAAATCTATGCTTCTGTTCTATTAATTAGTATGCAGAAAGTGTAAGCCTGAGATGAGTTTATTTCTAACAAAGAATTTATCTTCTACAATAATAAAAAGGACATTAGCAGTCCCAGTCAAATTTTCTTTATATATTTAATAATAGTCATGAAATCCTTTCCACAAATGCAGTGTAAGCACTGTCATTTTAATAAAAAGCTCAATTCTGGGTGTGCTGTATTCCAAATGCTTCATTATTAAGATACTGGATGCCTAATGCTGATTTTTTAAATATTATTAATGAGCTCAAGTTCTTTTATTATGTTACATTTGTAGACTTTCTGTTGGTTACAAATATTATACTTATTCCACATCTCTACATTTTCCTGATATACCACCTAATGTAACCAGAATGCATTGTGGTAGTACTTGCAAATATCTCTCAGTTCTTACACAACCTGCAAGTTTTGCACAGCTATGTATTTTCTCTGAGACTGACATTTGGTGGTGGTGGTGGTGGGGGGGTTCTTAGATTTTTCAATCTTAAGTACACTTAAAATATTCTGGGA
Source organism: Apodemus sylvaticus (assembly GCF_947179515.1). Taxonomy (NCBI): domain Eukaryota; kingdom Metazoa; phylum Chordata; class Mammalia; order Rodentia; family Muridae; genus Apodemus; species Apodemus sylvaticus. The sequence continues at coordinate 31,842,731 of NC_067478.1, forward strand.
GGAGCTAGCATGATGACTCAGCATATAAGAATGTTTGCCAACAGATCTGACCACTTGAGTGCCATGTCTTAGACCGACATGCAGTGGAAGGGGAGATCTGACTTCTGCAAGCTTTTCCCCTGACAGTTATGAGACATGTGTCCATGAGCATGCACATGTGCACACAATAAACGTACAATAAATGGTTCTTAAAATATTTTAAGCAGCAACATAGCAGACTAGATTACCTGTGAATCTGATATATTGAAAGAATTGATATAGTGGAAAATGTCTAGTGATTTCAAGTAATGTTGTCTTGTATCTAGCCACAAAAAAAAACATAGAGGTGAGTTGATATTAAAGGAGGTGTTCTTTGATCACCTAAGAAACATCATTCCAACACTCTCAATGGAAATTTTGCAATTGACCATTTGTTGACAGCGTCGATATAATTAAAAGCACTGTAGAATTATCCTTAAACAAAACACTGCAAAATGGTTGATATCAAAGCAAAAATATTTGTATATGGATACTTGGTTAGAGTCTATCATATGGAGGACCTATACTGTTAGCTGACAATAGACAAGAGAGGCAGCTAATTAATGTTTTAGGTTTTTACAAGGCAGGAGATATTCAAGACTATTATGGAGGTCTTAACAGGATTGACTAGAAAACAGATTTCTGCAAATCTTACTGGCATAATTAAAAATAATAAGATATGAATATATGTTGGATAATATAGGCATACTCAATTAGAAGAATGGAATGTTTCAGAAGTAATGTTACACTAACCAAGGTTGAAAGCAACTATTCCCAGCTGTCAAAACCAATGGCAAGCAGCCATCTGTCAATGCTGATTTGTCGTGGGATAGCATATATTTCACTTTGAATATGACTTTTTCTCACAGCTAGGACATGTAAGAGCGGACACAACACCAGAGCATGTGGAAGGCACCTGTAGAATCATAGGTTCCTCAGCTGCCTGCCTTCCCCCCACGCCATTACATTTTAGATAGTTCCCTTCCCTTGAAAAGCAGATGCAGCTCCTCCTTCATGCTCATTGGTAGTGGAAATGTTGGAACTGTTTGAGCTAGAAAAGTATAGCAGCCCCTGAAAAATTGTTTGAGGATAAAAATAACCCTTTGTTTTAACTTCTGACATCCCAAGAAGTTACTACAATGGATTGACACTACTTGATCTTGAACCATATTAATTTGCATCAACATGCTCTTTAATAGTGTACATTTTAGATGTAAATAGCATTTACTTCATAATGTTAGGTGAAATTAATGTGAAAGAACATGACCGTGTTTATAGAAAAAGATAATCTCAAAAGGAATTCAGTATTCAAAGGAGAGAATAAACATGATTCTTCTTCATCACAAAATTTCAGCCTTTGCATTGACCTCAAAACAAGTGTATTCAAGAATTGTCATTACTAAGTTTTCAGGCTGTCACCTGCTAGAGAATAGCACAGTATTGGCTTTGAATTCTCATACAAGTTGAAAGAGCTGATGATGATTTTATTCATGAAATCCAATGATGGAAGAAGAATGTTCATTCAGGGACTTGAATCACAGGGCAAGCCTAGAGAAACTGGTTACTTCATAATAGGAAATAAACCTCTATCTTTTCCCCAGAAGGAAACCTGTTCTTTTCCCTGGTAGACAAGCCATCTATTAGATCTATTTACCATAAAACCTCTAATCCTGAGGATTTCACTCAGTAGTAAAGCATTAAGCTATTTTAAAGAAGACCATGGGTTCAGATGCAACACCACACACAAATGTTAGATTCACACTTACACACACCACCCCCCCACAGCTAAACAAAAGACCCCTGCCAATAAAATGTTTGATTATGTTAAAGAAATATGGAAAGTTGTTTTTAAATAGTCAGTCAGCCATGCATCCTTAATTGTGCCTTCAATGATGAATGGAGAGCTGCCAATGAAGACATGTGTTGATGTTTGTTGCCTATCTTTTGGCTTTTAGTTGCCCAGAACCCTTTCTAGGATGAATAGTTTCTGGTGGATATTAAAATTTATTTAAAAATATACACAGTCTCTTTACTTCATATAACTAGAACTACGAGTTGGTTTCGCACTTGTCTTTAAATTCTTTCAATCCCAGTGTCATGGCCATTACCTAACAGCAAGTCTGCCTGTAGTTTCCTTCTGGATCCTTCATCCACACAAGTAGATGAACTAATTCCAAGGGGGGAATTCCCTTCTTCTCAAGGTCCCATATGAATGAGCCTTCATTGCAGTCATTTACTCTTTGCCATCAGTTTACATGGAAATATCGACCTACTCATTTATCAGCTAAATTCTCGCTTTACCTTTTCTGCCAGATGTTCATATAGATGCACTCTGTACAGAATTCTCAGCTTCATATGGAAAAACAAAAAACCCAGGATAGCAAAAACAATTCTCAACAAGAAAAGAACTTCTGGAGGAATCACCATCCTTGACCTCAAGCTGTACAACAAAGCAAAAGTGGTAAAAACAGCATGGTATTGCTACACAGACAGACAGATCAATCAATAGAATAGAAATCAAGACCCAGAAATAAACCCATACACCTATGGAAACTTATTTTTTGACAAAGAAGCAAAAAGCATTCAGTGGGGGGGAGGAGGGAAGAAAGCATCTTCAACAAATGGTGCTGGTCTTACTGATAGTACACATGTAGAAGAAAGCAAATTGAACCATATTTATCAACCCTGCATAAAGGTCAAGTCCAAGTTGATCAAAGACCTCAACATAGAACCAGATATACTGCATCTACTAGAAGAAACGGTGGGAAATAGTATTGAATACATTAGCACAGAAGATTTCCTAAACAGAAAACAAATTATTCAGGCTCCAAGATCAACAATTGATAAATGGGACCTTCTGAAACTGAAAAGCTTCTGTAAGGCAAAGGACACTGGCAATAGAACAAAATGGCAGCCTATAGAATGGGAAAGATTTTTACCAATCCTACACTCGATAAAGGGTTAATATCCAAAATGTATAAAGAACTTAAAAAGATGCCAAAAAACTAAATAACCCAATTAAAAATGGGGTACAGAGCTAAACAGAGAATTCTCAACAGAGGAATCTCAAATGGCCGAGAAACACTTAAAGCAATGTTCAATGTCTTGTCTTAATAAACTTGGATTCCATTTCACTTACTCCCATGACTGCATGTGTTTTTAGTTTTCATTTGTATAAATCAATGAATTTAAACTTGGAATCAACTGTTCAGGTTGACACTGGTGACCATGAATATCAGGCAAACAACTGGACTAAGATCTCTGGATCTCTGAATGTCTATGACATAAATACAATAATAGCTCTAGGCTTTTCATAATGCTAATATGACATCCCTTAAGAACAAATACTATTCTTATTTGACCCATTAATGTGAAATGTCTGAATCTTTTATTTTTCTGTGGATTCAAAGCCAATTTTCCAAACATATTTCAGTATAAGGTCTTTACTCATTATTTGAGATTTCCATCCAATATATTTTGAATGTATTCTCCCAAACCCTGCCAGATCTTTCATCCTGCTTCTTATTTACCCATCTTCTATTTCTTTGTCTTACTTAATATTCACACACCACACACACACACACACACACGCACACACACGCATGCACACACACTCCATTGACAAGAGCTGATTTTCCCTCTCCAAGTAATTATGCGTAATTTCTTGTCCAGAGTTGAGACCCTACATTCTAACCTCTTTTGCAGGAGATGGTACTCTGCAGCTTATGGAAAGAGGAATCTGGACACAACTTAGCCACAAAAACCTTGACCTATACTTTGCCCTGCCTGCAAGATGTCCTGGGGCAATGGATCAGAAAGTGGGGGTATAGCCAACAAATGTTTGGTTTAACCTGAGATCTAAGGAAGAAGAGGAAAGTCATGCCCTACACTGCTTGGATGCCCAGGAACTGGAGACTGGATAGCCCAGATGTCCAGTCCTCATCAGAAGGGCTTCTTCCTCAGCAGAGTGGGGAGCATGCAAAGACCCCAACCAGACATTACACACAGTCTAAATTGGAGGACTCCCTTGGGTCATCCTTTCAGAGACTGAGAAACCCTGTGGAAGAGAGGAAGGAAAGATTGCAGGAGTTACAGCAAATGGACTCTGCCAGGGAACATGACCCTAGTCAACTAAGCAGGGCTCATCTGCCTATAGTTTATGGCTGTTAGTTTCATGTTCTTGTATGACTCTTGACATTGGGAGAGGGGTGTTTCTGAGTCTTTTGCCTGCTCCTGAGACTCTTTTCCTCCCATTGTATTGCCTTGTCCAGCCTCCATTATGAGGATTTTTGCCTTATTTTCTTATATCTTGTCTTGTTCTGTTTGGCTGTCATCACTTGGAGGCCTGCTCTTTTCTGGAAAAGGAATGGGAGTGTATCTGGGGGACATGGGAGGAGGGGAGCTGGAAGTAGTGGAGAGAAAGGAAACTGTGGTTGGGATGTGCTATATGAGAGAAGCATCTATTTTCAATAAAAATAAAATTTAAAAAAGAAAAGAAAAAAATGAATTGTGTTAGACCTATTTGAGGTTCTCAAAAACCATTTTTGAGGTACAGTAGACAAAGAGATGGTGAGCATAATGAAGTGAACTCTAGGAAAGGTTGATTAACTGCTATGAAATTCTTGCAAAGAATAATTAAATAACCCTTGTTATAATACACTAAACCAAATTATGCTAAATTAATGAGTTATTTGTTTATATGCTTATTATCATTTTTGATATTTACACTGAATAAAACTAAGATAAATTGCTTAACTCAATGCCATACCACAGTATAAATATGTGTTCATAAATATTCATAAATTAAGAAGAGAAATTTTTCATAGTATAGCCATGTAGTTTGCAATGGAGACAGACATTTACTATGTTTGGAGGTGCAAATGAGAATTATTCTGATATGTTATATTGAATATAAATAAAATTATAGTATTATGTATGTATATATATACTGTATAAGACCTACTTCATCCTCACTGTATCTATATATATTATATTACTAAATGACATAAAAGCCAAGTCCTGTGTGTATATAATTTGATGGATATAGAATAAATCTTGCTGCACAAAACTTTTATGATCCTCTACCCACTGCTTGGTGGAAAGCATACACACACACACACACACACACACACACACTGTTTTCATTTTTTTTTTTTGAGACAGGGTTCCTTTTGTGCACCCATGGCTGTCTCAGAACTTACTTGTATACCAAGGTGGCCTTAAACTCACAAAGATCTTCTTGCCTTTGGTTCCTGAGCGCTGGGATCAAAGAAGTACACCACTTCTGCCCAGTGGAAGCACATATATTAACTTTTAGTATTTCATGGCACAGTTGTCCAACATGAAGATTGGTTTTGTTGATATTCTCATGGATCTCTGACCTATGAAACAACAAGCTCAACTTTCCATAAAGTTCTTTAATTTCTTACATTTATTCAGTTATCTGTGTGTAGATGGTGTCCTGTCTAGAGTGTGGAGGTTATAGAATGTTTGGTGGAGACCTTTCTCTCTTTACATATTATATGGGTCCTTAGTATCAAACTGAGGTGATTAGACTTAGAGGCCTGAGGCATTATCTACTGAGCCATCTTACAGATATATCAGAAAATTCCTGATCAGGTCTCAGTTTAAAAAAACAAACAAAAACCCCACAAAACCCAAAAGACCAAAGAACAAAAATTAACTACCAGCACAAAACATCCTAATGAAGTAATTTGACTTTTAGAAATCCCTATGATATTCATACAACAAAAAATATACCTTCATTTCTTTAACATTTTATAGAGGCTGGTCACAATGTCCAAACACTACTGTGTTGTTCATTTTGTTTTTCGTTGTTTTTTTTTTTTTTGACTTAGGTGTTGAGATCTGACACATAAGTTGGATGAATACCAGTGCATCTATGAATAATTGATTGTTTTCTTTGTTCACCTGCGCTCACACAGTGAGATTCTCTGGACTATGATGTTCACGGAAGCTACTTTTCTTGCTAGTGGCTAGTCACCAATATCCATATTTGATATCTTTCCCAATCCACACCACTAACATTGTCAGCTGTTATCCTATCACCCAAATTGTAATTATGTTCTAGTGGTAAACATTTCTTTTACATTCAGTGGCTCCCAATTCATGTTTTTAATTAAATATTTCACTTAAGCATTCAAACATCAATACGATATTTACACAAATATCATTCATCCCTATGCTCCCTCCACCTCTTCAAATGTCTCCTCTCCCCTATTCTTTATGGAGTTCAAGTCCTATTCTTTTGTTATTATTACACACACACACACACACACACACACACACACACACACACACACACACACACCGCTACAGAGTCCATGTAGTGTTTCCCTTATATAAAGGTGTTTAGGAATGATGACTTTTAATTGAATGGCTTATGTAGGACCTTGTCCCAAGGGAAAAATTAATGATCCCTCCTCTTTCAGTCATGAATTATCTGTAACATTTCATCTAGATGCGGGTGTGGGCCTTGTGAAATGTTTGCCATCCATGTTGGCATGTCAACTGGTGTTGTCAATGCTCATACCTTGTTTAGACAACCATAGATTAAGATGTCTTAGATGCAGCATTTCTGCCATGTCTTGAAGATACAATCTTGCATTGGAAGTCTATTGGAACCCTCCTTTTACAACAACTTGGAGGGAGATTGTTGCAGTAAATACTCAACCCCGATAAGTGTGTGCAAGGAACACACAACTCAGTTATAATATTTATAAATGTATGCCTAGATTGGACCAACATAGCACTACACTACTCTATTCCCGAGCTATGAGATTCCTTACTCTTTGTGGTTTCTCCAGGCCATGTGGTTCTGCTCCATTTTCCTTCTATCTCCTCGCTCTCCGACTTCTGCTGTCTCTTCCATCTCCTCCTCAGCCTCTCTCCTTTCTCTCTTCTCCTTCTCTAAAACCTCCAGTCCCACCTCTCCCTTCCACTGCCCAATCATAGGCTATAGGCTTTATTTGACCAGTTAAAATGGAGAGAGGTGGGATCACAACCTGTGTGATGACATAAATTCACTTTGATTATATATATATATATATATATATATATATATATATATATATATATATGTATGTATATATATATATGTGTGTGTGTGTGTGTATATATGAACACACATTTATATATTAAGTGATATATATTATATGCATTTTCAGTGAGCTTATAAAACAGTGTGTTCAAACACCTTAGTGTTTTGTATATCCACTCTCTTTCCCTCTGGATTTCCTCTCCTATTCCCTCCAAAGCTAAGTCCTCCTATCCTCTCCCTTTCATTTCACCTGTGTCCTTCCATCCTCCTTTCCAGAGCTTTCTACATGTCGCCCACCATTTTGCCTTTCCAATTTCCTGGCTCCCGCAGTTCTTCTATATTGTATATTCAAGCTTAATAATTCAGAATTAGCATCTTCAAGTAAAAGAGAACATGTAGTGTTTGTATTTCTGGGTTTGGGTTGCTTCATTGTGTATAATATTTTCTATCTTCATCAATTTACCTGAAAATTTAATGACTTCATTTTTCTTTATATCTGAATATAATTGCATTCTGTACATGATGCCATTTTTTTTAAATGACCAGTTAAAATGGAGAAAACTCACTGGTTGAAGAATAGCTACGCTGCTTCCATTTCCTATTTATTGCTACCAGAACAACAATCAGCAAAGCCAAGCAAGTATGTCTGTTATAGAATATCAAGGCTTTTGGGAATCAAGGAAAGGTATAGCTGGCCCATATGTTAGATCTACTTTTAGGCTTGTTCTTGTCTGTTATTTTGAGAATTCTCCACATCAATTTATATAGTACTCGAAGCACTTTGCAATCCAAAAAAAAAAAAAAAAAAAAAAAAAAAAAAGGCAAAATAGTTAATGAGTGTTACACTTTCTCTTCATTTTAGCTTGCATTTTCTATCAATTCCTTTTTTTTTTCATTTTGGTCATTCTGACTGTGGTAAAATGAAATACCATAGCAGTTTTAGTTTTCCTCTGATTGCTCAGGTGTTGAAAAAAAAAAAAACCTAAAGATATTTCTTAGTCAGATTTATTTCTTCTGTGAACTCTCCATTTAGAACTATGGCCTATTTTTTTTTAATTGGATCATTTATTTTCTTGTTTTTTTTTTCAGTTTTTTATATATATTGCATACTAAGAGAAGTATAGCCAGCAAAGATTCTTTCCAATTCTGGATTGTTTCCTTTGTTGTACCATATTTTTCAGTTATTCTTTTTGTTGGGCTTAATGTTTGAGCTAATGAAGTGCTGTTCAGGAAATTCTTGCCTAAACCTGTATTTTGTGGGCGACTAACTACACTTTATTCTATAAATCAATGTTTCAGTCTATAGATTGATGTATTTTATCTGTTTAAATTGACTATTGATTGAGCGATTGATTGTGTACAGTGATAGTTACAGGTTTTATTTCATTCTTCTATATTTGGATATCTGCTTTCTCAGCACCATTTACTGAAGATGCTGTCTTTTCTCCAGTGTATATTTTGACTTTTTTAATCAAATATTAAATATATTACATACACTCTTTATGAAGGGTGATTCTATTTTGTTCCTTTGATCTATATATATGCTTTTTTGTTCAGTACTGTGTTTATTTGCCTGTTTGGTATTTTTGTGTGTTTAGTTGGTTGGGTTGTTTTCAACCTATAGCTCTGTAATATAAACATAAACTGAAATATGATACGGTTATTTCTATAGCATTATCCTTTTTATTCGTTATTCTTTTTGTTCAGAATTGCTTTCAACCTTCAGGCTCTTTTGAACTTTCAGATAAACTTTATAATAGATTTTTTATTTCTGCAAAGAACATCATGGGGATTTTGATTGGGATTTCTTTTGTTGTTCTTAATCTGTGTTTATCTGATTGAAGATTAGAGTAACACTGGCTTTGTAGGAGTTTGGGAGTACTCTGTTTTTACTTTTTGGAATGACTTGATGACAATTGGTAAATCTCATAGAATTCCACTTTAAATCCATTTGGTCTGGAATTTATTTTTCCCTGCTCTAAGACTTTTTCTTTTTTAAAATATACTTGTTATGAGTGTGCTTAAGCTATAGGCATCTTCTTGATTCGATTTGGTGATTTGTATCCATCAAGAAACTTGTCATCTGCTTTTAGATTTTATTCTTTTTGAAATATTGATTTTAAATATTCCTTGTCCCTCTGTGATTTTATCATTTTGTGTTTTCTTGCTGTTTTTTTTTAAGGCTAATTTAGCTAATTTAGCTTTTTATTTTATTGATTTCTCTCTTTTCTGGTCTTGTTGCTTATTTGTTTTTGCTCACAGCTACTGGATTGAGTTTGACTTACTCTCATTGCTTACCTGTACTTTCTAATTTTGAAAGTAGGGTTTAATGCCATATGCTTGACTCTTAGGAATGTGTTCCATAGGTTTCATGTGTCTTTTTTTGAGTGAATTGAATTTTATTTTATTTTATTTTATTTTTCTTTCCCCTGGTATTTAACAATTTTTTTTTAGTTCTTCTTGGAGCCATTTTGTTATTTGGCAATGTGTTCTTTAATCCCCATGATTTTGCACAATTTCTAGAGATCCTGTTGTTTATTTTAAGCTTTTTTTTATGGCATCATATTGAGATAGGATATGTGTAGTTACCAGTTTTTTCTTATATTTTGAGATTTGTTTTGTGTCACAATATATGTTCTATTTCAGAGAAATGTTCATGGGCTGCTGAGTAGAATGATTTTTTTTCTGGACTTTGGGTGAAATATTTTGCAGATAATTGTTAGATCCCTTTGATATATGATTTCATTTAATAAAATAATACCCCTTTTTTCTTTTCTTTTCTTTTTTTTAATATTTTTATTTTCTTTATTCTTTGTTTACATTCCAAATGATTTCCCCTTTCCCAGATCCCCCCCCCCCCAATATGTCCCATAAACCTTCTTCTCTCCATCCATTCTCCAATCACCTCCCTCCTTTTTCTCTGTCTTTATATTCCCCTCCAATGCTAGGTCAATCTTTTCCAGGATTAGGAGCCTCTCCATACTTCTTCATGGGAGTCATTTATTATGTGATTTGTGGGGTTTCAGGGCTTCTGGGCTAATTAATATCCACTTATCAGAGATTGAATTCCATGTGTATTCTTTTGTGATTGGGTTACCTCACATAGGATGATATTTTCCAGATCAGACCATTTGCCTAAAAATTTTGTGAATTCATTGTTTCTAATTGCAGAGTAGTATTCCATTGTATAAATATACCATATTTTCTGTATCCATTCCTCCTTTGAGGGGCATCTGGGTTCTTTCCAGCTTCTGGCTATTATAAATAAGGCTGCTATGAACATAATGGAGCATGTGTCTTTATTGCATGCTGGGGAATCCTTTGGGTATATGCCCAGAAGAGGTATAGCAGATAGATAAACCCTTAGCCAGACTAACCAAAGGGCACAGAGACAGTATCCAGATTAACAAACTTAGAAATGAAAAGGGAGATATAGCAACAGAAACTGAGAAAATTAAAAAAATCATTAGATCCTACTACAAAAGCTAATACTCAACACAACTGGAGAATCTGGAGAAAATGGACAGTTTCCTAGACAGATATCTGACACCAAAACTAAATCAGGATTAAATAGATCATCTAAACATAACACCCGAAGAAATAAAAAGGGTCATAGAAAGTCTCCCAAACAAAAAAAGCACGGGACCAGATGGCTTCAGTGCAGAATTCTATCAGACTTGCATAGAAGACCTAACACCAATACTCTTCAAACTGTTCCACAAAATAGAAACAGAAGGAACTCTACCCAACTCATTCTATGAAGCCACAATTGCACTGATACCTTTTTTTATTTTCTATTCAGAGGACCTTTCTATTTGAGAAAGTGAAATACTGAAATCACTTACTATTATAGAACTGGCATCTGATGGGGTTCCTCTTGGTGTACATAGAATTTTTTTATTCTATCTTTATCATATGTTTTTTTTCTTTGAATTAAGGTGGATAGTTTCGCTGGGTAAAATAAGCTAGATTAGTTCATGTGTTCTTTTAGATCTTGGAGTATATTGCTTTAGACTCTTCTTGCATTTAAAACTTGCGTTGATAATTCAGGTGTTATTTTGATTGGGTTTCCTGTATATGAGACTATGACTTTTCTTTTGCAACTCTAAGTACCCATTCTTTGTTCTTTATATTAAGATTTAGCCATAACATTTCAAAGAGTTTTGTCTATTTGGTGTACTGTGTGCTTATTCCCGTCCTTATGGGTATATCTTTTCTTAATTTGGGGATGTTTTCTCATCCTGCTGCAGATATGGCCTAGCCCATTAATGTAGGATTCTTCTTCAACTATGTCAGATTTATTCTTTCATGTTCCATAGCCCTTGATATTCACAGCATGTGTGTTTTAAAGATTTATCATAATCTTTAATTGAGTGGTTCAACTACTCTGTTTTCAATTTCTGATGCTATTCTGTCTTTTGCTAGACCCATTCTACTATGAAGACTTCTGTGTCTTCTAAACAGGAACTTAAAATTTTCAATTCCATCTTAATTCC